>NC_085903.1:3779736-4124671 GCF_034447905.1 Colletotrichum destructivum
TCTTGGGTGGGATCCGCGCCATGGCGTAGCAGCAGATCCCGCATTTCTCCTCGGGCCCATGTCAGCGCGGTTCCAATACTGATGCGTCCTTCCCACCGTTCCGGCTCCGGCTCCGGCTCCAGCTCTGACTCCAACTCCGTCTCGGTGTACCAAGAACTCAGCCCCACATATACCTCCAAGCTACGTAGTTGGTGCCTCGACGGGATCTTGCCGTGTGCGTGATGCACAATGGGCAAGTTCGCATTCGCCCCGTGCGAAAGCAAAGCCTCGACGACGTCATAATGCTCGCCGTCCACGGCCACCGCCAGGGCGCTGAGCGGCGCGTGACAATGTCCAATGGAACCACTCCGTCCATCGACGAACGTGCCGCAGGGGCACTCATCGGGGGGAAGAGCATCAAGCTGCGCGTCTGGGTCGGCGCTACAGGTAAGAAGAGTCTCGACGAGATCTCGACGACCGTTCATCGCTGCTAGTATCAGGGGCGTGCAGCCTCCAACAGCCGCAATATTGGGGTCGGCGCCCTTCCTGAGTAATAGTCTGGCAAGGCCCAAGTGTCCTTGGATGATGGAGGTCATCAAGGGGGTGATGCCTTGCTGGGTCCTTGCGTTCACAGACGCTCCTCTTCCAAGCATATACTCTGCCAAAGCCTCCTGTCGATCGGTCGGTGTCTGTTGCTTGCTGATGATGGCCTCGAGCATCGGATCGCAGGGCGCTTTGGGAAAGAAGGCAGATTCAAATAGGGTATCGAACGGCACCATCAGTGCCCCGGTGTTATTGGCTACGTTTGTGTCTTTCTTGATCTCATATTCCGACTGTTCATGGTCAGCCTGTGTTTCAATGCGCCAAGACGAGGATAAGGTGGGCAGTTACATCTGAATTTTCCACGTCGTCTTCCCTCTTCGCATCGGATAGCGTTTCTGAACTTGATAGTTTCGAGACTGAATGGTGCGAGAGAACAGCCGCCGCATCGAATGCACAGTGACCTGGGTAGAACCTGCTGCCGTCAAGTACTACATAGGGTTCATCCCAACCGTTGCGGTCAGTACCACCGACCACCAGATGAAGCGGCGTAGTTCCCACTATTCTGAGACCATCTTTGTTGTTCTTTGTCCGTTCGCGCTTCGGTACTTGGAAGCAGACATCGGCGCCGTACGCCAAGAGGATTGCAGCAGTCACGTAGGCCTTTGCCCGCAACGCAACCAGGACTGGGTTCCATGCCAGCTCCTCCAGTTCGTGACCGTAGGTTTCTATTTCGGCACCCAGAGGGCTGGTTGCTGCAACTCCGTGTTTGTCGGGGTTCGCGCCTGCGTCCAACAGGGCCCAACAGAGCTGGGCGTTGCCAAGCCGCGACGCCACCATGAGTGGAACATCCAGGCTGGCCACTTCTTGAACCAAGATATCTCGTTTTGCGAGTGCACCGAGAGTAGCTAACACGCGGAAGACTTTGTTGTAGATATTGGGGCCTGCGTTGATTTTGCACCAGGCTGTGCTGGTCACGCTGCGTGCCCAGTAGCCCATAGCCGTCCTCCCAGACGAGTTGAACGCCCGGCTGTCAGCTCCGGCATGGAGCAGTTGCTCCAAGATCGAGATTGACCGGTCGCTGAAGCCCCCCCGAAAGAAGTGCATGAGGGCAGTGCGGCCCCGATTATCTCGCTTGTCCGGCTCGGCGCCTTCGTCCAACAGCGTTCTGGTCGCCGTTTGAGAGCTCCTTACAGCAAGCATAAGTGGTGTCTTCCCATTCTTACAAGGTAAGTCGATTGTAAATCTCTGAGTGTACAATGGTCGCGCGAGAGCCTTGACGGATGCAGCGATTCGGGATTTTTGATAGCGCGGCTGGCCCATCCTGCGCTCTCTGACTTGCTCGTTGGTGTTCGCCCATGTGTGCTCCTCGTCGATAGGGTCTTCCGGCTTTAATAGCCAATGCAGGGCAGTGTAGCCATTTTTAGAACAGTTGGAAGGGTCTGCACCCAAGTCCAGGAGTATCTGTATCAGGTCATGTTCCCAAAGTGAGGCTGCAATCTGTAGAGCGGTCCGGCGGCCCCTCCACATTTCGCAATGAATGGAAGCTCCCGAGTCAACAAGTCGGCGGCATAAGGAAGGGACGAGGAAACCGCCCGCTTCCCATAGTTGTTGAGAATGTTCGGCAGCTTGCGGAGAAGCCTCTACCCAGTCGGCCAGCGCACCAAATAGATTGATACTCGCGGATGAGTTGCTTGCTCCTGCTGCATGTATCGTACTGCATGCGGGTGGCCAAGGCTTTGTCCAACCCTCTTCTTGATGAGCCTTTCTTAAATCATCCGTGAGAAACTTGCTCCGGCGGTAGATGATGTGTTGGGGTACATTGTGAAGCCACTCCAGATCCGACACGGAAGCCAATGCTGCGTGGAGAGTCCTTGGTGCGACGTCCGCGATACATGTCCAGATCAGAGTCGAGATGGGTACATCTGTTGAGAGCATCAAGCCTCGCTCCTTGTCTCCTTGTTCCATAGCTTGCACTGCTTTGCTAGCACTTGTAAGATGAAAGTCTCCAAAGGCTAGATAGAATGCATCGATGAGGTGGTAGCCTTCTTCGGCCCGCCATTGAGGACCGTCAGCATCGGGCCTATTGGGGGTTACGTTAGCAAGGTTTTGACTGAGAGGACGAGTTCAAGGGCTATACTCACGTCACTAGAGACGGCGCTGCTGATGTGTTTTCCAATAGGTTGCGCACTTTCTTACCCATGGGGAAGAGCTTCTCAAGGTGTTCTCCCCTCAGAAACGACCCATATTTGCCGCTCTGTCTGTGAGACTCTATCTCGGTTGACCAAACATTGGATATTGGTGCTTTCGGATGAACATAGGTGAAATTGATATATCCTGCAAGCGGAAGAAACCACACCCAGAACGAGGTCTTGCTAAGGTCCAGAATGGCCTTGTACCGTGAGTCTGAAAGTTTCCTCAAAGCGCGATCGCCCCCAAGAACGACATGCTCATGCCAGTTATAGGCAGCGTACTGGAGGAATGGTCGTTCCGAAACGAACTTACGAACAAGTTGGAAAATTCCGCGGAGAGAATTCAAGCTATCCAGTCTGGTGCACAAGTAAAAGTCAGCTATGCGCAGGATCGCAAACACTCGAATGCTTACACCTTCAGCACCCACGTCTGTGATACTGTGAAAGTTAGGATATCCAGGCAAACCGTCGCACAAACGAGATTAGCATCTGCCTTCGAAATAGAACCCTTCCAAGACGGCCCGTGTTTCGTGTTGGGATGATGAGTTTGACCTTCCCAGATCCGTGCAGGCTCAGCGTAGGACGTCTTCCCAGACACCGCCGTTTTTTCCATGAGATGTTCCCGTGCGGTTTGATGAAACAGGTGTACCGAGTCCCCGACAAAGGTAATAAAAAGCCCGCATCGAGACCTAATGAGTCGCTTGAACTCTTCGTCATCGGTCGGTAGCTCGAGTTCGTCATATGAATTCGCCGGACCGACCGTGCTGCTTGTCGGCTGTGTCAGAGTGTATATAACCTTGAACTCGGGAATCTTGAGCGTTCTTCGTGCTGCAAGAATGGCGCAGAACAGTCTCCAAGCGTGCTCTCTGTCCAGGCTTCTCCTTAGCATCTCGTCAAACTGGTCACCCAGCTGCTTTGGAATATCGGCAAGAAAGATGCTAATAGTCCGCTTCCCAGCTCCTCTTTGCATCCTGTTATGCGAATCCAACAGTTCGAACGCCATCTGCACTGCCAGGAATGATCTCGTGTGGACGTTTTGCTCAAAGAGCTTTACCACCAGCATTTCTTGGATTCCCTGTTCGAGTCCTCTTTTTCGAGCGAGTTCCTGCGTCTTGAACCGAATGACCTTGCGAATGTCGGTTTGGACTTGGGCGTCCTCGCCCGCCAGATGTCTAACGTTTTTATTGGAAGCACACAGGCCGGCGTAGGGATGGTTCTCGTCATGATATGGTCGGGACGACGCGACAATTTTCAACCGAGACGTCGACTGCAATATGTCTTGGAAAGCACTGGTGAGGTCCGTTACGAGTTTCTTCCTGTGCGGTGCGGTGCATTCATCTACCGCATCCAAGATGCAGAAGATGTCACGCTTCACATGGGAAGCAATCTCACGGATTATATGCCACATTTCTCTGGTATGATGTCTGATTCCGTCACCAAATTCTCGGTATGGTCTTTTGGCGTGCTGGACTAGTCCGGGTTCCTGCACTAGCAGTTGGTAGATCAAGCAACTCAAAGCGTCGTCGTAACTGCGAAGTCGATCGTCGTCATCTTTGAAGAAAAAGTATGCAATCAACGGGGGCTCATCATACGCCTGAAGCTTGTCGATAAAGGTCCTCATGGTGGTGGATTTGCCGCCACCTGCTTCTGCGGTGATGAACAGCAGTTGTGGCCCCCTATCAATTTGAAAAGCTTGATACTCAGGGTGATGGAAGAACCACTCTCCAGTGTCTGGTGAGCAGACACTATTCCTGTCCTTCTGAAGTTCGTAGCTGATGCCAATATTGAAGGCATTCACGCACTTCGAATCCTCGGTGGCGTCATCGCGCGCAAGGATTTTCTGATGAACGACCTCGATACCTTTTTCGAGGCGTTGAAACCCCTTGGTCATCTTCGCAAATCCCATAGACATCTGCTGGCCCTGACGCTCAATGGAAGTTCGTACGTGGAGCAGGACATGCTGTCCAATCGCCTGGACAGATACAAGATCAGATCGGGCTGCCAAACAAACATATGTAACAGGTGCGAAAACTTACATTTATGTCTCTAAAGTTGGAATCTTCTAGCTCCTTAATGCTCTTCACCAGCGGTTCCCAGTCATCGGCTTTGACTGTATCACGGAAGAACCGAGTGACGGCAGTACGGTCATATCGAAGAACAAGCCGAATTTGAAGTTTTATGATCAAGGCGTATAGTTGTACCAAGTACGTGCGAAGTTGATCTTTCAGCCTTACGAGCTCTGTATCGGACATGAAGCCGACGCCGGAGCCATTGAATAAATCCGTTTCGATAACACTGAATCGGCACAAAATTCGCATGGCATCAGCAAACCCCTCCAGAGCAGCGGTACGCTCTGCGCTTGGGTTTAGAAGAAACTTGGAAATGTCAGAGCCGTGCAGAGCATTGAGTTTTGGAACCTTACCGGTAATAATACGCTGCATCCTGCCCATACCAGTGCGGCATGCGGCTCAGTGGTGGCAATAGCTGTGACGAGGTCTTTTCCTTTGATCAAAATGGTCACGGCCCCTTCAACGACGGTTTTAACACGGCCACTGACTCCTCCCTCTGCAAGCTTCGCTTTTGCAGCCGTGATCTTCAAGTCAGCGGTGCGGAGAAGCTGATCTTTCTTGTTTTTGCCAGAGAGACGATCGGGAGTAGGATTCGCGTCGAGGTTATCCTGGGCTAGGAGGTAGCGCTCGTATTTCGCAAGCAGGTCTGGTTCTTCAGATTGCATGGACACCCATGCCTCGTCCCATACACGAACGAGATCATTCTCATCGCCCACCGGAACCGCCGTCGTTTGAACGTCATGTGAGTCGCCGACGTCTCCAGAGTTCGCCTGTTGATTTGACAGCACCGCATCGGGTTGGGTAGCTCGACTCCTGGAGGGAAATCGTTTTTGTAGTAGTGATCGAAAACGTTTACGCACGCCAAGACGCTCGTCGACTTGCTCGCCGGGTTTTCCAGACATGATCACACGGCACTGCGGACAATGAATCAATACCCGGTAGGTCAAATGAAGGTGACTAGGCAGCACTTTCGTCAGCATCTTTACCCCGCAGCCTCTGCCAGTTGGTTGGTGAAATGGAACGGGCAAAGGATATCCCGGCAGGTACTGTGAGGTGAGATCTCGCCTATCATATGCAGGTGTTGAGTGGATTCTGACAACCAACCATCGTGATCCCTTGGCCAGCACCCCGGACACTTTTAGTAGCAGATTTCCCGGGTTATCGTTGGTCTCTCATCGTCACTCAAGTGAGCGTACAAAGAAGAAAAATGGCCATATTGTTGATGGTTTTTGGTATTGTGGACGGGAACTTTCCAACGCACCAGGATGCTGGTGACGGCGACTGTAGCATGGCGAGGGAGGTTTGTGTCGGGGATGGAGTACAAGATTGAGATGGCCTGGGCTAAACTTGAATGAAAAGCGTTATGGCGAGGGTGCTCTATGCTGCGTTGGCATGTTTAGCCAAACGAAAACAAGTTTTAGATTATTTTCCTCTTGAGGATCAGGTCGGAAGTTATTTGATGTGACTGCTATGAGACAAGGGGTACGAATAAATTGCTTAAGCTTTTCTGCGTGGTTGGCACGGATAGCCTCTCTTGACCAATTTTTCTTATATGAAGTGAACAACGCAGACACATTGAATTTGATAAATGAAAACAGAGTAAACAAAACATATAATTGGCAATCAGATGATGATGACGATGACTCTGCAAACTACAGGCCCCATTTCCCATCGGCGGATACCAACCCTCCGAGATCGCCGGGCTGGACGATGCCGGACCCACTCGGAAATCCCGGACCGTTGTGGACCCCTCCCGGTCGGTTGTGCACGGACCAAAGCCGATTCGCCGGCTTTTTGGAAGAAGAAGAAAAACGAAGGGGGAGAGGCAAGGATGGAACTCTAGCTGCTTCGATCAAGGAGAGCCAATTTGTCCGTCTCCTTTCCAATCCTGCTACACAACCTGGACAAAAGTCCCCGGCATCCTGTTTGATTTGGTTCATAACTGTTGAGCTTTCGCCGGCCTCAGTCACAATCTGCCTGATCGAGGCGACAGCATCCGCATGTTACCGACGACGAGCTCGCCAATTTGCTGGACTGTGTCACTGATTCAACAAATTTCTCGGTTTCATCTTTTAGAAGCACGCCTGAAGAGGGATTCTCGTTTCTTATTTGTATCCCATCCTATTTGTTTTCGGTGTTATTATCGCCTCTTCCCCACAACTAACAGCACACGTATTTTCCAGCACATAAATTCACAACAGAAAAATCCTAAAGCGACCGTATCCCGCCAATTACTTACGCACCTCTCCCGGGGTGAAGATGTGCTACGGGCCTCCTCACTGGTCAGCCTTCAGTTAGCTTCTTCAGCGCATTGCCGATTAAGCCGTGACCTGTGCAGACTCACGTTAGCCAACGGCCCTCGATTACAACGGCGCCGTGGGATATGCGACAGGAAGGTCGGGGTTCGAGTCCAACGAAGAGCGTCGCCCCGACAAGCGCTGCGGCTCGGTGAGGCTTGCGGCAGGGCTCGTCGACTGCGGCTGGCCGCCCGTCTCGCGCAGTGTGAGGAAGCTGCTTACCTGAATGGGCGACCTGCCGTTGAGGACATCGTAATAAGAGCCCTTGTTCTTGAGGGTACGGGCCCCGTTGGGCACGCTCAGCTCGCTCTCCTTCCCGCCCAGCTTGCTGAGGGCAGCGTCCACGATCTTGGGTGCGAGGGCAGCGGCGGCCTTCTTGGCGCCGTCGAGGGCGATGGGCGCCACCTTTTGCACGACGTTCTTGAAGAAATCTCCCCAAGCGCCCTCTTGGTCTCCGAGAGCGTGCTCCTGTCGGACCTCGGAGCGGATGCGCAGCTGGCTCAGCTCGTTCTTGTTGAGGCGCTGGAGGGCCGTCAGCGAGGCATCGGCGAGCAACGCGCGCTTGAGCAGGAAGCGCGTGGTGTCGTCGTTGAGCATCACATCGGAGCCCTCGACGCTCTCCTGAGAACCGCCCGAGATCTTGCTGACGAGACCGCCAATGATCTTGGGCGCGTACTCCTTGGCCAGCTTGCCGGCGATTGGCGCGGCCAACTTGACACCGGTGCTGATGAGCGAGCCCAGGCTCGAGATCCATCCCTCCTCGCCGCCGACGGGAACCGTGGGCGTGAGCAGGCTCTCGAGCAGGGCGGCGCCCTCGCCGCCTCCCGTCAAGGCGCTCTCAGTGAGATCACCACCGGGGTGGATGCTCACACGGGCCCGCGAGAGATCGGATTCCAGGGAGGTTTGGGTGAGCCCGGCGGTGCGGTTCATGCCCTTGACGGCGATTTCGAGCGCCTGCTGCGTAAGAATAGGACGCAAGACCTTGACGAGGTCTTCGAGCTTGGGCGCGGTGCGCTTGAAGGTGCTCACGACATCGTCAATGAGACCCTCGGCCACGTCGCCGCGGTCGAGCGAAACAATGGTCTGCAAAGCCGCCTCGGCGAGCACCGCACGCTCGGCGGCGCCTCGAGAAACTTGCTGGGGAGCAAAGCTCTCAGGAGAGGAGGCCCCGTTGTCGAGAGCGCTCTCCGCCCCCGAGACCATGCCCAGCAGGCTGCCGGCGACGGTGGCGATGCCGCCGCCGATGGGACCTCCGAGGATCGACCCAGCAATGGGCAGCGCAACAGACCCGACCTTGCCGACGGCCCGCAGGATGTCCAAGAAGCCTTCGGCGTCGCCGACAGGCGGCCCCGACACCGAGTTGTTGTTGTAGTTGTAGTTGTTCTTGTTGATTAGGGCGAGGCCGTTGCCAACCTGGCCGTTGGCGATCTGGCTTTTGGTGACCTGGCAATTGCTGATGACCTGGTTGCTAGGGACCGCCTGGCCATTGGCGTTGCTCGCGTGGCTGAGTGCAACAATGGCAGCTTTGCCGTTTGGCGCGTCCAGGGGCTGGATGAATAGATCAATGTACTTGCTGTACACATTGCCGAACTGGCCGCCGATGGAGTTGCCAGAGTTGCTCTCGAAGCCGCCGCCGCCGTAGCAGTGAGTGCCGATGACCGACATGTCGCCGCGGCGGACGATGGGGGCACCGGACTGGCCTCCGTAGGTCGAGATCTTGTACTCAATCATGTTGCGCTGGCTCTTTGCAATATCGTAGTCGGTGTCCTGGAAGGCCTCGTACATCTCAGCGCCCATCTCGTTCTCGCCAGTGTCGTCGTTCCTCAGGGACTTATCGCCCGGGTAGCCGACGACGCCGAGGTTTGACCCGCGGCCCGTAACGGGCGTGTTGATGCTGTATTTAAACACAGACAGGTTGCCCTCAAAGTCTCGGTCAACCTGGATGAAGGCCACGTCTTTGGCGCGAGTGCGGTCCGCCTTGGTGGAGAGCCACTCGGCCGTGGTGACTATCTTGGTCGCGCTGCGCGTCTGCACATGCGGCTTGCCGACAGAGGCGGCGCCGCTGTATCCAATGTAGCACCGGATCTCGCGAGCCTCGCCCAGGCCTCGGCTCCAGTCGTACACGACGTGGCCGGCCGTGACGAGCAAGTTGGGGCGGATGAGCCAGCCCGTGCCCATCATCCAAACCGAAGTGCCCTTGTCGACGTCTCCAAAGCGAGTCTTGATCTTGACAACCGCTGTTTGGTCTGGTCAGCTCTTTTGTCATGGAGATGAGATGAAGGAGATGAGATGACGGAAGCGGGCTGGCTGATCTTACATCGGTACCGGCCACCGTCCATGAAGTCGCCCGGGAGAGCGAGGTGACGGCGGTCTACGCCAATGATGGACTCTTGGGTGCCAACGCCGCCATGTTCACCCGAGACTTCGACGTAGGAGGATTCGATGCTCTCCTCCTGAACGGCAGGGCTAAGGGTCCAGATACCGGCTTGAGACATGATGACGGAAGGGAGTAGGTGGTTGAGTAGTTGGGTGAGTAAGAAGGCAAGTAAGTGTAAGTGTGTGAGTGAGTAGTTGAGTGCTTGTGCTTGTGTTTGTGGTTTTTTCTGGTGTTAAGATTCACTTCTCTCCTGGGAGAAGATTGCTGACTTTTATAGACGATGCTGTCCTTGTCAAACTGCCCCTGAATACCAGACGTCTGTGTCTCCATGGGAGCAAGGGATTTCCATCACAACGCCAACATGTTCATCACAAGTCGTTCTGCATGCCGTAGCCGTCCGATATCCGCCTCAAACGCCTCTTGCCACATCCTCATAGGTCGTCTCAAGGGAAGACGTCTTGATTGCAAGGGCGAGAGCAAAAAGTCTCGGGCCAAAAGCCAGAAAAGTGATGATATCCCGTCCCCATTCGCCCATCTGAGCCCTAGTCTACCGATCTAAACGTACGTCCTGGCACATCGTCACATCTCGCCGGCCTCTCAGGGGCGAGCAGCAACATTTCGTTGCAAAGTCGACTTGCTGATCACAACTCCCTACATGTCGTCCGCCTGCCGTCCATATCACACTTATCGTCACATCGTCACATTGTAGAGCTATTGGGAGAAGACCCCCTTTGAGTTGCAGCGTCACAATATGCTCAGCACAAGGCGTTGAAAACCGTCCATCTTCTCCCGTTCGAGTTTGTGCTTGCCGTTTGGAGCATAAGTCTCCCGTCTCATACTTACCATTCAGCCAGCCTCGCGCGTTCATCTGTCCCAAACTATGTTATGTCTCGTCGATCTGGTCCAGCTCAGCTCGTCGCAGCGGCTTTCCAAGGTATCCTTATTGACCCCAGCTGCCCCTTTTTGGCAACTTGTCTAGCGGCGTCCGCTGTCGCACGCCAGCAAAAAGTGCCATTCCCTAGGCTGTCGATAGCCGTGCCGTGGCTGAATCCTCCTTGGCGTTTGTGAGCAGGAGAGACCAGCTCCGCGACCCCCTTTTTCGTACGTGACCATGTCTGTGGGGCAGAGAATTCTGAGTCTGATGATGCGTCTAGTTCTAGACGACTCTATCGATCTGAGTGCTGCATTCCTTTTCGCATCAGGTTGCTGTTTAGAAAGCCGATGAGACTCAAAGTCTCTTCAATGCAGCCGGGGGCGCGTAGACATGAGACCTGCCACACGTCTCGTCTCATTCGACGAATGATTACCAAAAACCTATCGTTGTCGTCATGTTCCTACCAGTTTCCACTTGGCGCAAGCGGCACGGAATCATCCTGGTAGCGGCTTGCCCCTTTGGAGAAGCAATCCTCATCCTAACACCGCATGGGGACTCGAGGCACCTGCATCAATACTTTGCATGTTGGGGTTTCCTCAAGCGTGATTGGCTCCAGTACGGTAGCGCGTGCTGCTTGACCGAATGGGGGTGTTGGCACACCATCTGAAGAAGGATGGTAGCAAATGCGTCCTGGCTTGGAGTGGCTGAGCTGAAAGGACGACAGGGATGCGAATGGTGATGCAGTGAGAGATTTTGCTTGACTTGCCAATGAGACTTTGCGACTTGAGAAAGGCTCCAAGTTACATAGGACTTTAAGACATGGACCTTTCAACATTGCATATTATGCCCTCGTCTTCGAGATTTTATCTCTTACTACGCTTACTCCACAAGTTCCATTCTTCGTCCTTCACCACTTGCCTGGGTTTGTCTGATAGTGACTGACAGAACAATCACCCGGCAAGTGAACTGTCTAGTCAACCTTTATAAGCAAGATTTATTCCGGTGGTGACACACCAGAGGCCAATATTTGGTTCTGGACGCTTGCAGACGTGCGTGAACCTCCCCAGGGCGTGAAAAAAAAGGATGGTAGACTTTGCATTCACTCAAGTTTTAATCTATCCTCATGATCACTCAGGTTCATCTCGTTCAATCAGGAAAGGTGTTTACGAACTACGTGGGGGGCCTAAGCCACGTTTAACGGGGTTCGTGATGTCATAGATGCTCGAGTTAAAAGACACTCGTTCAAGTCAATAATGATGGTCAGGTCAACTGTTTGGTTGCTTCAAGCGAAACGCTGGGTTCCTATTGCGCCGCCTCCCCGTCTCACTTGCGTGATAATGCCTCTAAAAGTCCGTTCGCTCTCTCGCTGGCCCCTTGGAATGAACAGAGTCTACGTCGTTCAGCATGATGAATTCCGAGCCCTTGAAATCCTTTCTTGACGTTGTTGTAGAATTGTTCGACCCTTGCGACCTGAAGTTGACGAAACCAGTCTTTGCTGAGCCTTGGGACGGGCCACTCGATGAAGCACCAGTCCAGCCGAACTTCTTCGTTCCGACCTTCATAACCATGATTCGTATTGTTGGCAGGCACGTGCAGATGATGGCGACGTACAACTCAGCCAGACTCCACGATCCGGCTTGTCTTCCGTCCCCTATTGATTTTTTCGATGCACGTTAGAACTCGTTTTGGTAATGGGGGAATTTTGGTTGCTAGAGGCACTTACACGTGAGGTTGATAGACTTGGAAAACGAAATCAGAGACTGTAGACGGATGATGCTGATGATCGTCACCCTAGGACCATGATAGTCAGCCATCTCGACTTCCCAAACAAACACAAACCGGGCTGAGTCGGAATGGACCTACAGGGCGCCGAGTGAGAACATGCATATAGCAGTAACTTTCTTGGCGAGACTGGCCTGCATTGCCCATAGGCTCTTGATAGGCAAGGCGATGATGATGACGTCAAGTCCGATGTTGATGCCAGCGGAGATCCAGGCCTGCAGGTGTATGTTGTTGCACCTCCCCTCGACCGTATCGTCAAGCTGCTTCCAGAAGTAACTGATTGGTTGACACTGCAGCAGAGTTGCAGTTATGAAGGCGATCATGTAGGCGAACACAAGGCCGCAGACCATGTAGATCCTGACACGCATGTTCTTCTTGGGGAAGATTCGTAGCATGAAGAGGCACATTGCTACTTTCGCAAACCCTTGGGCGACGAAATAAACAATCTCGGCTATGTAATAGTGCTAAAGGTAAGAAAGAACAAACATGTTAGCCATCAAGCTCCTTGAGCGACGTAGCAGAAGCTCGAATAATTACTTACGAATAACGCCATTTCCAAGTTGTATTTATCAAGCGTCCAGATGTCTTTACCGACCCCATGGTAGTCCGCTGCAAATACTGTTAGCCGCACGCTGATGCATCCTGGGGAGCAGTATGGAAACATGCCTATGGGACTAATGGAGCTGACCGCCAAGGTAGCAGCCATGGCAACAATAATGGCGTAATCATCCAATGCCAACGTCCGGTCCTTCGAGAAGACGATGAAGCTTATGCGCACGATGAAGATGATGAGAGTCACACCGCAGCCAACAATAGACACAAGAGCCTGCTCCAATCTCTTGTCACGGACAGGCTCGTGGCACATTGTTGCCGAGGCATTTCTCGCAGCTGATGCTTGGTTAGTTCTCGTACGACTGGAGAGGGAGCAAGAGAGCAAAAGCACATACATAATGCTTCAAGACTGGTGCATTGCATGGCCAAGCAGCCAGCTATCTGTTTCTGAAGGGCCGCATCATGACACACGCAGGTTGTGTTGAAGCCACATGTCGAGCCTGGTACAATCTTGACGAGACAGCCGACCTGTTGTATGAAACCAGTGGTACTTGTTAGCTATGTGTTGGCTTGACACACACATTCTGCCTATGATGGTTTACCCATGGAAAGAAGGACAAAATAAGAAAAATTCAAGCAACCAAAGGGGCGACTAAGAGGGACTGACACCACATTGGGGGAAATTCTGCAGAACCTTCGCTGCAACTGACGGATCCAGCTGGCCTGCCCCTTCGGTAGCCCTAGGTCCCAGTCTGTCGGTAGCACAGACCGTGGATACCAACAGGAGACTAGTGAGGAGTATCCGTACACCCGCGAGGAATTTCATCATGGCCAAAATGCTCAGGGTACGTAGCCGTGATGGCTCAGGGTTTGGTCTCTGCTGGGTGGAATACCAACAGCTGGAGTTCTGGAAGTTCGGCAAGGAGAACAGGAAGCTAATGTTGAACTAAGAAGAAAAAGGCAAACACCTCGCAGTCGGGTATGAAAGGCAAGAGATAAATATGACAATAACTGGTAATGAGAGTTCCAACCGTTGAGAAGACCCCACACGTCTTGGAGCACGATCGGAGATTTAATTTCCTTTTGCCTACTCAAAAGCTGTTCTTCTTGGCATCCCTTGATGGAGTGTGGTGTTATTGCAAATGGGTTCTGAGAGTCAGTAGAGAAGACAATCCCGAAAGCATAATTTAGTTGGGTTTGTTGGCATTATTTCTCGCTGGAAGTGCAATGACCTTCACGATGATTGAGTCAGTTATGCTGGAGCCGTTTTGCCGGCGACGTGTGGGTTTCTCATTATGAATCGCAACTGGCCGAACCCGGAGTTCCAGTTTAACGTTGTTAAAAAACACTGTGATTTTCGGGACCTTGACCGCCTGCTCGACTCCGGCGGCAATGATTTTCTCTATGCGCGCAAGCCCCTGGCAAAGCACGCCTTTGAACGGTCTAGACGGATTGTCCTAATCTTACGTTGTTGCAACAAGCTAGGTAGGTCGAGTCACGATCCCTGCATGCCGGCATGCCGGCATTTACCCCCTGCTGCCGGCCCGTTTCCTGGTTTGTGCGCAGAACGCAGAACTCAATGTCTGGTTGAACGTCTTTGATGGCAGTTTTGGAGCAATTGCCGAGATCGCCGTCTGTGCATCGCTGCATCGACAGAGGATTCAATTGGTCAGAATGCCGTCCACATCTAGGAATACTCAAGACAATCAGTGGGCATCCGGAGCCTCACTTGAATCAGACGAGGCGATTGCACTTCGTAGATCAGTTGCGTTGCGATTGATGAAGATTCGCATTAGCACCCTGTAACTTGTGGCCCCTCCCTTAAATGGATGTAGTATGTAGATTGTCCCGGTGGGAGATGGTGCTCCCTGGATGGGCTGCTTGAATCGCCCTGCTTGAGGATGCAGTAAGACCTCCATGGAACATAGAGCAAGCGTTCAAAGATATTGGGGAGATTGTGGCTGTGTATACTACATGGAAGCAAAGGCATCGAGTCACTAGGGAAGCTTGGTAGTCGGAAAGGCTAATCTAATGGCTCTTTGGATTTGCTTTTCGGAAACTCGGTGTTTCATTCTTCTGCATGTTTGGGTATTACTGGATGGTTCCGTCGATCTGCAAGAATACTACGCAGGCAGTTTAACCCCCCCCCCGACTTGGCATGGTGGAGACGCCCTCCCCAGGATGGAAATTGACGATCTCTCAGTGGCTGAGAAAAATTACCGAGTACAGAAAGGGGTCCCCAGGTTACTTGATCGTCCTTAGTCTACCATTTTCGGACAGTTTAATGATCTCCTTGCATGCTGTCCCTCGTGTATCATCTAATAAACCTTTGGACGTTGAGCGAAACAAGAAAGGATCGTCCAGTTTTGGCCCCTTTTCCAGACTTGTGTGATGTTTGTCTGCCATCAAGAGCGGCGACGCAATCAATATACACTACAGCTGTCATCCGTTTTGGACAAGGAATTACCCTCCGCCTCTCTCTTCCTTTCCGACAGCTCATCCTATTCCGGCAGCGAGGCAACTTGTCACGTTTTCCCAGTCACTCCTTTGTCCAATCTGCTGTTTTTTTGTAATTCGTTAATGAGTGGTCTCTATTCATCATGAGACTTACATATTCTTCGTACCTTCTTTGGGTGCCGGTGACCCTCGCAGCGAAGCAGTTAGGGTGAGCACAAGTTTTTCACCTTGGGGGATTCTCCAAGTTGGTCAGCAGCACCAAGTAAGGCTGACTTTGCTGTACAACAGGGGTGATTTTGACTTCAACTATCCTCGCAACCCAGATCAGACTCGCTATGAAGCTCTGGGACCCCAACTCACCGCTGCTCCGCCGCCCGACAAGGAGTACGAGTACATTGTCGTCGGGTCCGGCCCGGGTGGCTCTCCTGTCGCCGCCCGCTTGGCGATGGCCGGACACAGCGTGCTTCTGATTGATGCAGGCGGCGATCATGGAGAACTGCGAGAAGTCCAGGTTCCCGCCATGAGCATCTGGTCTTCGGAGCGAACTGAGCTCAGCTGGGGCTACTACACACACCATTACGAGGATGAGCAAATGACCAAGCGAGACAGGAAGCTCACATACCGCACCAAGGAGGGCGACCTCTACAGTGGCACCAACCCACCCGAGGGAGCCAAGGTCCTCGGCAACTACTACCCTCGTGTTGGTGGTCTTGGTGGTGAGTACCAGTCTACACTCCTGGACCTCTCTTTCGAGGGATGCGGGAGACATGCTAAGATACACGACCGTTCACAGGCTGTGCTGAGCACAATGCTATGCTCGCCATCTATCCGCACAAGCGCGACTGGAACTACATCAAAGAGCTGACTGGTGACGAGAGCTGGGATGCCGAAAACATGAGAAAATACTTCACCAAGATCGAGAAGAACCAGGCGCCTTTCCCCAGCGACTTGCTCGCTCATGGCTACAGCGGATGGTTGAAGACCGCATTGACGCCGTTAATCCTGATTGCCCAAGACCTCAAGCTTCTTTCGGTTATCTTGGGAGGCTCGGCCGCAGCTGGAATCAAGGTGGATGGCCTACTCACCAAGGTCAACAAGCTTGTGACGGGTCTGCCGGTTCTTGGTGGATTGCTCGATAAAGTAAGAGAATCGGAGCTTGATACCAAGCTGCCAGGACTGACATGAACTGCAGGTTCTCCCTCTCGACTATCTTACTGGCTTGGTTGACGGCCTGACCACTGTGAGTACCCCTTGTCTCAATCTCAGAGCAACATAATATTCTGTGCCGCCACTGACACGGTAGCAGCTCCTTTTGCACGACATCAACAACAACTCTCCCGACCGAGACAGCACCCCCATGCTGACGCAGATCCCTCTCTCCATGGGTGCGCCGGAATACAAGAGATCTTCGCCCCGTGATCTTGTGTACTCCGTCGCCACAGCCAAGAACCCTGACGGTTCGAAGAAGTACAAGCTCGACATCGCCCTCAACACGCTCGTGACCAAAGTCCAATTCAACACTTCTGGCGAAAAGCCTCAGGCCACGGGTGTGGAATACCTTTTTGGCGAGAGCCTCTATAGAGCGGACCCTCGAGCCAGCGATTCCCAGGACGGTGGTGTTGCTGGGTCGGTCTCAGCTACTCGCGAGGTAAGTCATCCAGGGAATGTTTTGCTAAGGCTTCGTTCACTTGTCCCGGAGCGACCGGGAACACGCATGAGGTTAACCAAAGCCGTCCATCACAGGTCATCATTTCTGCCGGTACTTTCAACACCCCTCAGATTCTCAAACTGTCTGGTGTCGGGCCGAAGGACGAGCTGGAAAAGTTCGACATTCCTGTCGTGAAGGATATTCCCGGAGTCGGCACCAACCTCCAAGGTGAGTTCACAGCTTTTCACATACACTACTGTACCTGCGATGTTACACCCTCAGATTCTAACGGAAGACGCATGATTTGTAGACCGATACGAACTTGGTGTCACAGCAAGGACCGAGGAAGGCTTTGGCCTCGTCGAGGACTGCACTTTTCTCGCTGAGGGAGACCCATGCTATGAGCGATGGGTGAACGGCGTGGGCCCGCTCAAGGGCGCCTACACAACCGGAGGCATCGCGCTGGGCATGTTCATGCTGACATCGCAGGCCGAGGGGGAGCACGACGTGTGGGTGGGCGGGATCCCGGCCAACTTCCAAGGCTACTATCCCGGATACTCGCAGAACGTGTTGACGGCAACGTCCAAGAACCACTGGACGTGGCTGGTCCTCAAGGCGCACACGCGCAACAACGCCGGGACCGTCAACCTCACAAGCACCAACCCCCGCGACACGCCAAAGATCACCTTCCACAACTTTTACGAGGGCGCGTCCCAGGCCGACGCCGACAAGGACATCCAGGCCATGATCGAGGGCATGCGATTCGGTATGAAGGCCATCGAAGACATCCCGCCCATCGCCGGCGAGTTCGAGCGCGTCTGGCCGCCCGCGGAGATCAGCTCGGACGAGGACTTGAAGCAGTGGATCCAGGAAGAGTCGTGGGGCCACCACGCGTCCTCGTCATGCCCCATCGGCTCCGACAACGACCCCATGGCGGTCTTGGACAGCTCTTTCCGCGTCCGCGGTGTTGACGGCCTGCGCGTCGTGGACATGTCGGCTTTCCCGAAGATCATGGGCGTGTTCCCCGTTGTCTCGCTCTACATGGCGGCGGAGAAGGCGGCCGACGCCATCCTAGAGGATGCAGGCAAATAAACTAGGGGCTCTATATCATGTAAATGTTAAGATATTGCACACCAATCAAGTAGCTATTTCGTTAGCCCATCTAGCTCTCCACTTCAGGAACATCTCTTGTAGCCTGCAGTATCTTCTGGTTTTCTGCAAACTTCAAACTGCCGGCTGGTTTTTCTGTTTCTGTTTCTGTTTTCTTTTCTTTTTTTTTGAAAGATGAGAAGCAGGCTAGTCGCTGTTCTCCGCAGCGTCTTCCCCACTTGTCTGCGGACTTTGAACTGCAGCCTTTGTTTCTTGTCCTTTCAGAAAGAGAAGCAGGCAATTCGTACTCCGCAGTGTCTTCCCCGCTTCTCTGCGGACTTCAGACGGTTGATTTTGCACTAAGAGAACAATCCGCAAGAACCAGGTGGATCTTGACATCAGAGGCTTAGGTACCACATAGTACCGCCCATTGTTAGACCAGCAGAGGCCTATAAAGGTAAAATAAACCACACATTCTCATCATATTCCCAATCAACGTGAGATATCTCTGTCAACACATCGCACAAGAAGTTCGTTACACACCTTTGCGAGCCGCATTCAGCATCTCCAACACACTTTGCAAAATGAAAGTCGCCATTGTCGGTGCAACCGGGGAGACCGGGAGCTCCATCGTCAATGGCTTACTCGCATCCACAGACACCAAATTCGTATGCGATACCCCTAGCCTCCCTTTCAAAAAAAAAAAAACCCCAACTGGTCTATTCATCTGTCACAGAGCCTGACACGTGGAAACAGGACATCACTGCTTTGGTCAGGCCAACTTCGCTCAAAAAGCCAGAGGTGTTGGACCTGGAAAAAAGGGGCGTCAAGATTGCGGCGGCCGACCTTTGTGGGCCCGAGGACGAAATTACAAACCAGCTCATCGGAATCGATGTGGTCATTTCAACCATCCTTGCGAGCGAGGTGAAGTACGAAATACCCCTTGCCAACGCGGCGAAGAAGGCCGGCGTCAAGCGGTTCGTGCCGTGCTTCTTCGGACCGGTGATGCCCGCCAGAGGCATGTTGTGGTTCCGCGATCACGTATGCTTCCCTGAAAATCCTTTCCAGTCTCATTGGAAAATGAAACTTGTTTTGACGAGGACGACCTAACGCTTCTGACACAGAAAGAAGACACGCTGAACCATATTCAAACGATCTATTTACCATACACCGTCATTGACGTCGGTTGGTGGTACCAGATCAGCCTGCCACGCGTTCCGTCAGGTCGCCTTGACTCCGTCGCAGGCGTCACAGGCAACCGCATTGCAGGGGATGGAAGCACGGTCTGCGGTAGGACAGACTTGAGAGATGTCGGCAACTACGTCGCCCGCATTATTGCGGACGTTCGCACTCTGAACCAAAAAGTCTTTGCGTATACCGACTTGAGAACACACAACGAAGTTTACGACTTAGTTGAGAAGCTGAGTGGTGAAAAGATTGAGAAGGAATATGTAAGTCCTACCACTATGGCGCCGACACCCCTACCTTCTTATCCGAAGACAATAAGGAAAAAGTGTCCCTAGGAATTACATACCCCTTTGGCAACGTGTTGGTTGATTATCTGGCTTACCTCTTGTGTAGCTCTCTTCAGAACAGATCGAGGCTGAGATCGCCAACAAGGACAATATCGACAAACTATCTGTGTTGCAATTCCAGAAGTCGTGGGATCTGAGGGGGGACAACACCCCTGAGTACGCGCGCTACCTAGGCTACCAACTCGCAAAGGACCTGTATCCTGACTTTAAGGGTGTTTCGTTTGAAGAATACTGTAAAGAAGCGTTGGAAGGTCGGTTGAAGCCGCTATATGAGAGGCGGCGTAAGGCTACTGCTGCTGCCTAGTAGTTAGAGGCTGTCGAAGGTCAGTCATGCTTCATTCTCTATTTCCTACACGTAGAGTGTCACAAACCCTAAGTTAAGTGTAAGCAGCAGTTATCAGTTGTTAATGGCGTAGATCTATCTGTCTACAGAGTACTTAGTCTTATGTTTAGCAAAGTTTCCTTAAGGTTTAGCTATTGGGAGATTCGCTTAATTCCACCTGTCATTTGCTTATAATTTACCTTGTTGTTCTGCGTGTTTCATTCTTGCTTCCTTGAATATAGTTATTGCGCAAGCTTGCAGCTTACGATAGGTCTTTAGCCTAATGGTCAAACAGTGCTCTTTTTGGGCTCAATACAACGATGATGGCGAGGGAGGGAAGTTGCTGTTGGCCTTGGCCCACACGACACGCAGAACACACACAGTTGAGCCAGCTCTCTACCGAACCTAGGCCTATCTGACAAATTCTGATAGGTAAACTTGCAAAACAGGAAGTGGACAAGGTATTTCAGGCATTGGCAGAGGGCAAGAAGGGGGCTGGCGCGTAGTGGTCACGGCACGGCGCAAGAAAGAGGCGTGACGCCCACAGAGACGCGGTTAATGACCGTACTTGGGGCTTCGTGGCATGCCGGCCTGGTATCCGGACGCTCAAGATGAAACGACTCGTACCATATCCCAGTTGCCAGTTGCGATACCTGAGCCACGTCAGCTGTGTCGAGTTGAGTGATAAACTTCCAGTTTCGGAAATAGCCTCGTGGTTTCCTGGCAGGTAGATCTCTTGCAAGCCTGATTCCAAACTCGGCCTTGACCCAAATCCCGGCTCCGTTATTGGGGTCCAGTGTGGCGCAGAGAGCAGGGGAGCGCATCAGACTGTCGTTGGGTCGTTGGTTGCATCCCCTTGACTTGACAGTGTTGTTTCCATCTTCCCTGCAGCGCATCGGAGAACGTTCCGCTTCCATCAGTGGACCCAGACGCGGGGACGACCAACCGCTATATGTGGAATAGAGGCCGGATATTGTGGCCGGGGGCTGGCGGCGATTCCGGGCGGCGGCTAAGCACATCATATCCCCCCCAGATTGGATTGCTTCAAGGGGCGGCCGGGGCAGAATCCGACCCGTTTCGTAACCATTCCCTCGGGTCGGGCGGAGTAAAGATAAGCTGCGTTGATCTGAAATTGCCCAATGGGATTCGTTTGCTTGCATGCGGTCCTTGAAGTAGAGCCCCCCCCCTACCCTAGGCAAATCTGCTACCAACAAAGCCTCTCCTGCATTTGCAATCGCCATTAGGGGATTCAGCCAAAACGTGCTCAACTTGTGTTCATTCAGACCACCAGCTGGGGTATAAATAGTATCAAAGTTGTGGTATAAATGGAGTTTTTGCAGTATCAACTTCAACGTCCAGTCGAAAGCACACAGTCCACATCATTTCCATCTCTTTCCCGCTCATCACATTTCACGGTCCCGAAATCTCAACACTTTGCTTTTGGCTTCCCTCGCTGCTCTCTTCCTCTTCTATTTCTTTTGGTTGCTTGACATTACTTCTGTATCCCAAACTGCTTGTTTTATTTCCTTCCGACTTCGGCCGTGCCGGCGTAGCTTCGACACAATCATGACACTGCCATCCGCAACTTCACCCAGGGCATTCGGTTCTGAGCGGCAGATACCTCGCCTCAGTACGCCACAGCGCCCTAGAAGTTATCTCGGGTCACAGAACGGCGATTCGCAGGCCGCTGAGTCTGCAACTTACTCTCCGCGTTCCGACAAAGAGGACAACGCGCTGGGCGAAGAGCGGCATGACGTTCTTCCAGACAACCCCTTTGACAGCGAGAGCAGCAGGATCCTGTTCGACGCCATCGACCGGCTGCAGTCGTGCGGCGTGGGCCAGGAATTGGCGATTCCTCAGGTACCTTACCATGACCAATGCATTGATGAATGATCCTTTACAAAACCTTTTCGCTGTGCAAGAGCTGACCCAAACACCACAAACACCAGCTGGTCATAGTCGGAGGCCAGTCCGCCGGCAAGTCCTCGCTGCTCCAGAGCCTGACTGACATCCCGTTCCCCGTCGGCAAGGGATGCTGCACCCGCTTCGCCACGCGCATCGTGTCGCGCAGGACGGCGCCCGGCAGTATGAACGCCGTCAAAATCACCATCGTCGACCCCGAAGTGACAGACATTTTTGGGTATCCACCTGATGACGCCTACAGAAGGTACAGTTATGTCAGTGATCGTCTGGGAGCCGAGGAATTCGGCGAGATGATGGAAAATGTACGCAATCTCTCTTCTGTCGGAACACTGTTTTCGTCGTTCGTACCATGCCGTTTCTGACTGTGCGTCAAGATATCAGCATCGTACATGGGCATCAAACCCGGTCAAGGGTCTCACACGAAAAACTTCGCCACCCAGGTTCTTCGCATCGAGCTCTCGGGCCCGTCCCGGTCACACTTTAGCATCCTCGATGTGCCGGGTATCATTGCGTACCCTCGCCACGTCAACGAGTACGAGTTGCATGGTGTCAAGAAGATGGTGGAAGAATACATGAAGGAACCAGCAAACATTGTCATGTTAGTAGAGGAAGCAATCCCGCCCTGTTTGGTCCCCTCACGAGAACTGACCAACCCCAGCTGTGTGGCCGCTGCTACCGCAGATCTGGAAACACAGGAGATCTTCAACATGGCTGCCAATCTTGTTGACAAGAAACGCCTTGTCGGTGTCTTTACCAAGTGTGACAGATTGGAGTCCCCAACTGAGGTTCGTTCTTGTTGACCCAGACCGTGATGGCTGGGAGATGAGCTGACCATTAATAGGTGGTCGAAATCGCAAGCGAGGGCGGTGAAGACTCGGAAAAGTCCATGCAAGGCGGCTGGTTTGTAGTGCGGAATCGTTCTGAGCTTGATGACGACGATTTCGATGTCAAAGAAGCTGAACGCAAGCTCTTCGATCAACCGCCGTGGAACAAGATACGGAGGGAACGTAGGGGTTCTAGCGCGCTCCAGGAACATCTCGGCAACCTACTCTGCGCCCAGATCCGCGGTAACTTCCCCGTCATCCAGGAGTCTGTCCGGAGCCTGCTCTCGGACGCCGAAAGCTCCCGAAGGGCCCTCGGCGATCCGCGCCCCAGCCACAGTCTCCGCCAGCAGTACATCAGGGACGTTGTTGAGAGATACCACGCCACTGCGGTCAAGACGCTCAAGAGCCCGGGTTCCTTGTCTGACGAGGCGCTCCGTGTGCGCGGGCTGGTGCGGGAGGCGAACGAGCTCTTCACGGCAGAGATGCACAACCGCGGCCACACCCATCTCTTCGAGGACCCCGACGCCGATCCGATGACGCAGCTCGCCGACGCCGTGGAATTTTACGCGGCGAGGATTGCCGGAAAGACAACGGGTACCAAACACGAGCGCGACGTCACATCTCCCCCCTTGACGCCGCCAGAGAAAAACCGAGCGGCCACGCAGTTCCCCACTTCGCAAAAGTCACCCATAAAGCCGCTCGTCGAGGAGATCGGCGAACAGCTCCGCATCTGGCAGACAACGGAGCTACCGGGGCTGGTGAACACGGAGGTGATCCAGGTTCTGTACAGGAAGCAGTCGGAGAACTGGCAGCGGATCGCTGAGTACCACATCGACTGCATAGCCAATGACATCGAGACGGCTTCCAACTGGATCCTCGAGGACGCCTGCTCGCCCGCCTGCTGCTCCAGCATCCTCTACCAAGAGCTCTCCCGCGTCCTCACCCAGCTCCAGCAGCAGGCGAAGAAGAAAGCCGTAGACGAACTCAAGGAGTACTGCCGCCGGGAGCGGGCGTCGCACCTCCAGACCACCGATGTGAGATTCGAGAAGAGGCTTCAGGCGCTACGGACTGTCCGGCTCCTGAACAGTCTCGGTTCTATCCCGCCGTTTACGCCTGGCAACAACAACCTGAATATCGACCATGCCAAGCGCTTGTTCCGCCATTTCCACCATTCCAGCGAGAACAACATGATCTACGATGTGCACGACGTCGTAAAGGTTTACTACCAGGTACGTGTCCCTGTTCCCAAGTTCTTCCCGCTCTTCATCGCGTCGTTACTGACCGACCTACCACGTTTCCAGCTGTCCCTGGAGGCCTTCATTCGATACATCACGAACGACATCGTCGAAGACTTTATCTCGTACTCTGAGGGACCATTGATGGGCTTGTCGACCGACTGGGTATTGAAGCTCAGCGAGGAGGACGTCGAGAAATTGGCACGCGAGGACGAAGAGACTATGCACAAGCGTGCGCACTATGACCGCATCGTTGAGAAGCTAAAGACCGCCCACGAGATCGCTGAGAATGCTAGAATCCAGACCAGAAGTGTCGGGCATGTGTCGGGCGTTTCTGCTGCCTAGCAGCAGGGATATCTGTAAATCATGTATGGGGATCTGGTAATTAACTATGCGCTCTATCTGTGTGTGCGTGCAGCTGAATCTCCACTTGAGTTAGGCCTTAGCTAGCCTAAGGTATCTAGAAGAAAACATAAGTAATAGCATCTATTGATGAACTTCTCTTTCGTAGTCTCATCACTTCTGAACGATTTTGCAAGCTCCAAAACACAACAAGGGATGAGAGTTACTTTTACAGACGCGTTTCCGCTTTGTGTCTCGCCAGTCGTGCGTGGCTGAGAGTCGTCCTCTTTACTGAACGTGTGCTTGCTTGGAGCGATGAAACACAAGACAAATAGCAGCAACCGGCCGGGTTGTCGTTTAAAAATTGTGGCGCTGCCGGCAAAGTCCACGACAGGGGGAAGCCAAGAAGCCAAGAAGCCCCACGGCAGAAGAGCACACATGGCCATTTCATTTGCGTTTACCAGAAGCAGAGTATGAACGGTTTGATGGAAATTAATTTGGATTTTTGCGACAGAAACGGCATTTTGTTTGGCACAAGGGCAACTATGTTTACGTCATTGGATCACACAAGCGAAGCAGGTCTTTGGAGACTTTCCCTACAGGTCGACCACAAAAGACGCAGACTATCTTCATCAGCAAACCACCAAACAACTTAACGTCAAGCACCCACATTTGGCCCCCCACATTTGGCCCCCCCAAAAATGCCTCACCACTACCACTAGCCTCCTGTTTTCTCTAACTTTATTACATTACAACATTTACAGTTCTTAACTAAATAGCTTTATCTTTTCTATATACCCTTTTCTAGTCCTTATAGGCTAATACACTAAGTATAAGGTTAACTAGGCCTTAGATGCTGTTGCTAATAGCTAGTCTATCTATAAGGCATCCTCTAAATAGGGGATCCTAAGATTAACACTTTGTTATTAACTCTAAGGCACCTAAGCAAGGGCAGCTGCATTTTCTAACCTTTAGAGGCTTTCCCCTGATTAGGAGGCTAAGCTAGCTGAATAGGTGCGAATCCAGCATGCCCTTAGGCTTGCTCCAACCTATCAGCAGGTGAAGGTATTTGCAGAAAGGATCCTTTATACTATAGGGGATATAGATCCTCTAGGAAAGCAATAGATCTAAGGCTTTAAAAGAAGAAACCTATCAATCAAGGTCTAGAGAAGTTGCCCTATAGACTCTAGATGTATTAATAGAGCATCTACTAAGGTTATTAGGGACTAGTTTAAACTCCTTGCTATACTAGAGATTAAGGGCATTAAACCAGCCAACAGATATAACATAGATGAGACTGGTATCCTTAAGGGCTAGGGATCTAATAGGCTGGTGCTAGGGATGGCTGAGATGAAGTCTGTCTGCAAGAAACAGCCTGGATTAAGGGCATAAGTGTCTATTATTAAGTGCATCTCTGCTATAGGCTATGCCCTAAATCCCCTTATTATATATAAGGGTAAGACAGTCTAGCAGCAGTAGTTTCCTTTAGATCTTAGCCCTTATAAAGGATAGCAGTTCACTGCAACAGAAAATAGATAGACTACAGACAACACTGCAGTTAAATAGCTGCAGAAGGTCTTTATCCCTTAGACTATCCCTTAGACTGCCTCCTAGGGTAAGGAGGCTAGACTGCTAGTTGTTAATAGCTATAGGAGTTACATAACAACAGAATTTATGTAAACATATTATATTAATAACGTCTATCTCTTATTCCTACTACTACATACCTCCTATGTCTTTTAGCTACTTAACTAGTTAGTCTTTAGCCCTATAAAGGCAGCCTATAGGAAGGAGCTTAAATACCTTAGTTAGTAGAATAATTCTACTATTGTAGGTAAAAAGAACTTTATAGGCTGTTATTAGAAGGCTTATCTAGCAGGCTTAACAATAGATAACATTAAAAGTAGTTAGAAATATACTAGCCTATAGCCTGTCTCTATAGCTAAGCCCCTTATAAGCCCTTTAATGCTCCTATTAACACTAGGGCCATTAGATTAGGCCTGCAAAGGGCAGTCTAGAAGTAAAGAAGCTAAAGGATAGGCATCTGCATTATCTGCAGTAGCATAGTTAACGCTAAGGAAGATAAAGGATCTAGCTAGCTAACTAAAGCTATTTATAGAGCTAGATAATAATGCCTCTACTTAACGCCTTCTGTTTATAAAGGTAAAAAAAGGCTTTAGTAAGCAGGCATATAAGCTAGCTACTGCCTAGCATAAGCTAAAGCTTCTGCAGGCAAAGGTTATAAGCACTGCAGTTAGGAAAAGAAAGGCAGTCTAGCTAGATCCAAACACTAAGTTTGCTAACATTAAGGACATCCAGAAGGCTTAAGTTAAGGCTAGCGAAAAAGAGGATATTACAGATGGATCTAGCAAGTCTGATATACCTAGTAAAGCTAAAAGCTGTATTGTAGTAGCATCTAGGCCTAGTTAGTAATTAATTAAACATACTGATGTTGGTGGGAATGCCCTTGTTTTTGGGGGGGCCAAATGTGGGGGGGGGCCAAATGTGGGTGCTTGACGTTATATTATAATTTTATTACCTAAGAGACGGAGAATTGGCTTAACTCAGTAGTTGTGATACAAAAAGGTTGATTCTAGTACCCTAGCGTGCTGAGACTACCTGCAGTAAGATCGGTTTGCTGTTCACAGCTTGGCAAACCCCTCTTCAACCTTAGCCCAGACCGAGGGCAGCAGAAGTCCACTAAGCCAATAATTATCGCCATGGTCCTTCCCCAGCACGCCAACCCAGCTCATCCTTACTGGACTTCCTGATACCACATCTACGAAGTGAGTTGTAATAGTCCCAGGAGGGTTGCCTGATCTTCTCAAGGCCGTTTTTGCTGTATGCACAACGGCAGGGCTAAAGTCAGCCGCCCTGAAGAGTTTTGCCTGGCTCCAGTTTGTGAATGTCAACAGTACAGCATCAGGGTCGGTACAAAGAAGCATTCTTGGGTTGCCGCCTGATTTGCAATCCTTCAGCTGTTCGTGTAAAAAGGCTAGGACCTGGCCTTCTGTTGACTGCGCCATCAGGTGACGCCGGTTTTCCAGCGCAATCTGCCCAAGCTGCCCCCTTGCACAATCAGCTGACAGAAGTGTATGGGCTGCCACCACCATATTTTGTATGAAAACGCCTGGTGCGTCGAGCGACGAAAGACGGGTGCGTGCGTTGAGAGCGTGAACCAGGGTCATGGGCCGCGGCCGCGGAAGTGATGAAGCCACTGCGCGCGCTAACCATGCAGCAAGTATATCTCCATCGCTAACAAAGGGCGGTTTGCCGTATCCCAAACGTAGATCCATCTGAGCCTGTCGTCGCAGCTCTGTAAGAGCACTCTGAGGGACGAGGATGGTTTGCGTTACAAGAGCTGGGTTCCATATTTTGTCCCACACCAATCGGAGCACAAACTTGACAAGGCTAAAACCACGTAGCACCTTGTTCCTTAGTTTGAACTCCCCCTTGTTGTAGCCACTAATAGCTGCAGCCATCGCATCTTTGTAGGCCCCTATGACAGGTTGTACATCCGATTCTCGGCCACCTAGGACTAAAGACCACGCGCGGAGAAGTGCTTCCTGGCCCATGACGTCCATCAGCGTATGAGGCCAAGAGAGTGCGACAAGTGTTGCGTCTTGGAATGAAGTGATGCGTAACGACAGCTGGGGAATGTCTTTATAGAGATAGTCATTCAACGTGGCTGGCGTAGGGGCTGCAAAAGACTTGTAACACGGAGCCCCAGGCTGAATGGAGGCGTTTTTCGTGACTTTAGGAAGTGTCCTTGCGATGGGATGGTCTGTTTTTTCCATTTAGTTAAGCTTCTTCTACTTCTACTAGAAATGAAATACAGCAAACAAAACACAGATCTAGTTATGGAAGGAAGCAACTCATTGTGGTGAAAATGAATAGGTCAAACTGGTAACAGCTGCTTAGGAATACATCTTGTTTATGAGGCGATATAGCACTATGATACAAGTGAAACTCTCCTGCCATTAGATTGACGTACCTTTCATATCCATATCTAAGCTTTCGTGGCTGTAGGCTATGGCGGGACGTTCTGCTGTAAAGGCCTGTGGAACCTGGACCTCTAGTCGGCCGTCTTCCTTGTATACAGGTTAGCTGTTGTAAATTACGGGCAACGGCAGGAAACTCAAACAAATAGCTACCTTCAGCCTGAGACGCCCCCCAATCTTTCTCCAGTCACCTAGCTCAAGGAGCCGGGCTAACGATCTATGTAGCCTTCCAGCATCGAGTACATCGTCAAACACCAGTATCCAATTAAGAAAAATCTCCCGATGCATCTTAGTGTCATCTAGCACGTGGAGGGGGTAAACATGGTCGTCATCAACTCTTGGTGCAGTTCTCGCTGGAGGTACTCCAAGCAGGCGCCGTACAGCTTCCATTTTGTCGGTGTCGTTAGGCAAGGTAGGAATGAAGGCGAATCCGTGGGTTACATGCCAGATTTTATATTTCTAGGACGCCCCACTACCCGTGTCACGTCTCTGCTGACTTGAACTTCGGCTAGGTTCCAACTGGGAAACTAAACAATGTGACAAGGTGGTAAATCAAACCCCTGTGACATTGGTGGGCTAGCGTGAACTTTCAGTGACTCGTGTTCCCGATCAGTATTACAACTGTCATGCTAGTTCTGTAACACCAGCTCCAACAGCTGCACGCCTAAAAGATGTATTTTAGACGCTGAAACCAAGGGGGCATGCAAACTTTAGCAAAACACATGCAACGAGTGAGCCAGACAGACAAGATGACCACGATAAGTCAATCACACTATTTGCTATTCGTCAATGTCTGAAGTTGCCGTCTAGGTTTTGCCTCATTTTGTCTACAACTTGATATCAAGTAGTACATCGTGCCCGGCCACTGGTCTGAGGATCCCTCCAGTCGGTGCTTTCTCATCAATGACCGGCATTTCAGAACCCGGGGACAGATCAACTTCAAACCGGAAAAGTAAAAGTGCAGCAAGCATGTATACCTCGCGACGAGCCAAGAACCGTCCAGGACAGTGGCCGTTTCCGCCTCCAAAGGGTCGAAAGTTTTCTGCTTTTGAGAGGAGCTTGTTGTTGAGAAACCGAGTCGCCATGAACTGACCAGTGGACGCTCCAAAGGCCATGTCGTCCAGGTGCATCTGTCGGTAAGGCATGAGCAATTTGTGGCCCGGATACACCGTCTTACGCCCAATCTTTGTCTCTTGAACAACTTGTCGAATGCCTGTTGGATCGCTGCACAGGCGGAGAGTCTCTTCGTATACAGATCCCAAAAGGTGACACTCGTTGAGGAGATAGTGTATGTCAATCTCGATCTGTTGGTCATGGCGTTGGACGGCAGGCAGCATCTCCTCTTCCAAATCCGCCCGCAGCTTCTTGTCGAAAATGACATGAGCTAGAAGCCAGAAGCAGCTCTTGAATGCGTTGGCGTTGATAACCTCGTGGTAGAGAAAGTACTGGGCCGCGATTTGGGCATTGTCCGTTATTCCCATGGCGTGGTAATCCTGCTCCAGGCTCTTTACCAGCCAAGAAGCATCGCTCCTCTCTGCTTTGGGAGATCTCAACCATTTCTCAAGTGCTATGAGATTCTTTTGACGGCAACTGTTGGCATCTTTCTTGGACTTATCCCTCTTCCAGTATGCCGCATCAAAGGCCAGGTAGTTGTCGACAAAGTCCGGTGCGATATGAACGAGACTATCTCCCCAGAAAGCCCGGGTTGAAGCATCGACCAGAACATGAGAACATAATTTCCAGAGTGACACGGCCTTTTCTCCTGTTCGCACAAGTGGCAACAGCCTAGCGTCGTTCAAAAGCGATGATTGCATGGACTGATCGATGTTTCGAAGTATCCTGGTTGACAAGGCTTCGCCTTTATCGCTGGTTGGATGCATCTGGGACCGAAAGATATCGTGCTGGCGGTCCATCCAATTCCTGTTATTGTATTTTTGCCGGGGTTCGAACAGAGCATCAAGCGACTCTTTTGCCATACCGAACTCCCCCAAGATAAGACGGATGATAGGATCGAATGTGAGACTCTTTGTCTCCTTTAAGATTGCGGTTACATCGGCCGGGGATGTCGCAATGTACAGCTCATCACCCATGACGGTGATGGAGAAAATCGAGCTGTCTTTGCGGCGAGATCTGTAGCTCGGGTTAGCAGCTGCTCTGTCCGCGATCACGTTACCAGTGCTACATACACTGTCTTTGAGTACAGCCCGTGGGAACTCTTCATCATAGCGAAAAGATTGCCAACATCTGAATTGGGTTATTAGGTTTGAAGACAGTTTCAATACTAATGAGAGCACCTACATGGGATGAAATACTGAGCTGGCCGGGGTAATTCTGGGTATATAGCAGGTTTGATTATGAAACGCCACAGCCACCAACAACTCCATACTGACAGAACAAAAGCTGTCGTGTAGGAAAACGCGATTACCTGGTTTGAAGATCTTTTATAAAAAGTTGTCAGCGTCAGAAGTAAGTCGCCGGCGCATGTTGCTGTGTGGCGGTGGATGAACTCAAAACACATTGCTAAGGGGCTCGTACTGCCGCCCACGAAAGTCATGAGGATGGCAACAGACAGGGACGGAGTCGAGGGTGGGAGAGCTACCACTTAAGTACTCCATCAGGGGCCCTAATGAGTACGTGTATGACTCGTGTGACCATATCAGTGACAATTTGCTTAGTTATCGGGTTTTGGAAGCAAAAGACCGATCATCGACATGTTGAGACCTCTCAGCTCTGCAAGCCGTCAAGTATTTTGTAAACAATGTTTCCCTCAATATGCCCAATGTTATCTTAAAATTCCCAGTATGTTTTCCACTGCAAGTCACGAAGACTTTGTAAATAATTTTGCAAGGTGAACGAAGAGCAGGAATCAAAAAGATCATAAGGCTAATCTAACCTTTCTCGTGCACTACTGCTGCATCATCTAACCGGCAAGGTATTCAAGCGTCTTCTAACTGAAATCTACCTCTACCTCTAGAATGACTCTAATTACTTCTTAATATCCATTGCGACCGAGAGACACAAGTCGTTCATGCTCTGATCTTTCAAAATGCTGAAGACGGCGACCTGCGCGCCAAATGTTTTCAAGAACCAATATCTCACTTCCACGGCGATGAGTGAATCGACTCCCATTTTGAAGACGGGCATGCTCGGGTCCAGATCTGTTTCGTTGAGTGACAGCGATTTCGCCAACTTCGTTATCAGCGCTTTGGCGATGATGTCCCCAGCCAGGTCAGCCGACTCGGCGCTCTTGACTTCGGCCAAATAATCAACCTCGGTCCCCGATGACCCGCCAACTTTGCCCTCCTCTGCTTCGTACTGGGCTCCCAGACGGTGTAGATTGCGAAACAGAGGCTTCGTCATCCAGCCCAAGACACTCTCGTGTCCCTTTTCCCAGAGGGTCTTTGGACTGTCTGCGATGTGTACCACCTGCGCGAACGAAGGACTGGAGTTGTCATAGCTCGGGTCGCAGAGAGCGTCAAGCAAGCCCAGGAGTTGGTCTTGGGTGACTCCGGAGAATCCTGCGCGAAGTGTAGACTGAACGAAGAAGTAATTCGAGTTGGCCGAACCGGTCTCGAGAATCAAGCCGAGATTCACAGACACGGCGCGTTGCCTACGTTGAGAAACAAGATGGCGCGCCAAGCCATCCTGATAGGTGTTGCCAGCAGCATAATTGCTCTGGCCACGGTTCCCCATGACACCCGCAAACGAAGATAACATGATGTAGAAGTCGAGGTCGGGTGGTAGTATCTCACCAAGATTGCGCGAGCCCCAGTATTTGGATTCGAGAGGCTCGTTCCAAACACTGGCCGTCATGTTTTCCAGCAGCTCGTCGTGAAGCACCATGGCACCTTGAATGCAGCCCCTGATGGGAGGGAAATCCCGGGGTGTCTGGAGGAGAATTGCCTCTAAAGTCTGACGATTGGAAATGTCGCAAGCAGGGGCGAGTACCCGAGCGCCGTGGCTCTCAACCTCGTCCATGAACTTTTGAGCGTCTGAATTTCCATGGGCCCCCGATCGTGACAAAAGCAGGAAGTACCTCGCCCCTCGGCCGATCATCCAGCGCACGATTGCCTTGGGCAGACCACCGAGACCACCGGCCAGGACATAGGTTGCGTCCGAGTGGAATTGGTAACTCGGCTTCAAGGCGGGAAGAAACTCAATCTGGGCAGGCTGAGACCAGTCGATGACTGTCTTGCCGGTGTTTCTACCGCTTTGAAGGTATCGCATCGCCTCTTCAAACTGAGTGGCCGAGTAGACATGGAGAGGTCTGGGTTCGTGGACGTCTTCGGGATGCTCAGTCCACAAGGCCATGACGTCTGTCATAACCTGCTTCATCAGCTCGCGGGAGTTTTCCACCACCACGATGAGGTCCACCGCCGAGAACGTCACGTTGCGATCGAACGAGGCCATGCTCAGCCCTGTGTCCTGCAGAATGTCGGCTTTCCCGATTTCAACGAAGCGGCCAAAGACCTTGATACACCTCCAGCTCTGCTGAAGAAGCTCGCCGCCAAGCGAGTTGAGAACCACATCGACGCCGCGACCGTTGGTGGCACACATGATGTCGTCGTAGAAGGATGCGTCGCGGCTGCTGAAGATGTTCTCTGGTGGGATACCGTACTCGTTGACGAGCAGATCGCGCTTGGTTTGGCTGCCGGCAGTGACATAGATTGTGGCGCCTCTCTGCTTGGCAATCATGACGGCGGCCTGACCAACACCGCCCGCCCCCGCGTGTATCAAGATGCTCTCCCCGGGGCGGAGACGCGCGACGTAATCGATCGAGTACAGCGCAGTGCAGTACACCACGGGGATGGACGCAGCCACGGTGAAGGGCATCGTGTCCGGCATGGGGTGAGTCTGGAGCTCGGACACGCGGACGAAGGTGCTGAAAGCCCCGGTGACAGAGACAAACATGACGCGGTCCCCGACTTTCGTGTGCTGGCACTTGGGCCCAACACGCGAAATGATGCCAGCACCATCGTACCCGAACCCGTTGCCTGGGATCTGTCCCAAAGCAATCATGACGTCTTTGAAGTTGATGCTGGAAGACATGACTTGAATCTCGACTTCGTCCTCCGTAAGCGGCTTCTCGGCGTCGGGTATCTCTTTGAACCGGAGAGTATCAAGAAGCCCAGGATTGTTGATCGAGAGCCGGATGCGACGATCCGCTTCGGGGCCGATGAAGCAGGGCTGAGGCCCGGGCTTGAGGATTCGTCTCGCCACGGAATCGTTGAGAGAGCCGTTTGGAACCACCCTGGGAATATGCCAGACGCCATGATATTCGGCCAGCTCCGACTCATGCCAGCCATCGTTGTCACCTTCCTGTTGTTCCTGCACTTTGCTGAGGATCTTTGCGAGTAGTGCGGAGCCTCGGCGAGGGTTCTTGACTGATTCTGAGGCCAAGCTGGCAATGAGGACGCCCTGCTCGCCCCGTTCAGAACAAATCGTACGCCCAAACCCGGTTGAAAGCTCGGCGTCAGGGTTGAGTGTATCCGGACCGCCTCCAGTTGTCACCCAAAGCAGACTTTTGGCCCGCAGAGCGAGCGACTTGATGACTTCGATTTGAGTCTCGTCCACCTTTCTCAAAACGCTCTTGTCCAACTCCAAGAGACATACGACAGTAGCACCAGTGACATCCGTCGTTGCTGCCTGACTTGGAGAGAGAGCCGAGACTGTAGCAGTAGAAGATCCAGACCCCAACACATCGTCTTCCAAAGCCTGACAAAGATTGCGCTGTAAGCATGATGTCTCGTCGTATACAACAAAACACATAGGCGTCGGGCGCGAAGAGGGAAACACATCTGGAGCCGGCTCAACCGCGGTGGCTACAATGGTGGTCAGACGGTGATACGGGAGCTCTTCGTGATCTCTCCACTGCATATCAACTCCGGAGAAGCCGCAGTCAATCATGACCTCGTTCCATTGCGCCTCGGTCAACAAGGGGCCCTGGTTGGGGTAGACACAAGTCGTCCCTCGCTCGGTCCGCAGCCACCATCCGGGCAGCAAGCCGAAGATTAGGCCTTCTCGGATGCTCTCCGGGTTGCAAATCTCAACCATGATGAGTTTGCCTCCGGGTTTCAAGAGGCTACGGGCTGCGCGAAGGGACTGGTGCATGTCGCTGGTGGCGTGGAGTACGTTGCCTGCAATGACGATGTCATATCTGCCTTCTTCGAAGCCTTGAGACACTGGATCTTGCTCAACATCGAGCTTCTTGAACGTCATGACGCTAGAGTACTTCGCAAAGCGTTCTCTGGCATTCTCGAAAAACCCAGTTGAGACATCCGTGTACACATACTCGGAAAGACTGCGGGAGAATGGAATGTCAGCCAAACATCTCTGGGGAACCATCGTAGACTTTCATGCCCAAAACAAAACATACCGTTTGAGTTCCCTCCCGCTACCTTGGTCATATACAAGGTACGGCAAAACGCCAGCGGCGGAACTTCCAGTGCCCGCACCGATTTCAAGGATCTTGAGGTAAGGGTTCGCATGCGCGAGAATTTCAATGTAAGCGCCGACGCGATGCGCATGGATCTTGAACATCTCGGCCGAATAGTAATCTGCAATGGTGGAGAGGGTCAGGGTCAGAGTGTGAGTGGCCGCGGACTCGTCTGGAGAGCAACTCACCATCAACAAGACGGTTTTCGAACAAGACTTCCATGACGTTCGCTTTCCCAGTGAGGATGTCGTACAAGTTCTCGCCGACTTTATGAACCAGACGAGTGGTAGGCTCCGTCGGCTCGGGGGACGCAGCCAAGGCCTTTCCATCCAAGTCATGTCTTCCCCTGGAAGCGGGAACGTACTTTTCTCGTTGCGATCTGGCGCGCTGCATCCACTTGATGTACAAGTCACGGTAGTCCCCATACTGCGGCATGCCTTCGGCTTCAAGCTGATCAAGCACTTGCTCAACGTAAAAGATGGACAATGCGTCGGCGCGGTCCATGAGATCTTTGTCCGGCAGCTCAAAGCGCCGGAATGTGTGATTCATGAGATAGTTGTGTGTCGTTGTCGAACTGGCCATGAGCGACAGATCCGCACGGAAATCCAGCGAGTAGCAAGCAGCGTCCGCTTCTTGCGTCTCGCCGGCATCGTCCAGGCTCGTGATGGCGGTGCCTCGCTCACCGCGGATCACCACCACTGGCTCGTTGGTCCCGTCCAGCACCGCGACGGTGTCGAACTCGCTCTCTCGGAAGCCGCGCATCGTCTGTGTCGATGCTGCGTGCATCAGAGGGTTTCCGGGCAGGTCGAAGAGCTTGTTGCTGATCCACATCTCCTGGCAATGCGTGAACATCATCGTGGGGATCGGCCGGAGTCCGCCGGCCGAGAGCGCCGCCATTTGCAGATGGCACAACGCATCTAGAGTTGTGGGGTGAATGACGCAAGGGTCTTCTTCAGCGTAAACCATTCTTTCTGCGTAATCACGCAGTTTCAAGCTGGCGGCTGCGTGTCCGTCTCTGTCGTAGACAATGTCGTGCAGTCGGGCAAAGAAAGGTCCGTATCCGAGCCCGAGTTGACGCATGTTTCCATACATCTGGTCGGGATATGTCTTGAACCTGCAGGCATCGACAATCTCGTTGTACTGTCTCTTTATGGTAGCATGTTGTCGCTGCTCGCGGCTGATGGCGCCTGGAATACCGGAGTCGTCATACTCAACCTGGATGCTGCCATGTGCCGCCTCAAGCCACTCGTGCCCGCTCCCCTCGGTGAAGACTCGCCAGTCGTACCACTTCGACAGGGTACTGTTGTTGATGTCCTTACGGGGACGCATATGCAGCTGGGCTTCGACACCTCGCTCAGAGGTGTCAACACTGACAGCGCGGAGAAAACGCGTTTTGACAACCCGGTAATTCTTGATCTGGAATTCGGGACTGGTCATTTGTCTCGCGCCTTCGACGGCCATGACGATCATACCAGACCCGGGGTACACAGCTGAGCCGTTGATTGCGTGATCCAGGATCCACGGGTTCTCGTCGTAGCGGATAATGTGTCGCCAGCTCGCTTCGTTGGAATTCCAATCACGAGCTCGGAGGCCGAGAAGCGCGTGGCGCCGATGTTGACGGTGCGCAAATCTTTCAGAAAGCCTACTCTCCTCCCAATAGAGCTTGCTGTGGTTGAAGGGATATGCGGGGAGGTCGACGAGTTGCTCGGGTATTTCTTCCTCCGATTTGGGCGACGACACTGTTTTTGAAAGATCGACATCCAGACCTGTACACCACAAACGTGCTATGCCGCCAAGGGTAGCAACTGTGTCGTCAAGCTTCGGGTCGAGCAAGGTCGTGTAAAACCACCTGTCTTTGCCACCCAGTAGCGGCGTGAGAGTGTCTTGAACAGGACGGCGAAGAGCGCCTTGAGGCCCGATTTCAAGGAGAACCTGAAGTCCTCGTCGCGACTGCAGGTTAAAGTGCTGGACATCTGCTGCCAACGCATCCGAGAACCGTACAGTTCCCGTGAGATTCGAAACCCAGTATGCAGGATTGCGAAGCTCGTGAAGGGAAGCGATCTGAGAGCCAGTGACAGAGGAGAACATGGTAGGGCCGCCGCCGCGTGTGGTCTCTGCCTGCCCTTTGATCGGCATGTCCTGGAGAAGCGCGAGATATTCGTTCGAGACCTGCAGCATCTGCTTGGAGTGGTATGCAACGCCAACGTTGAGCCTGCGCACGAACTTCTTGTCGCAATCCAGTCGATCCCAGAGCTTGTCGAGGCCGCCGGTGGTGCCCGAGAGCGTCACGTTCACGGGGCTGTTGACGCAGGCGATCTCAACGTGGTCTTCCAGACCTTCTTCCGTGATCATAACCTTAGCTTCCTGCTCACTGAGTCCCGCAGACATCATGTTTCCGGTGCTATCGGGAGATGCTGCGAGCTTTTCTGAGACCAAGCCTCGGAAGAAGGCTATGCGCCAGGCTTCCTCACGGGTGAGGGCACCGGCACAGTATGCAGCGGCGATTTCGCCGCTTGAGTGGCCACAAACTCCAGCAGCTTGGACCCCCCAGCTACGAAGTAAGTCAACTAAGGCCACCTGCATGATCGTGCAAAGAGGCTGAGCAAGTGCTGGGCTTGATATTCTGCTTGCTTCGGCTAGGGACTTTGACAGCTCAGTTAGGACGCTCCATTGGTTGCCAAGCTTCGACGAGAGGTAGTTGTCCGCATCAACGACGCTCTCTTTGAAGGATTCGTAACGAAGAAGATCGAGACCCATACGAGGCCAGGCGGCACCTTGTCCGGTAAAGACGAAGTGAAGGACGGGATTATTGTGAGAGGCTCGCACCGCCGGAGACGTGAAGTCTGCCAGAGTCTCGAGGTCGTCGCTGGAATTCATGACAACAAACGAGCGCCAAGGAAGATGAGTTCTATGACGCGATAGTGTGTGGAGAATATCAAGTAAGTCGTGCTTGACGTCCTTGAAATGCGATGACAGGGTAGTCGCTAGTCGAGATGGGCCGTCTTCGTCTGCTGAGCTCAGGGGGATGATTCCTATCGTCTCTGTACGAGTACCTAAGTCCAGGTTCTCAAGCCTGGAGGAAAAACTTCTAATTAGACCAAGGTTGCTGCCACTGAGACGAGAAACATCTGCTGACGACGAAGCCGACGACCTTGGTGTGTCCAATGAGCTGTTGGTGGAGGCAACTGGGAGCCGAGAAGACGACATGTCGACAGACTTGTGGTGTCCTTGGAGACCGTGGATACGCAAGTAATTACCAGCGTCCTCCAGAATAACGTGTCCATTGGAACCGCCGTATCCGAAAGAGCTGACGGATGCCCTACGCAGGCCAGCGTTTGGCCAAGAGACGGCATTGGTTGGAAAGCTGAGTCGCAACTCTTCCTCGCTGATGGCGGGGTTGACTTTCTCAAAGTTGCAGATTGGGGGGATAATTCCATTCTCCAGGACGAGAACAGTCTTGATGATGCCGGCGAGGCCACTGGCACCTTCGAGGTGCCCGATGTTGCTCTTGACCGAGCCAATATGCAAAGGCGTTCTTCTCGATTTGCGGAAGACTTCTCCGATAGCTCTGGCTTCGATCGGGTCTCCGACAGCCGTCCCTGTGCCGTGAGCCTCGACGTACTCGGTCGTCGAGAAACCCAGTCCTGCTTGCTCATACGTCTTACGGATAAGAGCGATCTGGGCCTCTAGACTGGGCTGGGTGATGCTTGGTGTTTTCCCGTCTTGATTCACACCCGTGGCTCTGACAACGGCGCGAATGACGTTGCCGTCACGGATGGCATGGCTCAATTTCTTCACCGCGACACAGCCGAAACCTTCACCCCGTGCGTAGCCGTTGGCCTTGTGATCGAAGCTGTAACAGCGGCCGTCTGGTGACAAAAACCCGGCGTCATCCAGAGGAATCGTGAGCGATTCAGGTGTCAGGTACGTGTTGCCGCCGCAGACAAGTGAGAGGTCGCTTTCGCCACTGCGCACACTTTGACAGGCCAGGTGGAAGGCCGATAAACCTGCCGAGCAGGCAGTATCGACAGTGATTGAAGGACCTCTCAGATCAAAGGCATGAGATATGCGGTTGGCCAGCATGCTGTGAGGAAACGCGTTAACAGAAATCGTTCCACACAGGGTACTACAACTAAGCAGGAGACACAAGTTTTCCTAACCTGCTGCCGCTGCCTGTGGCATGGTAACGGGACATTGATTCGACGTCCCGCGCAATGAAAGCATCGTAGTCGCGCCCAAAGCAGGCCACAAAAACAGATGTGTTGGAGCCGGTAATATTGGGGATTGAAATGCCTGCGTTCTCGAGACAGTGATATGCACCCTCCAGCAGACCACGTTGTTGCGGATCCAGGACTGAAGCCTCTGCCGGCGACATGTTGAAGAACGGGGCGTCAAATGCGCGAGGGTCTTCTTTCATGAAATGAGCGTCACGGACACGCAGCTGAGGGGGGCAGTCAGCACGAAACACCGTTGCTCGCTCGCATCAAGACGCGGAATGCCTACACTGTCCAACCTGTTGGGGTCTGGGTGATAGAAGGCTGTGATAAAAAAGACATTGTATCAGCATGCTACTGAGCACCAACCCTTTCGGTCCTTTGTCAACAAAACAACGCCGGCCTGTCATTTACCGTCAACATTGAATCTGTCTTCTGGGACCTTTGAGGCTGCTGATCTCCCCTCTCGCAGCATCTCCCAGAACTCTTCTGGTGACGTTGCATCTTGCGGAAACTTGACGCTCAAACCGATAATCGCGAGAGGTTCCATGACTGCGTATAAGGGACGTGATCAAGACAGATAGGTTAACCTCGCACGGCTGCCGTCAGCCAGTGATGGATGAGAAAAATGTAAAATAGTGTTCTTGATACTTGCTGACAAGAACAAATTGTACGAGACGCGCTGAACTATCAGACTAGAAAATGTCTAGGATAACTACACTATCGATAGGGTGTATCAAGCACCCACCCCCAGAAAAGTAAACGAAGCTGCCTGTACTTAGAGACCCATCATTTTGAGACGCTTATTTGTGCCAGATCACCAAGACATTCGTCATTTGCGATTCGTGTATCTCCGCCGGCCGACCAGCCGGACGCAGCTCTGCGGCACTACAACGCTGCATCACAAGCAACAAGCCAGCTTTGCGTCGGCAGGTACCGGTCCCGCATCTCGTTACGATGCCGAGTCAATGTCGTACATGGTAACATCGGTTGTTCGCACGATTCCGAGACCGAGCATACCTGCTTTCATGGGCGGTGTAAAGTTTCCAACCAGTTGTCAATCCTCATCGTCCAGAACTTTCATAAACACCCTTGTTGACCGAGACCGAGACTCGAGTCGTGGCGTGACGGTGAGAGCACTGCCCGTCTGTGGGGTGCATAGGGAGGGTCTGCCTCGCTTGTTCAAAGACATGGATCGTTTATGCAATTGTGCGAGGGTTAAGCGCTGGCAGCAGGGGTTTGCGATGGGCAACTTCGACAGGAGCAACATTCGACCCGAATCTGGAAAAGAAATACTTCGCGCTGAGTGATAACACCCATGTCAGCTTACAGTCAAGGTAGGGGGATTAAAGTGTTTAGTCATCGTTGCCGTCCTATAGCGCGTTTATAGTTTAAAAGTGGACGATCAGCAGTGTTAAAGTTTTTACATGGGACATTGCTACAAATTAGGCTTTTAATTTAGGGTCCTATCCAAGTCCAAGAGAGCATATTGTAAACCTTATCAGTCATTGTTACCATAGAATCCGGTAGATTGCTACACACCTGCAGTACCCCTAGGTCATGCCCGTTTTATGGCCTGACCAGTCTGTGACTAGACCAACACAGATTATGTGTTATACTGCTGTTTTTTTCACTGGCGCGGTTTCATACAATCTAAATCTACCAGCCGTCGGTCACACCCCAGGCTACTGGGCACCCTTTCAAGCAATTTCATCAAATTTGACGACGACGATGATGATGATACGATGTAAACACTAAACGGCTAGGACTTTATTCATTTTGCGACTCAAATCGGAGATTGATGCTGCTTCTGGGGCCTAGAGTAATCTCGCTCTTCATTCGCGGACGACTCATCATGTAGTCCTCTACGAGCGACGTCTTGGCCGCTGTGCAAGATGTATTGACGCGCTTGTTGTCAGCCTGAGCACCAGCACGTGTTTTCTCGTGCATGGGATCCAATCCTGTATATCGCTGGAACAGTCTGACGAGCACGTAGCTCATCTGCACAAGAACGAATTGCTGCCCAATGCAAGTCCTTGGTCCCCCGCCAAACGGGATGTAAGTCCACGCCGCAGGTCGCCACTTCTGCCAGCGTCTTGGATGAAACTGGTCCAGAGGGTACTCGTTTTCTTCGGGGTATAGGTCACCGCGGAGATCTGCGGAGAGTTAGATCTCTGCCAGCCCAAGATGCCCAACGCCACCTCTAGATGATGCTTGGGAGTGACTTACGCAGAACGTGTGGACATGTGTAAATTAACGTTCCTTTAGGGACGCCGATGGGGTCCTTGCCGCTTGGTCCACCACCAACGGGTAAGCTGGTATCGCGAGCCGCAACCCGCGCATTGTACGGGATGCTAGGATAGAGGCGTAACGTCTCGTTCAAGATCCACGATAACAGTCGCAAGTCCTTGAGGTCCTCATACGTAGGCAGGTTTTCCTGGCCAATGCGCGAGAGAATTTCTGCACGTAGGTCTTCAACAATAGCCGGGCTGCGGGCCAGTTCAAAGAGGCACCACGCAAGGGTCATGGCCGTCGTGTCTCTTGCGGCCAGCATGATGGTGACCAGCTCGTCTCGAAGGAATTTCTTATCCCTGCTGATCTCCGCGCAGGCCTTGAGGAAGGAGAATTTCCCCTCCTTTTCTGGCTCGCCGCCAAGTGACATCTCGGCTTTTCGCTCGTCAGAAAGCGCCAGAGCGGCGTCGAGCACAGGCTGCACAAAGGCATCCATGGTGGCCAAGTCACGATTGTACTGCCATCGCGGGACAAGATACCAGCCCAATGGGTTGAGGTACTCAATGAGCGTCTGGGTGCTGTGTACACGGTCGAACGCTTCGATGAAAGTATGGGACGGATTCGTGAGTGATCTAACGTCGATTCCAAGGGAGAAGTCGGCCGCGGCGTCAAAAGCGAATCTGCCGCTCTCATCAGTACCAGGGTTCACAACAACAATGGCACATGAAGAACATACCGCGCCATCACATCAGCGACATCGACGGTTTTGCCTCCATCCAAAATATCGAACAAATGACCCAAATGCCTCTCAAAGCACTCGAGATCACTCACTCGTTGACGCGAAAAGTGCGGTCGTAAAAACTGCCTTGTACGGTGCCAGTCATCGCCATCCAACGAAAAGATGCTTCGCCCCAAGAGGCCTCCCCAATCCCGCCTGAAGCGGTCGCCCTTCTCAAAATCATTGAACTGAGTTGCATGAATGGCTTTGATGCTAAGTTTATCGTTAGACTTCCTCATTTGCACCGAAAATAACTAACAGGCGGCCTCACTTTTCGTGGCTGGCTGTGACAATTCGCCGTTCTCCAAGAATACCAAACTCGTACGTGAACGGGTTCTTCGACTTTGTTCGGCCACTGCTCACTAAACAGTCGTGAAAGAATTCAAGGTTTCGGTCCTGGCTAGCAAATTTGACCATTCGAACGAGATACCCAAAGCCTGGGGCAAATGTGAGCTTCAACATCATGGTTCGCGGCATATCTCGTGTCTCACTCACCAAACACATCAGCCGATGAATGAGCGGAAGGGGCGTGACCACCAAGTTTTCGTATCTTTCTCTCCGCCAAGGCCCATGACAGGATGCGTAAGGAAAACAGCGTAGAGATAGCAAGTGAGGCCAGAAAGGAAAATGAGAGGTCGAGGCTCGGCTTTGCCCACAGAACGCGTACGGCCTCATCTTGTGTGAGGTTCATTTTGGAAGGAAGCTCTCACGTTCAAGCGTTTGTCGGTCCCAAAAAACAACCCATCCCAGTAAAAAAAAAAAGAAAAAAAAAAGAAAAGAGAATAATTTCAGTGCTAACAAAGTTGGACCGTCAAGCATGTGAGTGGCGTGTCTTGCCCGCGTAGGAGACATATCACGTTGCTTGCCTTTCCCGCTGCCGAGGTAGGTCTACTCTACTCACCAGTGTTTGGAAACATGCGACCTGTAATGGAGAGAGCACTGCTGGCAATGTTCTAGCATGGGGTGGCTGGTCACAATGCCCTCCTAGGGATAAACGGTCAATTGTGGAGTCAACACATAGAACTTACGATACCCCCCAAGAAGCTAGCGTCGATGACCGTGGGTTATACGAAGGACTCCCTTGGACGATAGGGAGCATTAGAGTTCACCAAATGCGCAAACCATCGGACCCGCTGTCGCGGGCTTTTTGGCGCGCATAGAATCTCCGAGCCCGGGTGAAAATGCCACCAGGGCTTCCCAATAAGCCCGGCGTATATCAATGTATAGGTACAACGTGTGGAACAAGGTGCCTTTGAGTTCAATGACTCTCTGAAATTGTCCCCTTCCTCGGTGTGGGACCCGCATCGCAAAAGCTGAGACGGAGTTTGATCACTAATTCATGCCGTTCCAGATTCAACCCCTGATGATCATGACAGGACCGCCGACTCGGACTTGCGTGGAAGGACATCTTGAGCGCGAAAGTCACATTCTCTGACTCGATTCCAAGACGGATGTAACGCTTAGGAGATTGCTTCGCCAAGGTCTTGACCGCCGGAGTCGAACGTCAAGGATAGGAAGGCTGGAGCACGCCCCGCTGGTCAACAAGGGGAGACCTGCCTGGACGCTTTTTACATTTTATTATTCCGTTTTTGCTAATGTCGGTGCTTGAATTTCGAAAAGCCGGTTAAGTCTGAGAATATCTTGTTAAAAGAGGTTTGACAATTCCATACCGTATACGGGCTCTCTGCTGCTTTGGTTGCAAACCAGCCTCTAGGCAATGACAATGGCCTCATCACTTCTCGCCGCCTTGCCCGGGTATTCGACTCTCGAATATCACTTTTCGGGGTCTCAAAACCGCACCACCTCCGCCGGTGTCGCAGTGTACAATTCCTGGACACTCGGGTTTGTCTACGATAGGCTGGTCTTGGACTTGTATCTAAGCTACGTCTGGCGGTGCCCCAAGCCCATCGTCGAAGACTTATACGCCAAGGTCATTGCCCAAGCCTCAGGCACTTTAGAGGATGGTGGTCTTCGCATCATCGACATTGGCGTCGGCACTGGATATTTCGTCTCCCGCGCCCCCATCCCCTCAAAGGCATCCCTAACGCTGTTTGATCTCAATAAATCATGTCTGGATGCGGCATCTGAGCGGTGCAGAACAGCACACAAGGCAAGAGGTGTTCTGGTCGATGTGGACACGATTTGCGGCGACTTTCTCGCCCAAGAAACAAGCCCAGGTTCCGTCTACACAAACCTTAGTGGTAGCGAGAGAAGCATCGATCTCATATTTACGACAATGCTTCTGCATTGCGTTCCTGGGCCTCCATTGCGGAAGGCATCCGCTCTGGCAGGTCTCTCCCGACTGTTGAAGCCAACGACAGGTACCTTGGCTGGTGTCACGATCTTGGGCGATGGTGCCGCACACAACTGGGCAGGAAGGTCACTGATGTTCTGGCATAACCTGATGGGGTGGTTTGGCAATAGCGAAGATGATGAAATGGTATTTGTGCGTGCGCTAGAAGACGCCTTTGAGATCGTTGAGTGGAAGGTCGTCGGAGCAGTTTTGGTGTTCCAGGCTCGAAGCCCGAGGCTATAGCAACTCCTCCTGTATATCAAGACATCAAGACGCAAGCTTGATCGAAAATCCTTGAATAATATCAAGAACTATCGGATGCTTGAATTCATTTTCACATGCGTCAAAATGACTTTGTGTATATGCTTCCATCGACCTGGTGCGTGAGAAATAAAGATGCAAGAATACACGTACCAGAACATCGAGATAGCGAAGACCTAGTTGAATACTTCCTCGACATACTTCTCCTCCTCTGCCAGCTTCTGTCGCCGGTCTAACAGTTGTCCTCTTTGGTTCCCATTCGCCGTGGTCTCCAGTAGAGCCGGTCCGAGCAAGTCCCATATATCATCAGCAATACTCTTCCCAGCACATACGCGAATGAGACCTCCAGCGTTCCAACAATCCATCACCTCCGAAATGTGTTCTTTCAGCGCCCCGGTAACATATCTTGGAATATTCATGTCGCCCGACTCTCGGCTGTACGCTCGGTGAACCGCAACGACTCCCGCTTCCTCAGCGGCTCGAAGTTCATCAGCATACAACTCGTCCAGTTGGCTGCCCCTGCACCCATAGAAGAGAGTCCACTTTGGTTTCTCGGCAGCGCTCGACGTATTGCGGAGGAGTGCCTCTTGTATTAAGCCTCTGAACGGCGCGATGCCAGAGCCAACACAAACCATGATCAGCAAAGATTGCGGCCGTTTACTGATCTGATGCAAAAACCTGGGGTTGGCTTGAACCCGGGCAAAGAGAATCTGTCCGACCGTCGTGCTGATCAAGTACTCCGAAGCCATGCCGTTAGGCACGACGGATATCGTTAATGTGCCATGATGGGGCTTCGAGGAGGGAGCTGAAGAAAGAGAATATGTCCTCGGTCGAATGGGCGTCAAGATGCTAAGAAATGAGGATAAAGACAGCTGGAGGCCAGGAACCTCCAGTATCTCTACAACTGTCTTTGGTCCATCTCCATCAATCATGTGCAGATTCAAGTCTTTCTTTCGGCTTGTGTCGCTTTGGGGGAGAGACTCGATGATCGCTTGGGCGGCATGCTTCGTGATGGGCCGTTTCAACTCAACCCAGTGTCCGAATAGCTCAGCTGCGGTCAACTCCATGTCGTCGGACACGTCGAGAGGATTGACCGACTGCATTGCAATACGTGAGTCATCTGCTAAATCGAAATACCACAGCACCTTTTGAACCACCGCCGGGTCGTTTTGTGGTAGGATGTGCAAGTGATCGCCAGGGCCGTAACTGAAACCCGGCGGCATCCTGAGTTCAATATGTCGCTTAGCTGGAATTACGTTCAGGTCTGCCGATAGCTGGTAAGACTCAGTGACTTTCACTGGCTGAAACCCCCTATTCGCGAGGCTCGTGACTCTCAATGGTAGACTTTGAACGACAGAGATTGGTCCAGCAGTCGGCAGTAGAGTCTGGTTGAGCGTGCCATCGGGAGCAGCTATGCCATGTGTGGCGTAAAGAGCAGGAAACAGGTGCTTCAGACTCCATTGTTCAAGGTCCGAGTACATGTCGCCGGTTGCTGCGTCTGCCATCCCCATGGGGGCTACTTTCACAGCGCCGGACCTTTCCAGGAGCTCCTCAACAAGGCGTGGTATTCTTTGGTAGGTGTCGTGCCAATCTCTATGGCCTACATTTTGACCATCAGAACTGTCGAAGCTGTTTCAGTCGGATGGAAGGAAATGCACTCACCGCAACCAAACACTGCGTACTGGACATGGCTCAAGCTGCCAGGGCTGGCTGCCTTCACCCGTAACCATGCAACCATTTCGGCTGTGTTGTCGGATGGTAGACCATTGTACGAAGCTACAATCATCACTACACATCCCTCCTCTGGTAGATTGCCGGCTCTTGAGTTCATCGTACTGACGATGTGGGGAGCAAACCCTCTGCGCTCTGCCCCAGCTGCGAGAAACGACGCCAAAGATTCGCAAGTGCCTGTGTTGGACCCGTGTAGTATTGAGACGGGCTGACCGCTCAAGTTCTTACTCTTTAGACTCAATGCTCGCTCTTTGGTTGTAGTGTTACTGGAACGTTGCTTAGCACCACCGCCAATCAGCCTCTTCCGGAGGCTATTTGGGGTGAGTCCTGATCTCAAACGAGCTTGAAGAAAGAAGCCGTCGAGCTTCACTGATAGGTCCGATCTGAGCTTCAGCATGTATCGTGGGTCGTCCTTTCGAATATCAAAGTTTTGAAGAATGAGAGCAAGGATCTTTTGGTCACGATATCAGTATTCATATTGCTGTATCAAGGGGGGGGGGGGGTGTCGATGGCTTCCGCCTTGCCAACTCACGATCAAAGATTCTTGCCAAACAAACGTTCTACCAATGCATCCTCTCAAGCCATTGCCGAATGGTTTCCAGGCAAAAGCGTCTATGTTATCGGATGCCCCAGGCTGTAACATACGTTCGGGCCTGAATTCGGCGGCGTCGTCCCCGTATGTCTCCGGATCGCGTTGCAGAACCTCAAGAGCAACACAGAGGCTCTCGCCCTGTTTGACGAAATACTTACCGCCAATAATCTCATCCCGCTTGGGGGTGACAAAGAAGGCAGGGGCTGTTGGAACCAGACGTAAGGTCTCTCGTAGCGTAGCCTCCAGATACGGCAACTTCTGGATATGCTGGATGCCGAGGGTGTCTGTTCCCACCACAGAATCCACTTCCGCCCTGGCCTTCTTCAGGGCCTCGGGGTGTTCGCACAAGAAGTAGCACACCAGTGCTAGAGTGGCGCTTGTCGTTTCGTGGCCAGCAGATAGGAAAGTCAGCATGTTATGAATGATTTGCTCGTCTGTCAAGCTTTCGCCTGTCTTCGGATCCTTCTCAAAGACCATGGCACTCAAGACATCTTTGCGTGAACTCTGCTCGCCAGCTTCACGACGGGCGTCGATCATGTCCTGGCATGCCTTGTTGATATACGCCACAGACTTGGCCCACTGCTTTCGTTGGGAGAATCGCAGTGGGATGCTCCAGTCAGGGAGAGTCGCTGTTGTTGCTGCTTCTGCAAGGACAAAGTCGATTTGTTGAACAAAAGTCGGGAGACTTGTCGAATGATAGAAACTGTTGAATCGGTGATCAAGACATGTCAGGGCTACAGTGTCAAGAGTCAGTCGCGTGAAATCCTTAGAGAGATCCAACTTTGTCCATGGCTCCATTCTGGCCCTATATCAACAAGATCGGCTCCTGTCAACTTAACAACCTTTACACTTGGGTGCAATAGGATCATACCATTTCAAACATAATTGCTCGGCGATATCTTTCATGTCGTCAAACATGTCCCGGATGCGGAACGTGCCAAAGTAGGGCAGCAAAACGCGATGAGCAACGCCCCAGGCATGGCTATCATGGTATGCGGTGAAAAGACCATCACCAGTGACCGGTCGCAGTCGTTCAAGTCCCTTGGTCACCAACTTGTGAAAGCGTTGCTCATCACACAGTTCTCGACAGAGCGCAGGGCTGCTGACAAAAGTTTCGCGTTTCCCAAGCAGGGTCAGAGAGAATATCGGGCCTATATCATTCAGCAATCTAGAGTCATCCACCCCTGAATGGTTCCATACGGTAGTTGTAGGCTATAGCCAGAATAGAGCCCACTAGATCATTGATATCGAGAAGAAGAGCGTTTCCGAAGACTGGCAGCGCTATCAAGACTATTAGATGACCAGTTGCACTCTAGGTTTGTCTGTGGCAGAACTGACGTTTTGGACCCGGAATCGGCTGGATTATTTCAGAGTTCGGTATTCTTGATGGCTGTTTCTTGTGCCAAGTTTTTCTACCCAGAAACAATATCGCCACGCCCACGAAGAGCGGCCCAAGAACACGAGCGTAATCAGACAAAGCCATGGCGGTTTCCTCCCCAGCTGCCAGCCATTCGCTCTGATTTTCGTTCGTTTTCATCGTCGATGCAATTGAATATGGTATTGTTTTCCAGACTCTGGAACAGCAGCAGAAGATGAACCACTGAATCCACCTCCCCTTCGTGCCGAGGTGACGGTTTCGGTCCCCGCGCGTCAGGTGATGGGATGGGCAGAGTCCATCAAGGATGTGATGAATCCAGCAACAATTAGCGTTCTTTGTTTCTGCAAAATCGAACCTTAACTGACTGCAAATTACGGGGACCTAGAGTAGAGCAGTATCATTCAACCCCCTAGACTCCGAGGTCCGTAATCCTGGCTGTATCCCGGCAAGAGTGCCTATCAAATATCCTGGTTACCCATACAATCATCGGGCTACTCATGTTATGCATTTATGCGGCTTCTTTATGAGTAAAAGAGCATCCATCGCGCTTGGGAGCGTTCAACAGTGCTACCTCTCGTTTTTGGTTCGATTTGCGGCAAAGCTTGATTTTCTCCAAACGGCTACCTTTTACATGTTGCTTCCAGCTCAGAAAATTCCACAGAAAACTTTCAAACTCAGTATTGCTTCTTGATTGGGCATTCAAACAGTTCGCCATGGCATATCCCACTGTCGTCCTCGCCGGACAAACAGGCGGGCTCCTCTTGGCCACGATTCTCATTGTCGGCATCATATGCTACAGATTCGCACTTCCAACTCCATTGGCTGGGATTCCACACAACAAGCATTCTGCACAGAGAGTTATGGGCGATTTACCTGATTTGGCCAAATTTAACAAGGAGACGCGATTGTTCTGGGCTTGGCTCACGATGCAGGTTGAGAAGATCAAGTCCCCCATCATCCAAGTTTTCATGACCCCGTTGGGCAAGCCACACGTTGTTATCTCGGATTATAGAGAGGCACATGACATCCTCGTCCATCGCCATAAGGAGTTTGACAGAGCAGACTTTTTTGCCGAGACCATGGGACCCTTAGCGTGAGCCATTACCTGCGCCTCGGCCGTGTCCAAATGCTAATCAAGCCATACAGCCCAGAAGGCCACATCCTATTCAAGTCAGATGACAAGTTTCGTCTTCATCGAAAAGTCATTGGAGACCTCATGTCGCCGAGCTTTTTGCAACATGTCGCCGCGCCTTCGTTATACGTCAATCTTTGCAAACACATCCAGCTGTGGGATGCAAAAATCGCGCTTAGCCAAGGCCGTCCCTTCGAGGCCATGGACGACATTTACTATAGCGCCCTTGACGCGGTAACAAGTTTTGCCTTCAGTGACAACTTCCCACACAATGCAACCAGGTCACGCGTTGAATTTTACTCCGCCTTACCCCAGAGTAGCCTTACCCTTCCGGACGATGAAGACGCACCTGTCGTCTTTCCCAAAAGTCCGATCACTGATGACTTTGTTGAAGCACTCCGTGATCTAAGCCTCGTGTACGATGAAGCTCTAGCGGCTCCTCTACCCAAGCTTGCATGGTTTTTTATTCTCCGACGAGAATCGACGAAAAAGGCTGTGCAGGTCAAGGACTCAGTCTTTGGTAAAGAGATTGACCTCGGAATCGACAGGATTCGGGGCGGAAAAGATGGCTCCCGCGTCAAGTCGGCTTTAGATCACATGCTCTTCAGGGAGGCTACGATAGCCGAGAAAGAAGGACGTCTGCCCGACTTTCACCGCAGAATGATCTACGATGAGGTGAGCTGTTTTTCCACTTAGGAATGGGGCTAAGCTGACACGCCCCAGACAATCACATTCATCTCCGCCGGACACGATACGTCGTCGACCACTCTCTGCTGGGGCATCAAGCGTCTGGCCGACAACCCCGAAATTCAGGAAAAGCTCAGAAAACAACTGAGAGGTTCCCTCTCAGCTGCATCGTCAGAGGGTCGCTGGCCTACGCATGAGGAGATTCTGCGAACCAGCATGCCGTATCTTGACGCTGTCGTAGAGGAGATGCTGCGACTGGCTCAGCCGGTACCAGGACTTGTTCGCCAGGCCACTTGTGACACACAGATTTTAGGCCACTTTGTCCCTAAAGGTACACAAGTCTTCATGCTCGCTAATGGACCGAGCTTTTTCAGTCCGGCGATGCCCGTAGAGGAAAGCCTACGCACTCAGCAATGCAGAGATTCCAAGGAATCACTCAAGATGTGGAAAGAAGACGGTAGGATGGCGAATTTCATGCCTGAGCGCTGGCTCGTCCCAGCTCCAGCCGGTGCCAAAGCCGAGAGCACTTTTGACGGATTTGTCTTTGATCAGACTGCTGGGCCCATGATGGCATTTAGTTTGGGACCCAGGGGGTGCTTTGGCAGAAGGCTTGCCTATATGAGTCTGAAGCTGTTGTTAACACTCATTGCTTGGAACTATGAGCTCCTCCCATGTGGAGAGAATCTTTCCAGCTATACGGCCCACGACATATTGACAAACAGGCCCGACTTTTGCTACGTCAGACCTAGAAAGCTTTAAGTAGCGATTTGACCTGATGAGTGGAAACCTCGGTTTTCCATAGCTCATACAAAGAAGTCCGGGAGAGGTTGATTTCTAATGAGCCCGTCCTTCAAACATATCATTAAACCACAGTAACATGCTTTTAAACCATCTCAGCACAATCACTACAGCAAAAGTCACAATATGTACTAAGCAGAATATGGTTATAAAAGAGCATAGCGAAGTCTTCGCAAGAAACAGTATTCAAGGTGATCTTCTTCCAATGTGGTGTAACGCTAGCCTAATCAAGGAGGAGCAGGCTCTTTTCGCGTTTTGTTGGGTCAATTGCAAAACTCGGTCTCTGCGCAACCTTCCCCAAGATGTGGATATAGTACTATGCTACCATTGATATAAGCGCATGCAACCTTGATATAAATTGAGTTTTCAACTATTCGGAATTGCTGCCGTTGCGTTGCAAGATACAGCTGACTCGTTGGTGGATCAGACACACTCTAAATGAACTCTTGGTCTCGTTCTCGCTTTGCAGTCTTCTCCACAGCAGTCCAGTTTTGCAGAGTTGCAACGTAAACAGATCGGCACCGAGTCGCAAGCCTTTTGCTATCAGGGATACCTGGTAGCAAGCATCCGAACAGCTCGGTCTGTGCGATACACTTTCGAGGTACCATTTGAGTATCGGTACTTCGGGACACCTTGCTCGGCCGGAATGGATTAGACAACATCACCGGTCACAAACGCAAAGATGGATAGCAAGCATATGTCGAGTTTGACCTATCCCCAGGCTGTTCCGCAGCCAGTCCAGTGCGCTATTTCTGCGTGCGTTTGACCGGAAAACAGGGTTGGTGATAGAATTATCGCGGCCACAGCAGTTTTCTCGAGCCCCCACAACATCGATCCTCCCGCAGAACGATCTCGCGCCCAGAAGATTGTACCAGCACCAGCAATCTCGACAATGCTGCAGATAATCAACGGCCAAAGCCACAACGGGTTTCTTCTCGCAGCGATTGTTGGTCCAGTCCTGTATATCTTGTACATCTTGTACTTACGACTGCTTCCAAAACCCATTCCTGGAATTCCATACAACAAGAATGCCGCGCGATCTGTTCTGGGGGACATGCTGTCTCTGGCGAAACATGCAACGGCGACAGGCGAGCCGATGGACTGGTTCCGACAACAGGCCATGAAGCACAGTTCGCCATTATGCCAAGTTTTTGTCCGGCCGTTGTAAGTCCTTTCCAATCGCTGCCAGAATGACTTGTTTGTCTCACATCTGTTTACTACAGTGCGCCCCCGATCGTGCTCCTCTCTGACTTTCGTGAAGTCCAGAATATGATGCTCTCACGCAACAAAGAATTCGACAGAAGCCGAATTTTCCGGGATATTCTAGGCGATGCAGGGCCACATCATCATATCATGAAGAAGACCGGGCCAGAGTGGGCGAACCAACGAAAGCTCCTCAACGACCTGATGACGCCGCGGTTCATGCATACGGTTGCTGCACCTCATATCTACGCCGGCGTGGAGAGTTTGATCAAGCTTTGGGAAATCAAGATCGAGCTCGCTGAAGGTCGCCCATTCGACGCGGATCTCGACGCATACTATCTTGCTCTAGATGCCGTGGTGGCATTTAGCTACGGTGCCAGTTATCCGCACCGCGCGCTTCTCCCACAAATAGATTTGTTGCGCTCCTTCCAGCCAAAGGACTCTGCGCGTCTCCATCAAGGCTCGACTGGACAAACTGCCATCAGGTTTCCGGAAGCCAAAGTAGATCGTGCCCTCAAAGATACTCTAACAATGGTCAAGACAGCCGAGGTGATGCAGGCCAGTGTCGTGCCGCGTCTGACATGGTGGTGGCTCAGCAAGACGCCAAAGATTCGCAACGCATGGAAGGCGAGAGACGAATTCGTCGCTGGACAGATACAGAAAGCGGTTGAAAGAATGCACTCTATGAATGACGCCGGCGATGAGTGGTTGGGCAACGCTGTCGACCTGATCGTCTCACGGGAGCGGCAATTCGCGAAGAAAGAGGATCGAGATCCGCAATACGTAACACAAGTCATCATTGAAGAAGTAAGTCACTCGCTCGCAACATTGAGACGTCCTGATTCCAAGATCCATAACCGGTTTCCAGGTGTTTGGCTTCACAATGGCTGGTCACGAGTCAAGCTCTAGTACAATCCTGTGGGCTCTGAAGTACATCACGAGTAGCCTAGAAGTGCAAGAGAAACTACGCATTCATTTGCGCAGATCCCACTCGGCAGCGTTTGTTGAGAAGAGAGCACCAACAGTCGAGGAGATCATTCGGGCGCGAATCCCATACCTTGATGCCGTCATGGATGAAGTTTTGCGACTTGGCTCTCCTATTCCGTTTCTTGCTCGCGACGCAGAGACAGACGATGCCGAGATCCTTGGAGTACATATCCCGAAAGGCACCATTGTTTTTGCTCATACCCTCGGGCCTTCGATGACGTCGCCAAAGATCGACATTGAAGATAAGCTGCGTCATCCTACCTCGGAGGGCTCCAAAACTGGAGAGTGGTCGCCTGAAGACATGGCAGTTTTCCGGCCAGAGCGATGGCTCGCGCTCAACGAAACGACGCATGAGGAAGAGTATAACCCAAATGCTGGTCCTTTCCTTTCATTTGGACTTGGACAGCGCGGTTGTTTTGGCAGGAGGCTGGGTCTCTTTGAGTTTCGCATTTCCTTGACGCTTTTGCTTTGGCATTTTCAATTTCTGCCAGTTCCCGAAGCTCTCTCTGGATTTGAGGCTCGTGATGCTCTGACGAGACGGCCCAAGCATGCTGTAGTGAAAGCACGCAAATTATCCTACTAGCTAATTTTCTGTGCACTGAAAGGGTTTCTTTCCAATGAAATAGTCGCTTAGGCCGTATTGTGATATAAGCCGGTGAAATTGGACAGAGGTTTTGGTCTGAGCCGGCATACCTCGCCAACCCAGAAGCAGGCAGGGTTCTTTTCATCTTTCTCCGACACAAATCTCCCCACCGTGGATCCGACCGAGGTGAACCCAGCCGGGTCAAAGCTAATTACGAGTCGTGCTCGCTCAGGTGCCCGATCAAGGTGCCGTATCAAGCGGTGAGCGAAATACGACGCAAAGTGTGAATGTTGATACGATACTTTACATGGGGTCCATGTATCAAGAACGGCAGCCGCAGCCGGGGTCATTTCTTGGGACTTTGTTTCGACCGAGGGTCTGGATAGGTTTTCTAATTAAAGACGCAAAACGCATATTTATTCTGGTGATGAGAGTCACGACTGCAGACGAGACGATAGAAGGACTCAAACCTCCTGTTGATTAAGCCCATCGACTCCAACTTTCATCATCCAAACGCCGTCGTCAACAATGACAAACGTCGGCAATGACGACCCCAAACCTCTGGTTCTTGCAATTGCAGGTGCAGCAGTCGGTCATTTCACGCCTGTGCTGCACATGTGCCAACACCTCATCAACAAAGGATTCGATGTCAGCATCCTCCAAGCTTCTTACTTCAAGCCTCAAATCGAAGCCATCGGAGCAACTTTCATAGCCCTGGATAAGGAGTGCGACTGGTGTCAATATGATCTCGCTTTGGCCGGTAAGCCGGACGGCAAGTTTCCGGAGAGGCTTAAGCTGGCTCCCGGTCTAGAAACGTTGGCATACGACCTCGAGCATATATTCATGCCGTACATTCCGTCTCAAGCCAGCTCAATCCGTCGGGCCTTGGAAGTGACGCAAAGGCGAGATCCGTCCCGCAAACTCGTCATGTTGGCGGAGAATTCAATCCTGGGTATCCTTCCCCTCAAGCTGGTCTCGGACGAAAAGCGAGCTCTTGCACCAAAGATCCTGAACGTCAACGTCGTTCCCCTTACCTATGAGAGCGTTGACGTGGGGCCTTTCGGCACGGGACTCCCACCAGACTCGACACCATCCGGCCGTCTCCGCAACAAAATGTTGCATGACCTTGTGCGCAATTTTGCACTGAAGGGCGCGCTGGCAGCATTGCGCAAATACCTGATTGAAGCCGGCGCAGACCCAGAGCACATCCCTCCCCCAGGTGAGCTCGGCTTCAACATCGTGTATCATCCGCGGGTGTACGAGCGTGTTTTTCAAATGTGCATTCCAGAAGTCGAGCTTCCTCGCTCCGACCTTCCTGGTCACATTGAATTCGTGGGAGGCCTGCCGCCAAAGCCGGTGCCGAAGGACTACACACTACCAAGTTGGTGGACCGACATTACCGACAACGCCAGGATGCCAGAGGTGACGCGTAAGAAGCTGGTTGTAGTCTGTCAGGGAACATTCGCTACCAACTATGAGCACGTCATTCTCCCGACTCTGGAAGGTCTGCGGGATCGGTCTGACGTACTTGTCGTTGCAATCTTGGGCAAGGCGGGAGCGGTGCTACGTTCCGACTTCTCGATTCCATCCAACGCACGGGTATCCGACTTCCTCTTATACGACGTCGTGTTGCCGTTTGCTGATCTTTGGATACAAAACGGGGGCTATGGGGGGTTTCAGCACGGCATCGCCAACGGTGTTCCAACCCTCCTTGCCGGCGACACTGAAGATAAGCCAGAGGTGGCGGCTCGGGCAGAGTTCTCGGGTGTTGGACTCAGCTTACACACGGGGAAGCCGAAACCGGAGCAGATTGCACATGGGGTGGACGAGGTGCTTGGTAACCCGAAGTACAAGAAGCGCTGCGAAGAGTTGAAAGCTGTGATGGAAGAATACAATTCCCTTGGCAAGATTGAACAAACTTTGATAAATCTGGCAAAATAGATACAGCCTCCATTATTTTGCACTCGTCACTGAATGTTGGGCCAAACTAAGATAGGTATTTCTACATTATTATCGCCGTCACAAATAATTCGGCATTTACCTAACAGCAATTGAAAAACTTCCAGAGTTTTGCATCGGACCTCGATACGTTTTTGTAGCCGGCTACGTCAATCAACTGAAGTCATATTAGTCCGTTCAGCAACATCGGCAAGCCTACAATGACGCAACCAGATGTAAAGGGAACGATACGCGTGGACACGGTGTAAAGAAGTGCTATGATCTACTACCTCGTTCTAGCATATTTGTCATTGATGTGATACATATATTTAAGCTTTACGCATGTCTGCGAATATGTAGCCCCTTGCCTAAAGGTACAATCTGTTCCGGCGTCCCAAAGGCTACTTGGTTATTCCCCTTCAACTCCCCAAACTGCAACACCAACTGTTTGACGTGTTTACCTTGCGGCTGCTCCCCAAAGCTGTCAGCAACGACTGCAGCATCCAACGCTATGTTCCTTGTTGTGCACAAGAACCTCGAAAACGACACATCAGTCGTATAGCCATTAGCTACAATCGCCGCAACCCCCAGCCACAGCATCAACACCCCAAATACACCTAGCGAGCCGTACGCAATCCACAGCAGCCTTTGATTGTAAACCCACCGCGTATTGCTTGTCGAAATTTCACACGTTGTGTCCTGCGTTGTACGAATGTACAAATACGGCTCCTCTAGTAGCGACAGCGACACGTTTCTCACGAGCTCAGTCAGCCCTTCCCGAAACCTTAGCTGCGGCCACTCCAACTCCTGATAGATTTCGTTCGAATTTGCCGAAAGCCTTATATAATCCACTAGCTGCGTTGCACTGAGAAGCGTCGAGGACGTCTGCCCATTGCTGCGTTTAGTAAACATACTGCCGTTGATGTGCTGCGCCAGCACGTCCGCAAGGCTCTGATACGCCCAGTAGTTGGTCGGCCCGTAGCTCATACTAAGCGAGCTGTTTTTCGCGAACGTAGTAAACTCAATAGCGCCGAGAGCCTCTTCGCCTAAAATGCGATAGGTGGGGATGTTGTTGACGTACGTGAACAGTACGTTGTAATTGACACGCCACGGGGTGCAGGTGAAATACTCACTAAGACTCACAGGGGTGTTCTCCCCTGTGGAGTTTATCAGCATTCCTTTCTCGTTCACCCAGCTAGTTAGGCTTCGGTTCGCAAAGAAAACGCCAACAAAGCACCTGAACTGAATTTCGCTGGGATCAGCCAGGGCTTGAAACGCAACATGGGCTGCTGGTGAAGTTTCGTGGACTTGATTGCACTTATAACCGATGCCTGGGATGTTGACCGTGTATGTGCAGTTTGACCCACAAGGAGACGGAAAGGTAAGTGTGTTACCACCAACAAAAACTCGTCGAATCAGCTGGTGGGTATACGGAGATGGTCCTGCATAGATTCCACTTCTAGCAACAGGTTCTTGCCGCTTTGATCGTGTTGAGTTACTCGACGAGGGCCACGATGAGGGCCACGATGAAGGCAGTGTTCGAGACGATGTTCGAGACGATGCTCGAGACGATGTTCGAGACGATGCTCGAGACGATGCTCGAGACGATGCTCGAGACGATGTTTGAGACGATGTTTGAGACGATACTACAAGGGATTTCGGCGGTATCCAGCCTTCCTCGAGGTATAAAGCCAGGGCAAGCTGTGGCGTCTCATATGACCAGTCAAAGCCTTTACTAAAATCGAGGCTCGGCACCTGACATTTCTCCTGCAGGACCGTCTCAAGAGTAACGACAGATATAGATGAGGGTGCCACTATGGCGGCAAGCGGGACCATGAAGAACAGAGCACCGAAGATTGCAAGCGCAGGGACTTTGTGCCATAACTCTAGAGTGACTATCGCCGTAGGGTCTGACGTAATGCTGAAGCAGGCATCGAGACCAGCGACGGAGATCTGACGGCTGCTGACGAGGGACCATACTTTGGAAGTGTGAGATTGATGCCGCCACTGGTCAGAAGCTGTGGAACTCACTGAACTGCTGGATTGCGATGCCTGCGCTGGCTACAATGGATGCTTTGGTGAGGAAGGCAAAGGCGGTACCATAGCGTATGACCATGTCCTGGTCCTCGGCAAGCTTGCCATCAAGGGAAGTGTAGAAAACATGGTGTCCTACGGCGAAGGCGAAGCCGCAAAGCCAAAGGCCAACCATGGCAGTGAGTTTAAGCCAGGAGACCGAGTGTTTGGCAGCCATAGCGTTGTTGTTAGTCTGAGAGGATGCCATCATCTATCAATCAGCTGAACATTGGCTTATAGACTCTCAGGACCGAGATGCTAGATCTTGGACTGCTCTGATATCACAATAGGGTTGAAGAATTTATATTTCTGCGAGGCGCAAGGAGAAAGGCAGGAATAACTAGAGGTTTGATGATGCTCACTAATGAAATAGAGAACGTAAAATGCTTTCTTCTTGGAATTGTTTTCGTCGGACAGCCCCGCAGCTGAATTTCGAATGCAGCTTCTTCTTAGTCCTCAGAAATGGTGGCTTACAAGCTGAAGTCTCATTTTGCCGCCACACTCTGGGCTTCACTTGGCGAGAGGGGCATACAAGGCAAATCCCTCTCCACGTCGTCGCCTGCTAGGTTTAGTGAGAAAATACTTACTCTACAGCTGTAAAGTGTTACCTTGGGGTGCCTGAATTGGGCAGGTAACTAGTAGTATTGGACCTTACGCCTGCACAACTTCGAGGAGACAAAACCCCCTACTAATAAGAAAGCACCCAGAAATTACAGGGCATGTATATGTATTCTGGGGCGGCGATCAAACTGGCAACTTGCGCAAGCAGAGCAACGGGCCGAGGCGGACTAAGAGCTTCAGGTTCGCGGCCTCGTTGTCCCTGGACGTGGCCTATGACGACGACCCGATCCAGGGTGCGAAGGGGTGATGGCTGACAGATCCGGGCTTGTTCAAGATACTGTCAAGAGTCGTCAACAAGGCCAGGTCCCTTGCACATGTCATAGGATAGAAAAGTGCACCTTAGGATAGATGAAAGCAGATGGAGATCCTCATTGCAGGGAGGTGCCCAATCCAGGGCTTCGACAGCACGATCTCCCTCAAGGTCACGAAGACATCAGAAAGCATAAACTCCATCAGGATCTCAATTGACTTGTAATCGCTCACCAAAGCAGACTTCAACGGGGACGAGATCGAGGGGATCATCTCACTAGCCAGCCAGGGCTCTCGAAAGAGACACACAAGAGGTAGTCAAAATTCCAATACAGCAAGAGGCCAGAGTCAGGGGCCAAGCCAGTGTACGGCTGCGCGGTCGAGAACAACATCGAACCCTCAATAAACCTCGTAGTTTTGCCCACAACAACGTCCAAATGAATATATGCACACGAGAGAGGCGAAATGTACAAGATCATAATTTGAAAGCTAAAGTTAGAGAGTGTTGGTTTCACAGGTCACTTAAGTGAACGAACGCTTCATATGGGTATGAGGGTATTCGTAGATTCTGGTGTGTAGAAGGAAGGGATCTAACGTGAAGGGCAGCAATCGACGAAGGCCGTGATATGGCTGGCCAGACGGGCCCACTCTGACGGAGATGGATCCGTGTGATCTGATTGGCCCAGACAGGCCTTTCCCATCGATAATCCGATCGATATTCCAACAGAGAGGCACATGTTCAGTATCATAATCTCCTTCAACTAACGGAAGTCAAACGTGGAGAGGAGAGAGAGGAGAGAAGACAGGATCTCCATTTCATACATGACCATGAATAGCCTCGCGCAGCCCTACAGTTTCTTGCGCTCGGGGATGGTGCTGGGGTGGTGTGTGGCAAAGTCCATGACAACATCCTTATCGATTGAATGTACACTCCCAAGATCCCTAGGCTGAGCGACAACACCTGCGTATTGAATATGGGCTGCTCGACGGGTATTGATGGAACGTACTAGTGCCGCGTACCAGATGAGGGTTGACAGGTACCAGCACGGGTCGAAGGACTCCAAGCCGCCGGTGATCTGCACGTTCAAGGGTATCGCGGACAGACGCATAGAAATAGGCATGGAGTGCGATTATGTTGTAAGGGCTCTAGGAAAGGCGATCTAATGAGTGGATAGGTAATATTCTCTTTTGGAAGGCTCATCCTACAGGCAGACGTCTCTCCGAGTGCTGCGGGCGTCGGGTTTACCCCCTGCGACAAAGGGCGACTACGAGGCATTGTGCGGCATAAGAATCGTGGACGGTAGGAAAAACATCATATCGATGACGGGCGAGTATGCCAGCAACGATTTCCAGGTGTACACCAAGATCCTCTCCATCTCGAGAGTCACGAACTCCTTCAATAGGCTGCGCAGATCGTTTAAGGTGGTAGACCTGATCGGGAAGACCGAGAAGATCGACAACGTGATCTTGACATCCGACAAGAGGATCACTGTCTCTTACCTCTTTGACATCCTAAAGCCCACTGCTCTGATGAAGGGCAAATCGGTGCTGGTCTTGTCGCTGAAGGAAATAAGGCTCAAGTGCTTACACGTCGGTTATGTGTGTCGGTTCACCTATAGTCATTCTGTAGTAATAACATCTTTTCTAAATCATCCTGCTAAGAGAGTACTGCCAATAAGGTGCGAAACTCATGCCGGCCATCCTCTATATAAAATATTTACCAGCCTCTAGGCTAAACTTAATCTCATTGCCAAAACGGGCGTAGAGTAGACCCAAGCTTTCCATCTACTATGTTAGGCAGTGAAAACTGGCACCCTTTTTCCATCCCTGAGTCTTGATAGTCTTCAATCTTTGTCTTTTCTGGAGATGTCCCGCGCTGTTCATTGTGCCACTTTTGTGATCGATGCCGAGCTCTGGCCTGCCATGGATAGTCCCGCCAATCCTCGTACTCTTTTGTATTTTGAAAGTGCTCATTCAAAGTTTGATTCTCAGTCGGAAAATGTGGGTGGGCATCAGGCGAAGGCGAGGGGTAAAATCTGGCGTCATCGAAGAATACCCATGCCCTTTGTTGATACGTCGCTGCGAGAGTGTAATGGTTTGGGATAATGCGGGAGTGAAGCATCTGGTACATACCAGGGCCTTTTTGAGAATCCTCTTTTACTGCACCAAGGGAATCATAACCTCGTTGGAAATAGTGTGAGTCCCTCCATCTGAAAACATTCCTTGGAGGAAAATCCATAAACCACTTCTTGAGGCGGTCCCGACCAGGTGGTCCGGCTCTAGCGGGTCGAAGAAGAACTGTGACGAGGTCGAAGCCATAATCTGATAACGACTGTGCAACAAAAGGATCTTTGCAGCCCATATTGGAGGCATAAGCCTCAGGTTTGACGTACAGGATATCTTGGTTAAGCAGCCCGCGGGGTTGAGATGAAGTAGAACCCGACATAGGGCCTGGTAGCCAGGAATCGCTGCAGTGGGCGAACATGGCCCCGTAAAGACTTTTCAGATATATGCCAACACACAGGATTGCCTGTAGGTCCCAAAGTTGGAATTCTCGTCCACTGTGTTGATACAGTGCCTCCTGGAAAGGCTCTTGGATATCTTCGTCCATGAGAGAATTGAGCTGGTACCGTAGAAAGGCTCGCAATAATCGCTTTCTTTCTAGACCTGTAAGATTGGCTGCATTGAACCTAGAACCGACTGCCTGACCTTTGAATCTTAACTGGGGTTCTGTTTGGGACGGAAGGCTTTCATACTCCCGCGAGGGGAAGACAGCAGTGGCCTTGGTAAGATAGTCCTCAACATAGAACATCAGTACTGTATGAAGCTTGCTGATTTTGTTGATTAAGTCATGGTTTCCACTTTCTAGAGGTTGGTAGAGCGGATTGGTGAATTGTTGTGTTGCCCAAGAGCGACAATGATGACGGGCTAAGATTTTGAAGTCAGCAGTAGACTTTGAAGGGAAAAGAATAATCGCTATGGCGTCTTGTATCATGCCATTATCGAAGTCGGAGGCAAGTAGCTTTCTTACGATGTATTCTTTTGATACAGCAAATTGCTGAAGCATGGCAGGTGAGGCCTGGATGAGTTGTAAATTCGTACGTGGGCACCAGGTCGATATAAAAATCTTTGTACGGAGCTCTGCCGGTAGCTTGTTGAAAGGATCCATCATGATATGGTTTCTGTAGCCCTTGAGTCTGTTCAATTGCTTTGAGGTGTTGATGGAATGGATTGGTGGTGAATCTCGCTTGGTTGATGTGATTGGGATGGATGTGTAACTGGCTTGACTGTTGGATGATCGGTACTGCTTGCAGCGCGGAGAGAGGATGGAGAAATTTGACGGGCTCCATGTAATACACAATGCCTGAACTCTCGGAGAAAGCTACCACTCAAGGTTTTCTTCCTGTTGGAAATGGACCACAACTGGAAGAGCAAAGGTTGCAAAGTTTACCCCGATCTTGGACGGCTGGCAAGTTGAGACATGGCTTCTCAAAAGCAAAAGAGGAATCTAATGCAGTTTAGGGGCAAGATCCACTGCGATGGAAAAAGTCGTGCGCAAGAGGCAGGCTTTGGCTAATAATCAAAGGTGGAGATTGGTGGTTGAGGTCTGATGCAACGGAGAAAGTCGTCAGCAAGAAACCATGACACTTATAATGGATATGAAGGTAATAAATGCTCAAGGTCAGGCGCCTCAAAAAAGAGTCAAAGGCGGGAGTAGATAGGCTTTGATGCTGGAAAGCCTATCGCTGCCAATGATGGAGATGGGTGGCTAAGTTGTGATGCGATGAAGAAGGTCATCTGAAAGAGATTGGCTGTCAGCTGATGACCAATGACGGTTGTGACGGCTAGAAATGTTCAAGGTTGTAAGAATGGTAATTCTGAGTTGAAGGTATTAGAAGTGGATTTTGGCTGCCAATCGATGACAAAGCAGGCTGATCCAAGACCAATGCCCATATATCATGTTACTGAAATCAATCGTATTGAGCAAGGAAGCAGTCTCCTGTTTGTTCAGTCTAAGGTATGTTCCACCACCCCTCGTGAAGCTTCCTCAAATCGATGCCGGCCGGATCTACCAGATAGCTGGTGACGTCGTGTTCCGGGTCCGTCTCAAACTTGGTACACCCATTACCGAAGTACCCCAGCAGGGAATTCCCAGTATCCGAAAAGTACTCGTATTCCCAGTCCTCCCATCTGGGATCGTTCACGACGAGGCCAACCAGCGCCGCACTCCCGGGCCACAGCCCATGGATTCTCGAGCCGGGCCTCTCGGTGTTGTACCACGATTTGCATTCCGACATGACCGTCTTCTTGAAAAAGGCGTCCGAGTACTGCACGAAGTCGTCTGCGGCCTTCTTGGACGGCTGCATCGACTTAATCCCTTCCCGGCCCACCTTCCTGAGAATCTTTGCAAAGTAGGTGACCTGGACCTCTATATTATGCGGTACCGTGCCCGAGCGGCCGGCACCGTTGGGTCCCTGAATGAAGCCGAGGTTCGGGAACCCGGGCGTCGCGAAGCCGAGGTAGCTATACGGGAACCCGTACTCTCCATCCGGAGACCACAGCTGGGCGATGCTTTTGCCGTTTGCGGTGATGCCAAATGGAGGGAGGACGTCGACATTTGCCCCAGTCGCAGCGAAGACGGCATCCACTTCGCGATGCGTGCCATCTGCCGTCTCGATGCCGGTCTCGGTGAACCGCTTGATGGGGTTCTGGATGTAATCAACGTTGTCCTTCATGATGGCCTCGAGATATTCGGGGCCCGGCGTCAACCGACGGCAATGCGGAGAGAAGCCCGGGATCATGCTGTTGATGAGGTCCGGCCGCTTAGCCAGGCGCACTGCGAGATGCTTCAGGAGCGCTTCGCGCGCCTCCTTGTTGCTGTCGGAGTCTTTGAGCCACCCGTGGAAGAAACGCCAGTGGCTCTGCTCCAGGTTCTTCCGATACTTGAGGTAGACGTCCGTATCCTGGAACGAGTCTCTCAGCTCCTTGGATATCAACTTGCGTTCAATCTTGGTTGATTCCCCGCCCCAGGACTCGGCTATCCAAGTTTTGCTCCGGGCGTAGTGGTCTAGCCGAGCGACCTTCTTCTGGAGGTGTGGCACGAGTTGGATGCCACTCGCCCCGTTGCCAATGACTGCCACTCTCTTTCCCGAGACATCATATGTCGGGTCCCAGTTCGACGTGTGTCTGATGTGTCCCTTGAAGTCGTTGATTCCCGGGTAATCGGGCAGCCTCCAGTCGTTGAAGCGCCCAATGGCCGTCAGAACAAAATCTGTTTCGTGGATTTGAACCTCCCCGTTCTGGAGGTTGCAGACCTTGACCAGCCAGATCGACTTTTCATTGTCCCATTGGAGGGAACCCTAATAAATGATTAAGAGCATCAACCGAAAGTGATGGCTAGGGAAGAGCGGCAGCAAAAAGAGAAACTGAAGTACGAGTCGTGAAAGCCTACGTTTTCCATCTCTTGCAGGCTTGGGAAGCGTCGTTCTGTTAGGCTTAGTGCGGAATTACATAGTATATTGACTCGGTCACGGTTAATTCAACATTCATCACTGGGACGGAGTCTACACATTGACTTGCAATTCTGCCCCCTGCTTAAGCAAGAGTACTATGCGTTTCTAGCCTGTGCAAAGTTAAGGTTATAATGGATCCAGCTGATAACTGACACACTTACGTGACTGCAAACTCAAGAAAAGACATATTCCTCTCACATATGACCCTAACCCTAACTCTATCTCTAACTCAAATCCTAACCCCGCCCCTTGCCTAAAGACGAACTGGCATAAATGCTAATCCTATTATAGCTAACAGGCCAGTTTTGGGTGACGTGTAGTTGCGTGAAAGCATTGTTATCAACTGGATCTATTGTGACCTCAGCTCTGCACAGGCTCGAAACGTATGGTCCTCTCGCCTGAGCAGGGGGTGAGCACTCACTAGGATGGGAGGTACCAGCGGCTAACGGTTTTCAGAGTCTCCGCCCAGATTGCGTTGGACTGATGTGGGACTCTACCTACGTACTTGCCAGGGGGATCCGCTGGAAAAAATTTGCTGTAGATATGCGCGCAAAGGTTGACTGCTGATTCGTAGCTTACATGCTCCTAGGGGCATGCGCAAAAGTTCCTTTGTAGGGGTGCGAGAGGGTCCGGTGGGTGGGTGGGGTAATGCTTCGGCGTAAGGCTATGAGCTTGACCTGGTTAAGCAATTCTAGGCCCTTGGCGTAAGGGTTTAAGCCTCGGAGCACGACCAACGATGATGCAGGCTATTTGCTTGGCCTAGGTAATTGGGCTTCATGTTCCCAGACGCGGGGTTTCCTGGGTGCACTCGTCGTTATGAAGGTCTACAAACTGCTTCCCTTCCCGATGGACGCAATAATCATCGTGTTTTTCTCATGGCGTGAGTGCCTTACTTACTGTACATGCCCTTCTTTCACTAGAGACCTCCAGTATGGGTATGTGATGATGATGCTCGAGGCTGCCAGCACAAATAAGCAGACGGCTAACCTCGTGAACCAATCAGGTTTGCGTTACACGACTGTCGACAGACAGTCCTGGAAGACCGAGAGATTACCAAAAGAGACGGGCACTCTCCTCGTCAATGTGTCTCCTGACGACGCTCTGCGCGAGCACTCAGATGGCTCCGTCACAGACGCTTCCTCGCCCTCTGCTGCTGTCCGGAATTTCCTTCTGGACGGAACACGCAAGGAACACAGCCTAGTGAAGCTCCTCCTCCCGGTGTGGTCGGGCTACGTGGTTCAGTCCGACTTTCTCGAGCGGCGTATGGTCGACTGCTTGAACGTGACCGAGGTGCGAGGCTTCGTCGTGCCGGGGCAGCATGTCCAGGGGCTATCCGCCGACGCCTACGAGTCCATGAGCCTGTCCGACCTGCTGTCCTACTGCTACGGTGCCGTCGTGATGGCCCCATCTTGTGCCGCTGCCGTGCAAAAATCTGCCGCGCTGCTCGACGAGGAGCTGACCAAGCGTCTTTCCTTCGCCTGGCTATCGCCAAACCCCATACCCCGGAAGCGGCTGGCGTTTGTGGGCGCGGCGCCCCTGAGTAAGTTTAAGGGGTACGCCGCCGCGGCCGCCGCGTTGAACATTGCGCTGGTCGTCTTGGACGTGCCGGAACAGGTGGTCGCCCGCGACGAATACGCCCACCTCCGCGAGGAGTTTGTGCCGGTCGACTTGACGGCCGACGCCGGCTTGGCCCGGCGCCTTGCGGACGCGGTATCCGAGATGCAGGGCGCCGGCAAACGCTTCGACGGCATCATGTCCGTCGACGAGCACCTCCTCGGCATCGTCTCTCAGGCGGCCACCCTGTTGGGGTTTCCCACCTCGCCGCCCGCGGCCATCGCCTTGGCACAGAACAAGTTTCAGACGCGCCAGCTCGACGACAACGCCTACGCCCGGCTTCTCCGCTCGCCGGCCGACCTGGAGGCGCTGCTCGCCGAGAAGGACAGCGGGCGGGCCCCGCCGCCGTACCCGCTCATCGTCAAGCCCTGCAAGGGCTGGTCGTCCGAGGGTGTCTGGAAGGTGGCCAACGAGCGCGAGCTGCGGGCCAGGGTGCCCATGCTGTGGCAGGACCTCTTCGCCGATTGGCATGGCCGCGAATTCGTCGTCGAGGCGTACGTCGATGGGCCCGAGGTCGACGCCAACATGGCGCTCGTGGACGGAGAGGTCGCGTTCTTCGAGGTCAACGACGACTTCCCCAGCTCCGCGGATAACGATGATGACGGCAGAACCAAGGAAAAGTCTCCCCCGGCCACGTTCGTCGAGACATCAAACATGCTGCCGTCGGCCCTGGCGGCCAGCGAGCTCGAGGCGCTGCGGCGGCGACTGCATGAGATCGCCCTCGCCGTCGGCTTCCGAGACGGCGTCCTGCACATGGAGGCCCGGCTGCGCAATTCGAGCAGCCACTACGCCAGGGAAGAAGGTGGCGGTCCCGACGGAAACGGCGGCCTCGTCGACCTGCGGCCCAAGGTGGGGGCGACAGCCTCCTCGGCGAAGCCAGAGGACGTCTTCCTTATCGAGATCAACCCCCGGCCGCCGGGGTGGCAGGAGGTGGAGGCCACGGCGCACGCGTACGGCGTCTCGTACTACAGCCTGGCGGTCCTCAACGCCGTGGGCGACCGGGAGCGCTTCGCGGCCCTGTCACGGCCGTTCGTGGGAGGGGCCCAGTACCACATGCAGCTCCTCTTCGTCTCGGCCCAGAAGGGCGGCACCTACCGGTCGGGCGACGTCTGCGCGGCCGTCCTGGACCACGGGGGGCCGGCGGGCCGCCGCTTGCGCGAACACGTCGTCAAGTGCGCGACCCTCATGCAGGACGGCCAGGAGGTCCCCGATCCCCGCACAGGCAAGGTCTTTGGCAGCTTCATCGCCTTCTTCCTGGTCGTCTCGCGCACAAGCCGGCGGGAGGCCATCGGCATTGGGCGCGAGATTGAGCAGCTGGTCAGAGCGCATACCGACGGCTTTTAGCACATGGAGTGGACGGGCTCGCGCCGTAGGGGTGGTCTTGTTAAGATGCAGTGTGAGGTATTATTCCGCTTCTTCTGCCACAAGCTTGTTTTTAAGCGTGACTGGAACCAACGGAACCGGCCCTCTGGAGATGCAGAAAAAACTTGGATGGTATGGAGATAACATCTAGATCACATTAAAATACAAACGCATGAGTAGAGACAGGATTAGTTAACGACAGGCCAACTTAGCTATCAACCCGACCTGATACACCCCATTCACTGGAACCCCTAGGCTATTTCTTTCGTCCGCGTGGGGATTATTAGGCGTCCTGGAAAAAGATATCAACGTCACGCCCCGAGTCTCGCGGTGACTCACACATGTTATTGCCTCGATGCATGTCGTCGTTTGGCGTCCAACAAAAGATCCTTCCAAATCAACGGCCCCCACCCAGTGAGTCGAGCCCATTCGATTCGCCCTAGAGCTTAATTGCTGTGGTGGGTGGCTCCCTTGCGATACTACCTACCTAGACTAAAGAGCACCACATGTTTCGGCAACGGGTAGTTACCCAATTGGTAGACATGACGGCAGGCATACCTTGTCACAGAACAAGGTCGGGTGGAGAGGCAATTTCTGACAACTGTATCAGGACTAACACGACGTTGGGACAAAAGAAGGCGGATCGGGGAGCGCTACCCCTCGGACTGGGTGGGGGGGTTCGGTGGGCTAAGCAGCCTCTAAATCTGTAGGGCACTTTGGAGAGCCGCGTGAGCCCCAACCCCGGCCGAGCAGCATTATGGTCCGCGCTAACAGTGGCCTACGAGCTGTCTCAGCCGGGCTACTTGCTTACTAACTAACTACTGTCATCAGAGGCTAAGGTTAAGGTTGGTGCGGGTCTCACGGACACCTGCTAGCTACGGCCCGGGACTAGCGTGCTAGGGCACCTGTAGCTAGGTACCCAGCATGGGGTATGTCTGACTCAGGGTACCCCAATCTACGGAGCTCCTGTCCGGAGCTAGATGTTAGAATTCCATACGATTATTGGTAGACAAAATCCATAGCTGAGGCTGATTTAGGCGCACCTTTCGCAACCAACCGAGGTCTCTCCCCTTTTTCCTCTTTCTCTTTTTTTTTTCTTATCTTCATTTTCACCTTCTAGTTTTGGCGGTCTAGGCGAGGGATTTTGTTCCCCTTCTACCAGCCAATGCCAATGAAAAACAATTCACACAGATTCCTCGTCTGCCACTCCCCGGACACCGGCAGAAGAACCTCGACAGCAGCTCTTGTCCTCGTCCCGACAGATTTGCAGACCTTGAATAGAAGACCCTAGCGAAACAGCCTCAACCTAGTCATGACTAATATAAAAAAACACGCTCGCTTACGATGCCGTTGTTGCAAGCGAGCGACGGAAGGAGGTCGTAAACGGACGGAGAAGAAAAGAAAACCAAATCTTGACTTCTCCTCCTACCTACGCAGTTTCCAGTATTGCCGTGGTTAGACAACTATTCCCCTGTCCCTGAACAGAATATTGAATCATCCTACGACTGCTTAGCTTTTTTCGCCTCCGTCTTAAGACACCACCACCACCACCACCACCACAACAACAACAACCATCAACCATGACAGACCAAGTAGGCCGGGCGGATGGCCCAGACCTTACCGGTCCTCTCGAAATGTCCAGCACAGGCGATCTGGAGAAGGCCGACGACGACGACGCCGGCCAGCTTGACGAGAGCCAGGCCACCAAGGACCTCCCCAGGGTGGCGGATAGGATCCCCAACGCGGCCTGGCTGGTCATGCTGCTCACCATGGCCGAGCGCTTCTCCTTCTACGGCATGACGACGCCCTTAATGAACTACATGCAGAACGGCCGTGGCGACCCTCTGCGCCCCGGCGCTCTGGGCTGGGGCCAGTCGAGGGCCTCGCAGGTCTCCAACGTCTTCAACATCATCTCGTGGCTGACGCCCATGGCCTCCGGCATCGTCGCCGACAAGGGGCTCGGCCGCTACCGGACGCTGTGCGTCACCTTCGTCGTCTACCTCGCCGGCACCGTCCTCCTGTTCGTCTCCAGCCTCGAGTCCCTGGCCCCTTACTCCGCCGGCCTCTTCATCGCCTCCCTGGTCCTCATTGCCCTGGGCATGTCGGGCGCCAACGGCCTCATGGCCGCCTTCGTCGGCGACCAGTATACCACCGAGGACGGCGCCGTCGTCACCACCCGCAGCGGCGAGCACGTCGTCGTCGACCGCACCCTGACCCTCGAGTCCATCTACAACTACTACTACTGGTGCATCAACGTCGGCGGCCTGTCCGGCCTGGCCACGACCGCCCTCGAGCTGCACGTCGGCTTCTGGGCCGCCTATCTGCTGCCGCTCTGCGCCCTCTCCGTGTCGGCTGCCGTGCTCGTCCTCGGACGCGGTCGTCTGGTCCTCGCACCCACACAGTCCTCAGCCCTCCCGGACGCGCGTCGCGCACTCTGGCTGGCCGTCCGCGGCGGCTTCTCCCTCGACAAGGCCAGGCCCGCCCGCCAGCAGCTCCAACACTCGCGCAAGGTGCCCTGGACCGACGACTTCATCGACGAGCTCCAGACGGCCATGGTGGCCTGCCGTATGATCTTCGCCGTCTGGCCCGTGCTCCACCTCTGCCGCGGCCAGATCAACAACAACCTCATCTCGCAGGCCGCCCAGATGGACACCTCGAGCATCCCCAACGACATGATGTACAACGCCAACCCCGTCATCATCATCATCCTCATGCCCCTCGTCGACCGCTTCCTCTTCCCTTGGCTGCGCCGTTCCGGGTTCCCCCTGACGGCCACGACCCGCCTCACGGCCGGCTTCGCCCTTGAGGCCCTCGCCATGGCCATGGCCGCCGTCGTGCAGAAGCTCGTCTACATCTCGCCGCCCTGCTACGACGCCCCCCTGCGCTGCGCCGCGTCCAATGCCGGCGCCATCCCGAATGCCGTCTCCGTTTTCGTGCAGCTGCCGGTGTACCTGCTCGAGGCCATGTCCGAGATCCTGTCCTCGCCGGCCGGCTGGGAGTTGGCTTTCAGCATGGCGCCCGGCAGCATGAAGAGCGTGATGCAGTCCGTCTTCATGACCACCGGCGCCGTTGGTGCCGGCTTGAGCATCGCCATCAGTCCCATGTACAAGGACCCCGAGATGCTTTTTGTTTGGGCTTCTTTAGCTATCGTCATGGCAATAGCGACTGTGATATTTTATGCTGTCTGGGGCAGGAATCTTCGTTGAAGGGAACAGAAAAACAAAAGCGACCGACGGCTCGGTTTTGATAGAAGAGCATTCAATCCTCGCGGCTTTCACTCGGCGTGGACGTGGGCTGAGAGCACAACGAGGCGTTCGAATGGGTTTGAATTTGCAGAAAGGCCGTATTGTAATTCGGTGAGGACATAGATGCTTTCTTGTTGTCATTCAGGGGTTTCTGTTGTTCCAATTAACGGACTCGTTCCTTGGTCATGCTCTTTCGCACCCCCAGCACACATGAGGCGCCGATGCAATGTCATTCTAGGTCTGACCGGACCAGATCGCGAGAGGATATCGACACACGAGGAAGACATCGATTGTCAGCCATCACATACAGGCACTAGTTTTATAGAATTACAGATTAATTTCTGTCATTAACCCCACTCCTCTTCCCAACAAGCCTAGCCGTCCCCTTTTTGACTCTGTCATCATGACTTATCGCCAGAGTTTTCGGTCGAAGACTTGGGCCTTTCGGGCAGACCTTTGTTGTCCGAGTCTTTCTCGTCCGATTCTTTCCTGTCCGATTCTTTTTTGTTCGAGTCTTTTTTGGCCGAGTCTTTTTTGGCCGAGTTTTTCTTGTCAGAGTCATTCTTGTTTGAGTCTTTCTTCTTCTTGGGTCGTTCACGGTCTTGGGGGGTTGCCTCGTTTTCGTCCCTCTCACCTCCTTGCTCATCCTCATCGCCCCAACCCGATATCAGTTCATTGTCAGCTTCTCCCTCCTCGTCCGGGTCCCACCCCTTCAGAACTCGTCTCGCCGCCTCTCTTCCGACGACTGGGAGCCGCTGCACCCCGTTCTTGCGTGCCGCATCTGGGACCAGCTCCGGGTCCAACAAACCAATTTGCACTAGAACGCTGGCCTGGTCCCAATACACGTGCTCGTGGTAAAGCTTGCCTCCTCTCAATCCGACGATGCTGACCACGAGCACCTCGACTCGCTTGTTCGTTGCCGGGACGCCGGGCAAGATCCACGGCATCTCCTCGGTATGCTTGAAACGAACGTGGACCTCGTCGACGACTCGGTCGGCCCCGATGGTGCGAGAGATGAGGGTCAGTTTCAGTGATGGGGGGTTGCTGAAGAACTGAGAGTAGAAGCGTTCGAGCTCCGATGCTCCAATACCCCCCGTCAGGGTCGGCATGTGAGTGACGTGCGGGCTCTTGTGGGTGGTGTACGTTGACATCGTTTGGTTCAAGTTTCGAGTGAAGAATTTACCTGCGCGCAACAAAATCAGCTCTCGATCTGTCCATGCCTTTTGGCAGCATCAGTTCGGGTAAGTACTGACCCTGTACATTTTCCTCCAACACAAGCTCCAAGTCGACGTGGTTGTTGAACGCCTTCCTCGCCGCGCTCAAGCTCCGGCTCCACGCCAACTCGGCGGGGACTTTGCTGTATTCTTCCAGGTCATGCTCGGCGAAACCGGGCACGGCGTCGTACGTGTAGGTTGGGTACGCGAGCCGCAATGTTCCTCCCGTGCCGATGCCGCTTTCCACCTTCTTGCGGGTCGTACGCCGTTTGCCCTGTATCCCTACCATCTGGGTTTGCTTCGTAACGCCAATCTCCTCCCCTGCGGCGAGATGAACGAGAGTCGAGATGCTGCTGGGGAAGTGCCCTTTTGGGTCTGGAATGGCCGTCGGATAGTATGCAATGAGCAACCCGAGCTTGAACTCTGGGTTATTATCCATGACGTGGTAGTGCTCCAGGCAGACGGCCGCAGCATCGCCATAAGCTGTCGAGTTAATGATCAGCGTACTCTGTGCCTCTTATCATAATCCATGCCACGCCTTTCTCAACACTAACCGACGATGCCAAAAGTCTCGCAGGGCCCCATTTTCTTTTTGCTCAACGATCGGATCTTGCTCCGGTACTTGTCCGGGCTGCTTCCCATTGGCAGATACTCGACATCGAAGTTCTCGTCGCGCCATTCTCCTAGAGTGATTTGGTCAAAGTCCTCATCTTCGGCGGTTACGTATAGCTTCGGTCGCGCGCGAGGGAAATCCTGGGACAGGAAGTTGGAATCTCTGTAGTTGGAGCTGGTCATGTTGTCTGAGACGATGCGCGCGTTGCGTCCTTCTGATTCCGGCACAGCGGCCTTGACCAGCTTCGGTATATCGATATTCATGACGGGTTTTTCTTCTTCTTCTTGCAGCTCCTTGCTTGGGGAGGAATAATGGTTGCAAGCTATAACCAGGACGAAGAATAAGATACAGATTTCCTGTTGCTGAGCTGAAGCTCCATTTCTTGTTAATTACCTGTGACGTGACGCGGGTGCTTGTGCATGTCCACCTGATAATGACGTCATGTTTCGAAACGTGCATTGCCCCTCTAAAACCCCCCCCCCCCTGTCATGTCAACTTGTCTATGATATCAGCGGGGTAGTCAAGTCCAACGCTGTGTGGGGTTGTTCAATTTGTTGTAAAAACAATGCGGTTAGTTACAGGGAGTAATTGACACCTACTAACCTTCACGGCATCATTCTGGTTTTCCTGATGTCAGGATTGCTATTCAACGGCAAGGCGTCGAGATGGCTAATGTCTTATGAATGGATGTTGACGATTTGTTCTACCTAACGGCTGTAAACGTAAACAGACAACGGAGACAGATAATCTTGGTGGCACGCGCGTGGGTGGTTAGTCAGATCCGTCATTAGTTTGGTCCTTAATCATGTCTCTCTGCAACGGAGCGAGGGGCAAAGCGAGAAAGGAAAAAGATGGAGGGAAACGGGTATAAGCACAATTTCCCATTTTCACACAGAACAGAGACCAAAACACATGTATTGCAGGCCAGGAACGTATGGATGGGACTCTTATCTTGATAAGTGCTTGAACAAGCCTAGGAATAGCTGCTGCGACCTACTTGGTAATTAGTCTAGTGGAGAGCGCTTAATGAGGGCGCTGGTGAGCGTCCCACATCACCAGCCACAGTTACACCAGCCACACAGGCTGTGCAGGACCTCCTGCTACAACATACTAAGCTCTTGGATAAGTCCTGTTCCTAAGGACCTTCGTGACCTCCAGTGCCCTCCAATTCTATAGGACATGATGTATCCTGCCACAAGGAGACCTAAAAGGAGCAATATGATGCGACTAGTCAAGGGAGCCGACGTCCTGGTTGATGGAGAAGAGCTCAAAGTAGAAGAAGGGAACGCAAGGAACAAGAAATACCAAGATACGGCCCACAATGAACAGCAAGAAGGGCATAGCTATCTCTCCACGTCCCCTCATCGAAGCCAACCAACTCGGCCTTCCCGTGCAATGTGGTGCGGATCCTTATGACTACGAGCGGAATGACGGCTACGCCTAGGAGAATGAAAGCAATGGCCCTTGTTGCCTAACCGAGACCACTATTTTTCGCGATGACAGATCCGGATCCGTTTGCCAGGCCTGCAGCGTGTCGTGAGTGAGGGAATAGGACGGAGATAACAATGAGACAGAAATCACTAGGCTCTTGAGCGACTAGCGCTTGAAGTTGTCGAATTTGAAATGGTGCGCTGTTATTTTCTGCTTGGCTCTCTTCCAGGTGCCATGGGTCGTGATGCTGGGCTTATTATGGCGACTTCTCGCCGACATCTGCCGAAGCAAGGACAGCATCTACAAATTACTCAGGTGACACTACACGCTATTCTAAGGAATGTAATTGAAACGCGGCACCTGGCTGAAGTGACGTCAGGCTGTCTGACACTATTATTATTTTTGTTTTTGGCTTTTTTTTGGCGCACAGCATCGTGCAGTCAGTCAGTCAGGACTTAGTAAGGTGGTGCTCAATAAGCACCAAGCGCAACTCCGACTCCCTAATGCCAAACAGCTGACCTCGGGTGGACAAACTTGGTCTAATCTGCGGATAGAGTATTCCGTGTTGACGGATCTATTCTCAATAGCCCGCTCGCGTCGAAATTAGTGATGCACCATGTACGGCTTTCGCGATAATCCACCGAGACCCCTTTCTTCTCTACCCTCCGCTGGCGCTTCTAGGAATCATATGCATCCATGTCCAGGTTTCCATTCAACACGATCATGATGTCAGATCCGTTAAACCCGGATATGACCTTGCCAAAAGGTTGGCTCTTGGCTACTCTCGAGGAGGTCTTCCGTGTATAAGAGCAGTCTCAACGAAAGAGAATAAAATCGACATGCTACAACCTTCTGCACTCTCAGTCCTCAGTATAAAAACGTTAAAAGGCACGACTTCGTCCGCATTTACACTTTCGCACAACGACTCTACTACACCTTTTTCAAGACCCTGCTCTTCTTCAATCATCAAGCTCGACATGTTCAACAACAAAACAACCTCCCTTCTGACCCTTGGTCTTTTGGGCCTAGCCTGCGTGCCCTCGGCTGTGGCAGCCCCCCTCGCGGTAGAGGAGCTCGAATGGCCCACTCAGTACGTGCAGAGCGGCCAAACCTCGACTCGTGTCCTTGTGCAAGGCCATGGCCCGGCAGTGGTGATTGTCCCATCATATGGCCGTGATGGCGGCGACGATTTCAACGGCCTCACCTCTGCTCTCGTCGACGCCGGCTACCTTGTCCTGCGTCCCCAGCCACGGGGCACTCTGGGATCGTCTGGTCTTATGACGAACGTCACCCTGGACGACCTTGCCTCAGACATAGCCGACGTAATCGACACTATTGCAGGCGGTCGAGCAATTGTGTTCGGTCACGCCTTTGGCACGTTTGTCACTAAGCGTGTCGCGTTGAATTACCCCGACAAGGTTCCTGCGATTGTAGTCGCCTCCCCTGGTGGCCAGAAGATCCCCGAGGACATTGCCGGCATGCCTTTTGTCGCTGGCAACACCAGTTTGCCTGTCGCCACGCGCCTCGCGGCTCTGGAGTTGGCCTTCTTCGCGCCTGGCCACGATGCTCATATCTGGCTGGATGGATGGTACCCGGACACGCTCGCTATGGAGCACGGAGCTATCGAGGCAGCTGGAGACCTGACCAAATTCTGGGCTGGTGCAAACTCTACGCAGGTTCTCGAACTTATCCCAGCCGAGGACCCGTTCCAGCCCGAGGATCAGTGGAACACCACGGCCAACCTGTTCCCTGACCGTGCCGTCTCAGTCATCATCCAGAACGCCTCGCATGCCCTTCTGCCAGAGAATCTGACGGGTGTAGTCGAAGCAGTATTGCCGTACCTGGCCCAGCAATCAACAAGGCTGTGATTGCTTTGCTTGTCACGCGACGGCTTCACTATAGTGTATTATCGACGTACTTTGAACCGTATTTCAATGGAATAGTGGGACTAAGGATTAGATAGTTAGAAGGAAGGCTATTTGTAACTTTGCTTTCCATGGGGGATATTAATTAATCAAGACTCTAAGGGCTGTAGTAGTCATAGCACACTTTAGATACATTCTCTTATAGAACATTACACCGATTCTGTGCAGGCATCGTAGGTGATAATCGCATATCATTATGATTAGAAAACTCTTGACCCTCTTATTAATATATCTCGTTAGATGTCTCTAGATGTCTCTCTGGATGTTGCTTTGTTGATGTGTGTCGATCACCACCTAGTCTGACCCAATACTGCTTCTGGATTATCATCACCAACAGCGACGGTAACGACAACCACACCTTAGCCCTAAAAACATCAAACCCCAGCCGATACCAAGGCCCTATCACAAAGAAGTGTAGTAACTCGCCCGCTGACGTCCTGTTTATCTCCTAAGGCAGTGTATAATCAGATACCCTTGTTGCAAACGGCACGTTTAGGTAATTTGCAGCGTTGCGTAGACAATGCAGAATAGAACATAATAAAGAAGATGTTTTTATTTCCAAGGGTTTTCTTCGGATCACTTCTAGCTGTTAACATGAGCTGTCTAGTGCTTAGGCAGTTATCAGCCTATGTAACAAGAAAGCGTATTTATTGGCCCTGTAGACCTGGACGATGATCTGTTATCAGAAGCAGGAAATGCCTTTGCCAGCTTGTATCGAGACAATCACACCATTCGTATCCGCAACCAACGATATTGGAGAATAGGCCTCTATTTCTTTTTTGACACAAATAAGATAAGACATATGAACTTGACGGATCGTATCCAGTGACAGTTGTCCTGGCCCGCTCGTGACAGCACTGTCCCCACCCGGTTAGGTCCAGCAGGTATCTGACTCAATTGTACTTCGTAATACGCAGGTAAACCTGTTTTTGGGACATCCTCTGCGGCCCGCCTTCTTATCCGTTGTAGCAAGTCTTACCGTCGAGTCGACCTGGCCGCTGTACAGATACTGTAGGTATGGCAGGATAACTCCAGTGAGCGAACGATTATGAGGTTATTCGTGGATTCTGGTGGGTTGCAGAAGAGAGGATCGAACATGAAGTGCAGCAATCGAAGGAGGTCGTGATATGGCTGGCCAGACGGACCCCACTCCGACGGAGGTTGATTCGTGTGATATAATTGACCCAGCCAGGCCTCCGTCTCCCCTTTCCCATCGATAACCCGGTCGACATTCCAACAGACACACTTGAAGTCCGAAGTTAAGCAGGTCTAGTCGCTTTAGACCTCGTCATACTCCTCCTTGTGCTCTTCTCTGGGCTCATCAAGACGCCGATGGTCAACACTACTGACTTCCGAATTCGCAGTATCGGCAAGAGCCTCTTCGTACTCAGCTCTAGCATCCTGGACATCCTCGCTGTCACTGGATTCATTGAAGTCATTTGCTGTGACAACGTCTTTTTAAACCTCGTTATTGATTCATAGTGCGCGGTTTCGTGCTCGTTATTTCTGAGGTTCTTCTTCTGAAGACATGCGATAATCGTAACCCTTGCCCCTTGCAATACCCTTTTTCTTAGCGGCGGAGTTTGACGGCAAAAATATCATTGAACGTCGTCTCAATTGGGTGCTTACAACTGGACCACAGTGTGTAATATCTGTTCACCTTCTCAGCACCCTGCAGACTATGGTCTCAAGCGTTTATGCTGACTTTCCTGGCTGCGATGCGTGTACTGAGGTCCAAGTCCAACTTTTCTCTTCAGTTTCGGAACCAACTCACGCCATACCAGACGAGTGGACGGCAAACAGGCTACGATGACGGCAACTGAGAGTTCAATGTAGGACCACATGTGTAGGTAAAATACATCGTCTGTCTCAGTTTCAGCGCAAGCCACCAATAGGGACAGTTGTGGATGATTTCGATCCCTAGCCTAGGAGCAAGGCCATGGATACTTACACGTAGGATTCAAGAAATTTCGGAGCTTGAACAAGATCTTGAGGCGCATGGCGCTGACAACCGTGATACTGTAGAAAGAGATCGTCAGGTTCAGAGATCCCAACCATGGCCGATGTTTTAGGGGTGTTCATCCAAATGAGTCTGGCATTACTCACAAAACTCCAAGTCCAAACATAGACATGACCTCTATCTTTTGTCTTGCTCTCCAGTTCAGCCATAAAGTCTGCGTCACTGGCAACACCAGCAACCACACGTTCATGGCGACATTGATAGCGGCGTGTGAAATCAGTAAAGCGTTCAGGTTGACACAGCGCCCTTCGTGCCTTCCATCCCAACCCTCCCAGGAATAGCTAAAAGGCTTGCACTGGTTCAGTTTGACTGTCGTGAAGACGACGCAGTTGACGAGATTTGAGACCTGGGTGCACCAGAGCACTCTGGTGAAAGTCGGGCTTACGAGGTTGAAAACGCGGAGATAGAAAAAGAGTATCGAGGCTTTAAGAGTGGCGATGCTTAGATTGTAGAGTATTTCAAACGCATAGAAGAACTATATCTTTAGCTTGAATGATCTGAAGACGATGGAAAGTGATGTACCGGAGAATTATTTGGCGACCTACTTGCATGAACAGATCGACTTTATCATGGGATAACGACCAAACGTCTCGTCCGATACCTAAACGATATCCTTCAAAAGTGTGAGCGGGTTTGAGTGAGCTTTTTACTCTACATCGGGCATAATTACCATAAAACATGTAGATCGCAAATGCAAGTGAGCAAATCTGAGCCAACGTATCAGCGAGACACTGTCATATTAGGAGAGCTCTCATTTTGTCACACACATAACCGGGTATCAGCGTTACATCGTCTGCACCCCAGGTCGATAGCTTCAGTACTTTGGCGAGCTGACGGACGAAGAAAAATAAGGCCGTTATGATGAGTAGAGCAATCTTTCCAGGCATAGACCCCGCCTGGTTCTGATACTGGAAATCGCACCATGTCCAAGTGATGTTCTTGGCAACTAATGAAGCTGTGTATTAGTACGACGGATAGCAGCAGAGAAAAGACGAAGGAGGATAACCACTGAAGTCAATCAGAAGTAGTAAGGCCAGAGGAAACAAAAAGTGAATCATACCCAGCACATGTGCCATATCGCACGATGCTCGCACGCATAGTCGATATGTCTCGACGAAGCTGCTGTCCCTGCACAGACACCCCGAGGTCAGATTGGTCGCGGTACATGTAGCAAATTTGAGTGCTTGTGATGTGCATGGCCCCTGTTAAGTGGAGGTGGTGGGTTAGCGACACAAATGAAGCAACAGAAGGACGGTCATAAGTATGAGATAGAGCGGGTAAGCTACTTACGGCGCATCCAGGGAGACCGGCCGTCAAGTCAGAGAGCGGAACCGCCATTGTGTCGAAGTACGTTGCTGGCAAGTCATCCGCGGAGAAGGGATCATGATACGGCTACTAGAACTCCCGGGGTCCCGGGACTTATTGGAACCGGCAAGACGTTGAGTGGAAGAGGAAGCTCAAGAATGTGCAAATTTTGAGGAAGACCTGGATTGTGCTTCAGCCGTAGATGCAGGATGTTTCCCTTCAAGACAGAAACCACAAAGGTTTTATCTGGATCTAGTCTTGATTGCTTGGATCTAACCCAGTTTAGAAGCATGCGGCTGGTCGTTTCCGGCTCGATGTATTTCTGTATCGCTTGTCCTTTCACTTTCCGATACATGATCGTAAATTTCAGAAAGAGAGGCATGATGTCACCTCTAAAGCTGTGGAAAGCCGGCGATAGAATGATTGGAATTTGTTGTCGACGGACGCAGCGGTGCTTTAACGATCCCTGTCCGGATCCGGCGCATTGCTAGCTTCAATGATACGGAGACCAACCAAAAGGGGCAGACTTTGAATTAGCAAACTTTGAGAGACTTTACTGATTGAAGTGAACCCGCCGCTGCTGGTTGGTACCTGATTGGTGATCCATTAATGACTCCGTTCGTTCTACTCTTACAAGGTCAAAAAGCACGCGTAGCAAGCAAGCAAAAATTACAGCAAGCAAACGAGAAATAAGAGACAAACACCAAAGAAGCTAAGATTTCGATTGGCAAGCCACACTAGATGTTGTCTCAAGCCACCGCCGAACCTAGATTAGCTGACAACCATGATCTCCGCAAACGACGATCACCAACAACTTTCTCTAGCCGTCCAATGGGGTCAGTGAACTAGGGGGAAACCCCCCCTCCCCCCCCCCCCCCCCCCCCCAATCAAAAAATCAACGCTGCCCATGAAGGAAACCAATGTCAATGTGTTCATCCCCCCATCACCGTCTTATAAAGGTCGGCTCGAGAGACGTCAAGAACTCGATGGGGCCGCGTAATACTCAGGCTTGCCATCGTCATCTCCTTTCTTTTGCCTTCCCCATGCCGCTCCAGAATCAAACAAGCAGTTCCTAAAGGATCGCGTAGTAAACAGTGTGACGTAAGCGTGCTCTGTCAATTTCTGCCTTCTTTCTTCTCACAGTTCTCAGATAGTGTCGTGCACACCAAATGCTATATCAATAATCCTTTGGCATATCTAAGCCCCTACAATAAAGGAAAAGGAGACTATGTGGTTTGATTACAAGGTAGCTCAGCCCTATTGTTCAGTCCTCAACAGCTAATAGGAGCTTATCATTGTAGGAACTTAAGACAAGCCGCTGGGGGAAGGGGAAATAAAGGAATTTGATGTGCGACACACGTACAGGAAAGGAGGTCCCGTTGCAGTGTCACGTGCTAGGCTACCCTCACGAGTATTGCTGCATATTGTCTAGTAGTCTTGACTTCTGCGCACAGGTACATGAGTTCTATAGGGTCGTGATGTCAGGCCGTGAAAGACGCGGGGCTGTGATGTCGGACTCTTGTCTGGGAACTTATTACGACACGCTCTTCCGTGCATTAGGCCGCATCACTGCTGCCTACTGCAAACTGGAGTGACAGCAAGCGAGCCTCCACCAACTATACCGGGCATGCAGTCAATGATTTGGAGAGAGTAAGATGGCGTCAAGAGATGCAAGAAAAACATGTTGGATACAAAGACTTACTTCAGTCCTTGTAGTATTATGTATCAGTCCTTTAATGCGAGACTAAATAATTCGGACGTCGCCCAAAACTCGCGTTTGACTTGTTCGCCATAATTGGAGATGCTGAGCTTACAGAAAAAAGCTGAGAGCAAATCATGTTGAGACTTTGGAATCATATGGCGACAGAATCTCATAGCTGAATATGTACAGAGGGGGAAAACAATGATCAGCCACCTTGCGATGCACTGTCGAAAACCTGGTCTATCGTTATACACCAGCTTATGTATTGCTGTCCCTCTTCATGACGGGCCATCAGAGTACTGCAATACAGACATAGTACTGGCCCCAAAGGCTTGCACAGCTGCTTCCGACCGCTGGGTTCCAGGCGTAGAAGTTGCTCAGGGTGATGCCCGCCTTAGCCGCAATATCGTAGCACGTGTCACCACCGACGACCAGATGGAAGGTCTTGCAGTTTTTGGTCATGCCGTCTTGGATAGGCGTGGGCGTCGCGACCCCATTGCCAGATCTGGTGGTCGTTGCCAGAGTAGTAGTTGTAGTAGGTTGTGGTGTCGAGCCGACGACGCCAACGCAGATATAGGTGTCCAGCCACAAGCTAGCGCACGTGTTGCCAACAGCCGGGTTCCATTTGTACAGGTCGGCGAGGGCGATACCGTTGCTAGATGCAATCGCCGCGCAACCATCTCCACTCTTGACCTTGTAGAACTTGTTACAGTTACCGACCATGCCCTGTTGAATCGGCGTGGGGGTACTGATGCCGTTGCCCGGCGCCGTGGTCGTCGTTGGCGGAGCCGTCGTGGTGGTGACCGGGGCTGTGTATCCGATCACGCGAACGCAGACGTAGACGTTGGCCCAGAGACCGGCGCAGGTGTCACCCACGGCGGGATTCCACTTGTAGAAGTCGGACAGCGGGATGCCGTTAGCCGAAGCGACTGACGCGCAGCCGTCACCCGTCTTGACCATGTAGAAGCGGTTGCAGTTACCAACCATGCCCTCCTGGATGGGCGTAGGGGTGGAGATACCGTTGCCAGCCGCCGTCGTGGTTGATGCCGATGAGGTCGTAGTGGTAGGACTGCTGCCGCCAATGACGCCGACGCAGACGTAGACATTAGCCCAGAGTCCTCCGCAAGTACCCCCGATGGCCGGGTTCCAGGAGTAGAAATCGGACAGGGCGATGCTGTTGCTGCTGGCGATGGTGGCACATCCGTCTCCGGCCTTTACAAAGTAGAATTTGTTGCAGCTGGTCGTCATGCCATCCTGGATGGGAGCCGGCGTAGAAATACCGTTACCGGGAGCAGTTGTCGATGCCGGTGGCTGGGTCGTGACGGTTGTTCCACCGCCAACAATACCGACGCAAACATACACATTAGCCCAGAGACCGCCGCACGTGCTTCCAACTGCTGGGTTCCAACTGTAGAAGTCTGCAAGAGCGATGCCGTTGTTGCTGGCGATGTTTGCACATCCGTCTCCGGACTTGACGAAATAGAACTTATTGCAGCTCTTGGTCATGCCGTCCTGGATCGGAGTTGGCGTCACGACCCCATTTCCGGGATCGCTGGTCGGCGTCGAGGCGGCACTGGTGGTGGTGGTGGTAACCGGCACTTCGGGAGGAATCCCCCAGTTTCTCTCCAAGCAATAGGAGTTGGAGGTAACAAGATTGCAGGACGTAGCCAGAGAGGGGTTCTGTCTTGTTAGTTAATTAAACGTTTTCGCAAAAAGGGGACTTGCAGTCGGCACTAACGAATGAGATGAAGTCTGAAACGTCAATACCGTAAGAGGTTGCAATCAGCTCACAAGTCTCAGAGGCTTCGGCAACATGCCACCAAGTGCAGTCCGATGGCGTATTAGGATCTGCGGTGGAAGGCGGCTCGACATCCCATGACTGGGCGGCGACGGTCCACGAAAGTTGGGCCACAAGGAGTGCGAAAGATTGGAGTCTCATTGTGAATATTGACGGGGATTAATTAAAATCAAGTAAGTGAGTGATGAGTTGAGTATGCAAAAAGGACAGTTGGAATCGGTTCAAAACGAGTGTAAGGCCAGATTAGGCGACAAAGGAGGTACAGTTTCAACAGAATGTGTTGCTGCCATGAATAAAAAAGCTGTCGTAGCTGAGAAGCTCTTCTTTTTGTATTGGCGATTACGCCGTCTGTCCATCGTGAAGATTGCAAAATGCCCCCCCCCCCCAGGCAACAGTTTTCGAAAACACATGGTTGGGTAGCTCCAGTCAGTCCACACTCACTTGGAGAGACGATAGGTAATCTCGAGCATGCATGGCTCAAAATCATCATGCGCCCGACGGATGCATCAATAGTTCCAACCTCCATGTGCATGCTGCTAGTTGAAGTTCCGTTAGCATGTCCTCGCTCCTTCGGCCCGCCCGGTATTATTGCTGCCTGTCATCTTCCACAGCCCGGATGATCTCCTGAAGCACTACATGCTCCTTAACAGAGTGGCAATTTTCACAGCTTCCGAGCGCCAAGCCATATTACAGAATTTTAGGCATGAAGAGGCCTGTGGTCCGATTCTTTGCCAAGCAAACCTCGGGCGAGATGGCTTCCAAAGGATTGCCGTTCGAGGCTTATGCAAGCTGAGAGCGGGACAGCCCGGATCCAGGTGTATCCAATGAGAACATTGCCGCCCCTGCATCAGGAAGGGGGTGATGTTACTCTGGGCCTGTAAGCCTGCATCTGGCACCTTGGCACCTCTTCACCAATGTGAACGAACCTATGCAAGGTAGGCACTTCGCAACTGGATCATGTACCGTTACAAGCCATGGGTGATCGCTTGAGTTGCTCTCGTCACTTCTGCATTTGTCTGCGGAGCTGTGTCTAATTCAAGTTAGTGCACCCCTCCCCCCCCTAAAAGTTGAGGTTGCGTGAATTTCTAGTCATCACCAACCCTTGCCACTGTGAATCCTTTTTCGCTTCGCCTCAATCTAAGTTGCAGGAGCTTGAACAAGGTGCTACAGAGAACAGCAATGAGGGTGCGCTGACTGTAGTTTGTTCTCTCGGCTTGATATGTGACTTTTGTCAATCGGAAAGAAATGCTTAGGCATCCGTTGCCTAGCTTCCGGGAGATCTGGCCGGTGTCGCCTTGCCTTCATGTTTGGTGCAAGTCGCTCCGTTGTCGTGTTGTAAATGTGCCCCTTTACTGTCGGTCTCTGATGACATTTGCTCTTCACAACTGCCACTCTTTTGCAACTTTCGCTTCGTTTGTTTACGCTTCACACTCTCTAAGCACAAGCTGCTAGGCGCGGTGCCTGGCGCGTGTTCACAATCAATCATTCCGAAGCTATGGCCAACTTTCTGTCGCTACGGCTTCGTGTCATTCTTTTTCTTTGCTTCTTGTCAGTCTCTACGGTCTCTTGTTTCAAATTCGATAACACCGCAATCCACCTACATCAGGGGTTTAAACGTGGCACCAATCTCAATTACGGCGGCGATGTAGGCACGCAGCCTCAGCCCAGCCAGGCAAAGCCTCTATTCCGACGACAGCCCAGGAAACGGTCTCCTGTACCCCGCTACCCAGAACCTGTCATCCCATCGCGCAAAGACGATGACGCATGGTCGGTCAGGGTGGAGGAGCCGGACATGCTGTACATGAATCTGGGTCCCGCTTTTGATCTCTCCAACTGCGTGTTCTGTCCGACTCAGAACGACGGAACTGCCCTCGACGAAACGGATTCGGAGGCTATTCTCAAACACATGACTGCCCAGACCTTCCTTCGATATATCAAAGGAGACAAGGCAGCTCTTACCGATACGTGTGTCTTCTATTCCAAAGGCGTCACTACTGCTGGAGCAGCTACTGGTTTGTCCGTTGCTGCCACCGAATGGGCGTGCGGAGAGTCTCAGAAGGACCGGTACACAATCTGGGTATGCATTTTCCCAGGCCTCTAGAAACGGATTGATTGAATGCCGTCAGATTGATGAAGCTGATCAACGATCCCACACAGAATCTGTTCCCAAACAGCCTTGATGCATCTAGCCACGCGGGCGTCCGGGACTTTTACGCCATGTTTACGCCCGGAAGCTGGCTGGATCCTGTCAGGAAAAAGCAAGAAGAATTCGAGGCGACGAAACCTCCCGGAATAGTGCCGCCGAGCATCAGGTATTTCCAGCAAATGTCGCAGTCCATGGCTGAAGCATGCTACGGAGACATCATCATCATGACGGAGACGCCGTCCGAGCTTGCCCTCTACGAGCCAGGTAAGAAGTACCAGGACGCACGCTTCAACAACATCTTCTGGTCTCACGAGCGGCCCGTCCTCCAGCGAAAGGTGAGGGCGGGAGAGGCAAAGCTCTATGCACTGGACTCCAACACCAAAGAAGCCTGGGAAGTTACAAACATCAACACGTTCGAGCTTGGCCCTTCAAGAAAGTTTAGACGAGATCTGGAATCGGGTAACGAGACGTCTGATGTCGTTGGACGGTCAAGATTACAGGCCCGGGCCAACATGTGCCAGAGCAACGGAATCGCTTCTCAGGGATTTGGCCAGGACTGGTTTGGATCCTACGGAAGCAATGGGTGGTAGATGAGGGAGGTCACACGGACAAGTTCAATTGTCAACAGCTGCTTACCAGACCTTGTGGACTTGGATCTCTTCAGGGCCTCCTACTTACACTTCTTACTCTCCTTGACACGTATTTCTAATATCATTACATTGAGAAAACATTCCATGGTCTTCCTCAAACTCACAACCTTCAGACGCGGGAATGAGGGGTCACGCCGTCGAATGAAATGACGACAAGGCCCATACCAGCACGTGTTCAATTATTTCATGATTGCAAAGGGGCAAATGGCACTTTCTCTCGCCGTTCAAAGTCGAAGCCAAGCCCTACGCATCCCTTGTATAAACCATGACAATCTGTGCCTCATGGCTGCGTTGACGTGGGGTGATCAGTCCAGCTTCGCGCCAAGCGGGATGGGGTCCGATCCTTCGCGACCCGCTGCCCCACTTCCGGCCCCGTCCCCCAGTGCGCGAACGGAGATTCCGGCCGGATTTGGTCGTGTAGCTAGGACATCGCCGCCTCTCGGTCCGATACTTGAGAAACGCCAAGATCGCGGAGAGGCGAACGGGTGCATGTCCCCCACAAACCGGGAAGCACCCCGCTTCCTTTGCGAAGCAAACCAATCGCAGGTTAGGGGTAAGCGCTCATGCGAGTTCCGTCCGTTATCGGGCCACATCTCCATTTCAGCAACCCCTGGACTCCCATGTTTACCGGTGTTCTCTTGAGCGGGGATCGATCAGACCAGACCGTCTTAGTATTTAAGCTTGATCCCGGGCCGCTTAGCGAGTCGTCGAATGCTAGTTTCCCGCATTCCAACGAATCATCAACGCGCAACATGGAAATTTACAGGAATCCTGAAGGATCAGGGTCGAGAGTTTCTTTGCGCTCGTCCCGAGATTGGAACCACGAGATAAGGAACGAGTTTGCTGACGCTGCGGAAACCTGCTTCGTTCGGCTTGCCACACAGCATGCTGCAGGGTATCTCAGTCTGAGCGATTACTTGGACGGCGTGCTGTCTCACTTGAGAAAAGGAGCGGCAACGCACAAGTGGGATGTACCGCCAGAAGACTTCAGCGACCTACTAGAACTGGACCTCTTCGCGGGGGCTGTCAAAGCACGGCATCTCGATCCAGCTTTTGTTCCCTTGGAAGAACATGGTGAGTTCCCCACGCGCAATTTGCTCTCACCTCCAGCTGACTTAAACTTTGCCACGCCAAGACTACGCCAAGGCAAAACTTCTTGCTTCCAGATCATGGACAACAAGTGATCCAGACGAGTTCGACCGGCTCGGCCGAGAGGACCAGACCGGCCCCTCAACGTTGCTACCGGAGATTTCCGATCTTTTGTTGGTCATCTGCTACGCCAGGCGACACACACTCCTGTTTAGACACCTCATTCGTCTGTTGCCGGGGCCTCCCGACAGGTCTACCTTTGACCTTCTGAATGAGATGTTGCTTCAACCACGAACCGCCTACTGGACCGTAATACACCAACATTCCCCGAAACAACAGAGCAACTCAGCAGATGAGATAACTATGTGGACTGATATCCTTAACTTCGGCTGGGTGCATGATCCCGTGAGCTCGGAAACACAACGGTTCCTGCATCATGGGATACGCAGCCAAGATCCCAGTGTTGAGAGAGACAACAGCGTAGCGTTTGGGAGCCAGAAGCTGAGGGATCTTCACCTCGCGTTGGCCTCTAGGGAACTCTATTGTGACGTGGCATCGCTTGGCGATCATCTGGCGAATTGCAGATCTCTCGACCAAGCTCTCGACTTCCTCACGGTATTCCCCGGGAATAAAGTCAGGCCGTCGGGTCGTGACTTGTACGAATGGGAGTCTGGGGGCCTGGTGGGTAGCATCGTCGATTCCTCGACCCTGGATGGGAAGTTGCGAACGGACATCATGAGACTTGCTCTTGAGTGCATTGAAGGCGTGGATGTCAACGCCCCGTTTAATTCTAATGCATGGGAGGATGACTTGCCGGGGAGGAAACGGACGCCTCGCATGACCGGTCTACAGGTCGCAGCTTCCAAAGGGGACCGAGGGCTCGCCGAGGTTTTACTCCAACACGGAGCCCGGACTGATGTGGTGGAGTACATAACAGGGTTGACCGCAGCGGGATTTGCGCGGAACAACGGGCATGTGGACTTGGCAGAATGGCTTGACGGGTTGTCTCCGAAGTAAAAAACAGATGGATACTTTTCAAATGGTTCAAAAAATGCCTGCACACCTATTACAGTATAGTCTCTCGACACGTTTCGCGTCGATTTGTGGCGATCACGGCTGACTGCCTTGTGACCTGCGTGGACGCGGTCACGCCGGAGAGCTCATCCTTTTTCCTATCCTCAGCTCGGTCTAGGCAACTCAGAGCGCTAGGTAGCTTCCTTTCTTGGTCCTCAGTTCTTCTCGACAATCACGGGACCCGTCTTATCAGTCAATCTTATCTTGTTAAACGAGAATGGTAGGGCTGATCGTTGACAAGGGTTGTCGAACTTGACCTCCAGGAGTTCATCAACGCTCCACTCTGGGCCGACGCCAAGGCTAGGCAGCGACTGTTTTCGAGACTTTTGTCTGCCGATGTAACCTAATAACCATTCAGGAGACGTCGATAACTGCCCTTGTTGAGTCAACAAGGCCCCCCTGCTGTCGGGTTGGAAAGCCGCGGACAGTTGCCAAGTCGAAGGATTGCGGCAATTTCGAGCAGACGGTCTGGTGATCAACAAACGAAAGTGCGATAATATGAGTCCAAATCGACATACAGTTGGTTGTGAAATTAATGTTACAGCCAAAAAAGCAGCCCACTAAAGCAGGCCCACCACACACTCACACCCTGTACACTGTGCTTGATCATCCTCTTTGCTCTCCTCGCAGGCAATCCCCTACTGCTTACGCCGGCGGCTGCCAAGTCGGAATGGCAACACAGTAGTCGTAGTTCTTGACAACACCAGAGCCTACAAACTGTTAGAGACTGTGACTGATGGGGCTGCTTGTCGAGGCCAAGACTTACAATCTGATCCTACGGAGGGGTTCCATGCCACGAAGCGGGCCTTGGGAATCTTGATGTTGTTCACGAACTGATCGCAAGGGTTGACGCCAGCTATATCGAAGAGCCCCTTGATCAGCAATCTGCAGGGATGAGAACGAGTAAGGGTTGAGTTCACCTTCGGTGGCGTTTGCAATGACCCAGCGGGTGCAGCTTGAGATTTGGCCTGACAGATAATCAGCATATGCTTGCCCCAAAACGAGCAATAGCAGTTTTCTTACCTGCAGGGCGGAAATGTTTAACGCCCGTACAGAACGTGTAACCTTGTTTCCCGAGTTAGTTGGCGCCAGCTGAGAAGACTTGACCCGGCAACTTGACACACCTGTGTGGAAGTTCTCGCATTTTCCCCCAATGTTTGGATTCCACTCGTTGAGGTGTGTCACATTGACCCCATACCAGAATGCGTAGTCTGCGCAACTCCATCCGGGCTCGGCGATGGTCTCCCGGACGCAGTACTCGGTCATATCTGGCCATCGTCGCTCGTCGGGCGACACGCAGTAGCGGTAACCGCCCTGGAGCTCGCAGGTGCTTTCGAGGCCGGGAGTGACTGCGAGGTCTGGGTTCCACTCCTTGAGGTCATCCACGCTGACGTCGTAGATTGCGGCAACTTCCTGGCAGTCGTATGTGATCGTAGCGTTCAACTCAATCGGCGCCTCTGCGTAGTTTGCGCAGTCCTTGCGTGTTCCGTTAGCTAGTGGCTTCAGCAGGCCCAGGTTAGGAAGCAAATCTGCGCGCGTCGGGCTCGGCATAGCTTCAAAGCTCTCAAAGTCCACAGTCGGCGTGCTTGGTGATGAATGTTAGCGAGTTCCTAGAGGGAGTTCGGGCCTCTTCCAGGACTCACGGGTGGATCGCGGTTGTTTTCGGTGAAGGCATGTCGACCTCGTCCTCGGGGAACGGGTGAACCCAAGATCCTCCGGGATTCGAGGCGCAGAGAATGTAGCCTCTGGACGCAAAGTTGTCGATGTATTCGCACGCTTTGCCGAGTTCAGGGTTCCAGGTCACGACCTGCGTCCAGCTGATGCCGTTTTTCGACGCGACGTCGCGGCATTTATCACCCTTGACCATCTCGTACGGCTTACATGAAACACTGTCGGGAATACAGATCGTTCCAGAATTGGGGAAGTTGGAACAGAACGCCGGAAGGTGGTTGGCGGCCAGGAGCTGTGAGGTACTGACACCGCGGCTCTTGGAAATACTCAAGCAAGTGTCGCCAGACTGCAAGGTGTATGTCGTTCCCACACACTCAGGGGTCGATGTAGGTTCTGAGGTTGGGCTAAAATAAAAATACGTTGATGTCAGTCTGAGATCGAGACTCTCCACAGGTAACTTCAATTTGATCGGGAAAGCGACTGACGGAATAGCCCAGGTAGTTTCTGCTGGTGTTGTGATGGCAATTGTGGTGCTGCCGCAAGACGATGTCAAAGATGAAAATTTCGATGCCAACAGCTCGTCAGACGCAAGGGGTTGTTGGATGCGCAACGCAATACTGGAGAGGAAGCAACTGTCGCAGGCGAGAGTCGGCTCTTTGCTCATGTGTGTTAGTCGCAACCAACGGGCTGACCAGGAGAACATTCAACGCACCTGGGGCTGCCGATGTTGTCATCGCATCTGGATCCATGTGAAGGGCGTCGCGAATCGCAGCGTTACATCTTCGGCCAGACCTTCAAAGAGAGCATGGAATTGTCAGCGGAACAGATACTGAAGCTGCGCAGTTCAGGGGGAACATGGAACCTACGAGTCCTGAAGACAAACAGCTTGGTATGCCTCATAACGCTCCTGAAAGTCGTACGAGGCTAGATACGACCATCCTTCATGGTCGGTATACCTGCTGGTGCCGCATGCGCCAGACACTCTCCGCTGATACGTCGTGAGAGCGGAAGTACAAGCGGTTGTGCACAATGAACTCAGCACCGCATCAGTTTCGTAAAATGCAGCGTCGATATCCAGAAGCACGGCATCGCAGTCGACCCCTTGTTTCAGTACTTGGATGCAGGAGCTGGAAAGGCCACTGGGAGTATTCGTGATGTTGGCAAGATAGACAAGACCTAAGGCCTTCGGAACATGGCTAGCCAGTAAGGCCAAGGCAACTGTAAGAACCACCATTTCTGCTCAAAAATGAACAACTATGGCAGGAAACGTAAAAGCCGATTTCGAGGACTTGGGAGTGGAGGAGTCCTCGTCAATCTCTATTGTTCAGATGGCGGGGATTGCAGAGACGGACTCGGAAGAGTGCAATCGCTTGGTCTGTTAGCAGACTTCAAATGGCGAGCAGCGAGCAGTCACCTCACTTCCCTTTCTCACGAGGTATTCTAGGCAAGCTGCTGAACGATCAGGCTTCCCGGGCATGGATGCGATTCTTGATGTTGCATTCGGATGGCTCCCCTTGCCCCTGTTGGTGGCAACGAGATGAGCGGTCCGCGCCCCTTGCAGCGTGCATTATTAGTGCAGCTTACGCCCAGAGACTTGGCGAGAAGTGCCACCGACGACACGCATGTAGAGGTACAAGTCTTGAGTTCGTCGTGACATTCTGTCGGCCTGGCTTCGTGGGATTGGGTTCCCAGTACATTTGTCCACGCTCTGATGGCCGAGAATGTGGCGATATCGGCTGATGCCCTGTTTGGGCAAGTCATCCTATAACCTCGCCGACAACCGAAATCAGGCACCGACTCAGCACATTGCGTCTCTGGGCTCATCTATTGTCGCCCGTGTGTTTCTTTCGCAATAGAAATCATCATGCCGGGGAGGATACTATTCTACCGCCCACGTTTGAAGCCCGAATCTTTCCAAGTCTTTGACAAACTTTATGCCACTCATTCGACAAATACTTTGCGTCCACTATACCTGTTAAACTTCTCCATCATGGGGTTGTATACTGTGTTCGATCCGCCTCGAACTAGGCTACTTTCCCTGCGGACTATCATATTGTTCTTGTCATTCTTTGCGCTATCTGTTTTTGGCTCAAGCCTGACGCCTGTGTCTCCTAACCCGTCCGTTTCTGGGCATCTTCTTTCTGAACGTCAAACCGGATGCTCCAATGAAAACCCTTGCAGAAATCCCACTGCATGTTGTAACGGGAAAAGGTGAGTCTCCCGATGAACTGGGTGTGCCTTTATTCCGTCGATACTGGGCTAATCTCGACGTAGTGGCTTTGTACGTGGCATGATTTCTCAGGGTTAGCCAGCGCTTCCCGACCTCTCTCACTAACAACATTATAGTGTGGCTATGAGGAAGACCACTGCGGCCCTGATTGTGTTTCCGATTGTGACTCCAAAGCTGACTGCGGCGCGTACGCTGATCCGCCCGGCAAAGAATGCCCTCTGAAAGTGTGCTGCAACAAATGGGGCAACTGTGGCACCACCGAGGTAAACGTCCCCTTTGAGAATGAGAACCAGAAGATCTCCGCTCTCTCTTTCCACGTTTGACTGACATACGGATCACATCTGTAGTCTTTCTGCGGTGACGGATGCCAGGGCAACTGTGAAGTTCCCGGTATCACCACGGGGCATGACGGTGATGTTCGCGACCTCGTCATCGGCTACTTTGAAAGCTGGATTCTCCTTCGGAGAGGCTGCTCGCAGAGAGATATCAGCCACATCCGCTTCGACTCCATGACACACATCAACGTGGCGTTTGGGTTCATCAAGCCCGACACATACGAGATTCATCCTATGCGCGGCGCAACCATCGCTGGTTTCCAGAACGTCACGAACCTCAAGCAGCAAGCGCCCGGTCTCAAGGTCTGGCTTGCTCTGGGCGGCTGGACCTTCAGCGACAACGGTACCGACACACAGCCAGTCTTCGGCGACATTGCCAGCACGGCACTCAAGCGAAGCCAGTTCATTGACAAGCTTCTACGATTCATGACAGAGGTCAGTGACTTCGATGAGGTCTGGGTAATATATGCTGACGATTCTCTCTCTCGGTGCTTAGTGGGGTTTTGATGGGTGAGCTTCTTTTTACCGTCTGATTTGATTCCACATCTAACACGTCCCCCAGAGTAGACATCGACTGGGAATACCCTGGTGCGCCCGACCGCGGTGGCCAGACCAGAGATATCCAGAACTTCGTTCTCTTGATGAAAGACATCTGGTTTCGTTTCCAGGCAGATGGGAAAGGACTAGGCGTCTCCTTTACCGCTCCGACCTCTTACTGGTACATGCGTTGGTTTGACATTGGCGCCGTCATGCCGTATGTTGACTGGGTCAACCTGATGACCTATGATATGTTAGTCACAATCTCAGTCATACTTTTGTCGGCTCGACGAGCACCCTGCTGACCGTTATCAACATTTAGTCACGGAAGTTGGGACGAAGACTCTGACTGGATCGGGCCGTACGTTTACGCCCATACCAACCTCACTGAGATAAAACACGGTCTCGATCTCTTGTGGAGAAACGGCGTGCCAGCTAATAAGGTCAACTTGGGCCTTGCCTTTTACGGCCGAACCTACAAGCTGGAAGATCCAGACTGCGATACTCCAGGGTGTCCCTTTGCAGACCCTGGAACGGCGGGGCAGTGCTCCGTAAGTGCCTGTTTTGTCTCTCAAAAGGCTACTAAGTCTTTGCGTGTAAGGTATGATTTGATGGCTCACACAAATGCAGGGAACTGGAGGCTATATGTCGTACCAAGACATCGAGTACACTATCCAGAGCAACAACCCAACTCCTGTCTATGATGAAAAGGAGAAAGTCATGTACTTCAAGTAAGTGTTATTGGCGTTTCAAAATCGGGTTGAAGTTGCATTTCTGACAATGTGACTCTAGATATCGGGGCGATCAATGGGTATCATATGACAACGAGAAAACCATTCGAGAAAAAGTCGAATTTGCCAATGACCTAGGGTGAGTCGCAAATAATCATGGCCTCACCGTCCTCGTAGCGCTAACAGCGGTGTCGCGAAGACTACGAGGACTCTTCATCTGGGCCATCGATCAGGACAACTTAGACAACGATCTTTTGAATGCTGTCTTGCAGCCTGAAGGCCTCGGGAAGTTCAAAGAGAGAAATGGAGTTGGCGCAGACGGGTCTGATTGGAAGAAGGTTGACCTTGACGGACGTTGTTTCTGGTCAGGTAAGGCACTGTCTGCCACAGCTCATGATATGTCACACTGCGGGTCATCACAGCTAACAAATCCTCAGACTGTGAGGGCGATTGTCCCACCGGGACGAACAAAATCACCACCGTTCGTTGTGCTCGAAGGAAGAACTCCAAGACCAAGGATCCCATGATCAACCTGTGCTGTCCTCTGGCAAACTCTCCAGACCCAGAAACCTGCCGCTGGAGCGCACCTAACCTTTTCGGCGGCTTGATCTGTGAGTCGACGAATTCCTGCGACGTTGGAGAGGAGCGCATCGTCACCAGCCAATACTACATCAACGGGAAGAACGAACACGACGCCTGCTTGGAGGGCGACGCGGACTACTGCTGCAAGATCCAGGACGGCGGCACGCAACTCTGCGAATGGGACGAGGGCAACTGCATCGAGGTGGACCAGAGCCAGATCCTCAAGCCAAAACCCAAGGGAGACGATCCATGCGGCAACGGGAAGAAGTTCACCACGTTCCGTAAGGGCAAGTGCAAGAAGAACCGCTGGGAGGCCCTCTGCTGCGACTCCAACATCGACACGTCGTCCTGCCGATGGCGAAACGACATGAACGACCGATGCAACCCTGAGTGCAACCATGACGAGGTCAAGTTTGGAACGCACGCCGAGGGTGGCGGCCGTAACTGCGAGTGGACCGTCCCCGGCTCCCAGTCCATCCATAACATGCAGGGGCAGAAGTCGATCGTCTGGCCGGGTCTCTGCTGCAACCGCGACGCTTTCAAGGTGGAGCTCAAAAGCCTTCCCGTGCCGTTGGAGAACCTATTCCCAGACGCCGACGAGATCCCGGAATCCGACGAGCAGTCCTTCGGTGTCGAGGTCGACCAGACCATGGGAGGTCGGAAGTCCGGAACCGGCAACGACAACCCCAACCTCAACTCCTTCGGCTGGCACATCATGTCGGGGCCTGAGGAGCAGATCAGCAGCATCGACAAGCGCGACGGCTCGCACTGGGAGGTCTTTGATTGCGATGAGGAGTTCCACGACGGTCGGCAACATGCCAAGCTGGTGTGCACCGACGATTCGGAGGACAGCAACTGTGGCACCCTCTTCAAGGGCGGCGTGCCCAACACGGTCCTGGAGATGCCGGACCATTGCGGTCCTGGCAAGTATGCTCTGGCGGTCGACATCGATCTGGTCAACGATGACGTCCCGGTGGCCCTGCCCAAGCTGGTGAAGAGAAAGCTCCAAAAGAGAGGGATGGAGTTTGAGAGGCCGAAGGTCTACAACCTGACCTTCGACTACGACTACTCCGTTCTTCAGGGCCGCCAGGACAACAAGGTCAGACTGCGGGTCGATTACAGCGACAATCCTGGTTATTGGAACGACATTGTTGGTGAGTGGCTGGGGTTTTCCCCATCTTCAACCCCCTTTGGGTAAGAAGTAAGATGTTGACTCTTGCAAAACTAAACAGCATCTCCTCCCGGCAAGACGAAGCGAGATGTTGCCATGGAAGTCGACACGGAGCACGGGGGCTCATGGGAGAGCTACCTGGAGCACCGATGGCGCATCGAGAAGCGTTCCACTCCCGAACATGAGAAACACCTCCTCCACGAGCGTTGGTTCTCCCTTTGGGCCGTGGACTGGATCAACAAGCAGAAAGAAGTCGATCTCGACTACGACCTCGTCCGCCACAGCGTCCGGGAAACCTTTGTCTGGAACCTTTTCAGAGACAGCAAGTCGTGCCCCAACATGGACGTGTCCGCTCACATTTGGACCGAGTTGACCGTCAACGTCGATACCTCCGCTGTCATCAGTCTGATCGGTGACTTGTCCAACCTCAAGTCCTTTGATCAGTCTCACGCGACCTTCCGAAACAAGGGCGATGTCGAAGTCAGTTTCAACTTTGTGGCGAACGCCGAGTTGAGGTTCAGTACTGGACCTGCCGAACTTGCTGGTAAGAGCCGCGCCATCAAACGATTCTGCGCCGTGACGTTCGGGCAAGGGTCGCCGCTCGATAATTGTCCTGATGCTAACGAGATGCTTGACAGGACTTGCCCCGCTAGGTGCAAGCTTCAAGATTCCTGGAATATTGACTTGCGGCCCCCAATTCCGCTTGATTGGAGAGTTGAACGGAAAGGCATCAATTGATGCGTAAGTCGTGGAGTCATCTGAACGGCATCCTCCGGCTAACGATACCCAGCAACGCCCGAATCTCCTACAAAGTGGCGAAATGGGACTTTATGCAGCAGTACCCGCCCAATGAGGAATGGTCAGATCCATTCAATCCGGTAAACATCTCGTCCTGATCTATGTGTTAAGCTATTTACGCATTACTGACTTCTTATCTACTAATAGGACAAGAAGGACAAGGCGAACCTCGAAAACGAGCAGAGAGGAAAGTCCAACAGCACGAAGCCGCAATTCTCATACAACCTGCACGCGGAAGGCATGGTAGAGGCCGTAGTGTAAGTTGTCTCGGCGCTTTACCAATGCCAAACACGAAAAGCAATGTGGTTTTCGATGGGCTGACCTAGAACGACACAGCACCCCCATGATTACCTTTGGAATTGTCTTCAACAGTGAACTGGGCGTTCCGAATGCGGCAGTGAGAAGCTACACCCTCCGAACGACGGGATCCCGTGACTGACAACAAGATAGATCGACATGGGCGTGGAGGCTTCTGCTCGTCTCTGGGGCAGCGGCGGCACCAGCGATACCGTTGCCTGGGAGTACTGCTACGGAGCCGAGGCGCATTGGGCCGTTTTCGGTAGGGCATCGGCACCGTAAGTCCCACGAGGAACACTATTTAGAGGGAGAACTTGAAGCTAATTTTGTGATACAGGACATTGTTCAACATTCCTCTGAGTCGGCGCTGGGACTTGGCCTCTGATACTGTAAGGCAGAACGATTTCCCCTAACATTGTTCTCGTGCTAATAGTCTCACAGATCGACATCATACCTTCCCAGTGCGGTTCTTCGGAAGATTAATCAGTCATGCTGACATGGAGGACCGATAAAATTGAATGTTTTCACGGTGCCGGTTGTCGTTAAGATGTAAAATATTCTTGTTTCACTGCAGATCGTTGCCTATATATGAGTGGACGTTTCATCAAAGAGACCTTGAAGTTCCACTGACCTGTAGTCCTCGCTGATAATGAAGCCTTTCACACGCTTTCACTGTACCGCCTCAAGGCGTGTAATTCGAAAAGCAGCGGGTTGTTTTGGTGATTCTTGCCTACAGACCCATTTCTGTGGCGGGCGCTAGAGCTTTTGTCTACCGGGAATCATTAACAACTTGTTTTGACCCAGGACTTGAACGGCGACATCCTGAGGCTACATTTGAAGAGGTAACAGATTGGGGAAGTGGACATTTTGCTGAAGCGGGTTGAGGTTCAGTTGAAGACAAAAAGTAGCAGCTCAGCAAAGTACAGGCACAGGTGCAGCACCTACCTACTATGCGGCTTAAATAAATGAGAAACTGGTTACTTGTATGAGGAGAGAAGGAGTTGAAGCGGTGTCCCATCAGACATTTTCACTTGTTACTTTATTGTGCATTGCTGTCCGCTCTCTGATTTTCAAGCACCTTACACCTCACCTTGAGCAAGGCCTTTCGTGGGCTGGACCCGAGAACGGTTTCGCTGCGAATGTGCAGTCAAGGAAGATAAAGAAGAGGAAAGGGAACACATTAGCTGTTGGAATGAGCAACAGAAATTATCTGAAGCGTTGGGTAGCAGGCGCTGCAAGTGTTACATGCGGCGATATGTGCGGCCCAGTTGAACGCTTCGATCATGAAAACCGTCTGGAACTGCATGACGGCCTTCTGAACTGTGTGTAACCGGCCCCATATTGGGTTACCAGCGCCTTAGATAAGCCGCGATCAAGGGCTTCACGTCGCAAGCGGTGGACATCCGAGATCTTCAAGGTCTTTGAGCGTTTAAAAATTAACCTAAAAGAAGCAATAGAGTGTCCCTTGGTATCTTTGAACGTTGGTGGGAAGTCGTGCGAGGGCCTCCAACGCGGTGTAGGAGCCCATTACTAAGCATTCAACAATCAGGTCTGTTACCCTACTAGGGCGGCAGTGAGACAGAGGGCATCAGTTAAGTTCATCAATCAAACGTTGTAACTACAAGCCGATCTTAATAGTACGACGAACGATTGTCGTGTAAGCGAAGCTGACTTAGCTAGGCAAGGTAGCAGAAGTTTAAAATAAAAGATATCAAAGAGAGCTCCCAGGGCGGCAAAGGTGTGAGGGTCAGACTGCCTTGATTTCATCTTACATTCACGCCCAACTACTCTTGTCAAGGCACTAAAAATGGTATGGCACCTCATCCCCAACTTCAGCGTAGATTGCCTCGACCGCAGATACAACGTCCTGCGGCAGTGGGCCCTGCTCGATTATATCGAGGTTGGCCTTCAGCTGCTCCACACTGCTAGCACCCACGATGACGGAGTCCCCGTGCTCGGCGCTCAGGATACTGTGGTGCGCCGTCCAGCGAAGCGCCGCTGCGTGGCCGCCGATGCCGTGCTGGGCAGCCAAGTCGATGGCCTTATTAGTGGCCGCCGTGATGGCAGGCTTGAGGTAGAGCTGGCTGTACATGCCGCCTACGAAATGCTATAATGGACATGGCGCTCGGGTCAGATGGGAGAGGAAAACCAAAAGTGAGTTTGATGCAGCTTACCGATTTGTCGAAGCGCCCTCCCGCGGCCGGATTCTTGTGGTTGCCAGCAAAAAAGCCGCCACCTGCAGGGCTGTAGGCGTAATAGGCTATGCCGTGCTTGCGCAAGACGGGGAACAGATGCTTCTCGCTGCCGCGCACAATGGCGTTATAGTGGCCTTGGTAGACGCTGGGCTTGACCCAGCCTCGTGCCTCGCAGATGTCGAGGAAGCTCTGGACCTCGTCGGCCCTGTAATTCGAGAGGCCCCATTTCTTGATTTTGCCCTCCCTGTGGGCTTGGTCCATGGCCTCGCATGCTTCCTCGAATGGCGTGGCCCGGTCCGGCGCATGCAGGTACTCGATATTGATCTGTTTGATCTGCAGATCCTCAAGGGACTTGTCAATTTCCTCGAGGATCTTTGCCTTTGTGTGGCTGCCGGGCTCTTTGGAAGTGACTTTAGTGTCGATGGTGGAACGAGCTCCCGCAGCGACCGCTCCAAGTCGAGGTTCCGAGGTTCCTGGAGCACTGGGCGAATACGCTCGCGCCGTGTCGATCTGGTAGTAGCCGCGCTCTAAGAAGGCGTTTAAGAAAGCATTCACCTGATCCGAGGTGTCAAAGCGGGCCGAGGGGTCGATGGAAGCATCACCAATCTGAGTCTGGTAAGCTTTGTAGGTTTAATGGAGGGATGTGGCTCTGAAACTCACGTTTCCGGCTCCGAGAACCAAGTTCAGTGGTTTTCTCTCGGTGGTTGCCATTTTGAAATGAGATGAAGATTGGACTCGTTGATTCTAAGTGTGATTCCCAGGATGATATGGAAGTTAAAACCAAACAAAGTTGACGCGAGATGGAGGCTGCTAAGACAGTTATAGTCCGGAAGCTCGTAGTGGCTTTAATGACTGGTATCTCAGATCTATGCTGATGTAGTGCGAAGTAAAGGTGGGCTTGAAGTAGGTTTTGGGGCTTTTCCACAGTTGAGGGGAGCGAGTGACGTTATGCGGCGGAAATAACGCAAACTCCGTGGCTTGGTCAGTGGGCAATTTGTCATCTGGTAGAGATGTCGTTATGTGGTAGGCCCCCCTTGGCTTACTTCATCCAGTAGAACCTAGCGTGCCGATCTGATCTGAATCAATACAACCAGCGAGCCATTCACTGTCTAGATTGCCTAATCAAGCCCCTCTTCCCCCTGTCAAGCATATCTCGTCGCCGCTTGGGACCGCGGCACGAGTTTGAAGTTCAACTTCCCCTTGTTCTTCTCCTTTCCTCGATCAGGATTATGTATCAAGATACTAAACCTCGAATTCGACAGCATCTCGGCCGTCGGGCTGTCCGCGCCCCGCGCCAGCGGCGGAATCGTCTCCCCAGCGCCGGAGGACGAGGGTGAAGGTTATCAGAATGAAGGGGAGGGGACAGAAAAACGGAAGGTCTCATGAGGTTTGGAGGTTGCTGTGAGGGGTGATGGGGTTGGCGTTGGCGTTATTGTTGATGAGGAGGCTTGGGGGAGGCTGATGAGCAGCTCAGGGATAGACTCGTTCAGGTGCAGGGCCAGGAGGGTGGAGCTGGAGCCTTCGTCTTTGAAGTCGTTCGCGTCGAGGCTCTGATGAAGCGTTTTGAAGACGCGGTCGACGTACGGCCTCACCTTCATGGTGCGTGACTTGAGGTCGAAGATTTCGCCGTTATCCATGCCGAACGAGATTTCCTTGATCAGCTCCTTGTTGTCCTGGTCGTGCCTCTTGGCCGGGTCTGGCTCTGTGTAAACCTTCTTAAACGACACGGTCAGGGCTTTCTCGGTGATGTAGCTGCCGATGGTAAAGCGCTGCTGGTGAGGCGGCACGGTGAGGATGATGCGCTTCAGGTCCGGCGGGGTGCAGTCGAAGAGGCAATACATGGTATCCGCACTCAGAGATTTCTGCACAAGGATTGGTGCCTTGGGGGCTTCCCCTGCCTTGGTCCGCGTCTCGGAGCATTCCACGACGACGGTGATGTCCGGAAACTGCACCAAGAGTTCTGAGCGTATGATGAAGCCGTAATGGGGCGTCTGGACGTGCCAGCCACCGAGTGATGGGTCTGGCTCGTCCAGGCGCTTCTGTATAGCATTCTTGATGGCGGTACGACAAAAGTCCTTTTCCGGAGTAGACGCCCAGTGGTTGGCGAGGCTCAATGCGCCGTCGACGAGGGCATCGGTCCAGTTCTCGTCTACATAGAAAAACCGCAGCGTTTCCTGCGGCAAGAAAGACGGATCTGGCATGAGGTAGTGAGCGGGGATGTTGGCGAGATGAAGCTTGTCTAGCACCCAGGTGTACACATGTGCGAAGTCGACGTTCTCGGGTGCCTTGTGCTCGTTGTCGAGCTCTCCGTCAGTAGCCATGGCTTGCGCCATGGCCGCCGCCTCCGCGTGGGCGACGATGAGAGTGGAGTTGTGCGGCGAGGGCGTGGACGTGTCGACACTGCGAGCGCTGCCGTCCTGAGAGGAGGACTTGGTGGGATTCGAATAGTCCCAGCGGTTGCTGTCACCGGCGGTGGCCGCATCTTCGTCTTGGTGGAGGGTTTCGTTGATACCATTCAGACTCTTGACCAGGTTTCCCATGGCACCGAGTTTATCGATCCGAGACCGGTACAGCCCCCGAGGACTGTGCACGTCGGCCTTTGAAGAGCGCATAGAGCTCCCGTAGATCAGGTTGCGCAGGCGAGTCAAGGCCGCGCAGAAGGCTTGGTCTCCCATGGCAAGCGCCTTACCCAGCTGCCACGCGCTGGAGTAGGTGATGTCCATCAGAGAGAGAGCCGGATCCAAGATCTGCAGGTCGGACCCAAAGCTGGATTGGATGGCGAAACCTTCGACCCGGGGATGTGGGACGTATTTGGGACTGAACGGGCCGCGGACCATGGCTGCTGTGATCTCGCCGGTGATGGTGCGTTGTCTTACCAAGGTGTACCCATTCTCCTGTCGTTTGGCGATGAGGTCGGCGACTGGATCCAAACCTGCGTCTGTCGCCGAGGGTTTCTCGTGCTGGGCTGGTTTCAGGTGGTGAAAGACGGTAAGGTTCTTCCTCAAATGTTCCAGGCGCGATCGTGGACTGTCATCGACCTCGGACGGGATGCATGTATATGACCAGCTGTACAAGCTGACGAGGGCGACACGGCTTCTATCGGAGTCCAGTTCCTGTTGCAGCTCGCCGCTCGATCTTGTGTTGAGTGATACTAGATGCACAAGGTTGGTCACGGGCACCTTGGAATTGAGAGGGCTTATCCTGGGCGAAATCACAATGCTAAAGAGGTCCGAGTCGTCGCTCTCGCCAGCACCCGCGCCAGCCATGCCGTTCATGGCGACTTGACGCACATGAGCCAGGTACTTATATTGGGAAACGTCGAGGGTGTTGTTCCCGGCCACCGGGTCTGTGAACAACGACCTGAAGAGATCCTTCTTTAAGAAGATGACGTCGATCGGGCCCTCGGCGCCATGCCCTTCGTGCTCATGGTCGTACGGAATGGTATTCACAACCGTCTTGAGTGACTGTGCCTGAGTCGCGCGCATCCGGACTGCCATTGTCTCGCTCTGTTCGATCTTGGCATCGGATAAGCCGTTGACAATGGCTCCGAGGGTGGCATCGTCCAGATTGAGCTCCTCTGGCGAAAAGGTCAGGAGAAGCAGCCATGGCGTATGGCTTCGTAGGTCCCTCTTCTCCGCGTCCCGGTCGACAAAGGTGGCCTCTTGCTCCCATGGTAGATGCGCGTCGTTGAAGACAACGTGCGGGAGGACTGTCACGGGCGCGCTGGCGCCGTGGGGCGGGTCAACCGAGTCGATGACTCCTGGCGGCAAGCTGAATCGTGGCGCGATTACGTTGAAGTCTTGGGTCTTCTCTTCCATTGTCTCGGTCGTGGTCTCGCCGGGCAACGCGATCTATAGCGAGACCTTGAGTGTGTGGATGCCACCCTGGAGCGAGGGCTGGTAGTAGGAAAAGAAGCGAACCTCGCCGGGGACAAGGTCTCGCTGCCTCTGGGAGAGTAATCGTCGAATCTGGCAATGCACAAGATGTCGGTACGAGGATAATATGGCGAGTATGAGTCCACAAAGAGAGGGAGGAGCCCAAACCAATATTTCTTCGCAAGTTGCGTGCCTGTGTTTTCAATGAACAAGATCGATTCCTGACGACTTCCCTCAAAGTACCAGCTTAGACCAGACCAGCTCTCCACATCAGAGAAACAGGGCTGCTACAAGCATTTCAGGCCTATCCAGCTGGCGCTCATCAGTCTTTGTCTCCATCCATATCTCCGTTTTGGTCTGCATTAAACTATTGCTTTTGCGCGTTGGGCTAGACCCCATCTCAGCCAGCCACCAGTCCGTGGTTGTGCAATACCGGCAAAGGTCTAGATGGGACTATTTGAGTTTATCCATTTTTCATGTAACGGTGACCAATGTCTGTAGTGCGCCACGACAAGGGGTTCGTTCAGCTGGCCATGGGATTTTGGGGTTGTATGGGGTGTTCATGGTTGGCTGATTGTTTTTTGGCTACACACAGCCTCCACTGGAGACTGTCCGGCAGGCCAGCTTAGCCCCCAAGGAATTGTCAGTGCACGTAGCAGGTTGCAAGCAAGCTTGCTTGCTCCTTGTTCACATCAGGTAGTCTGGTATACACCTCTGGACCTCCAAACCATCTTGATCTTCCCTTGCTAGAAAGTACGGAGGATGGTTGTAGTCATAGTTATACGGCCCAAATGGGCGTAGCGGTTTAGTTTTCAGTTGCGTACACATTAACTCACACCCATGAGGCTTAGGTCAGATCCAACCTGGCTTCGCTACCCTAGGTCATAGCATATACTACGTAGTAATAATCTTGTTGTATTCTCGTAGTGTTTCATGCCTGTTCACCACCCTCGCGGACATGGTTCCCACTGTGCAACCTGTCCCGCGTCTGCTGCTGCGTCTCTACGCCGTCGTTCCGTGCCAAAAAGTGCGTTTTCAGCTTCAAGATCAGCTCTTACACGCGGACATACTCCTTCGGGTCCATACTCGGATGCGCGTGTGCTTTCAAGGCTTGTGTAGCGAAGAGGGAATGTAGCGCATGCTTTTTGCCAGCACGCAAGTTCACACAAGACGGCTTAATCTGAATAAAAATGTCTACTTCTCAGGTCGCCATACTAAGTAGAAGATATTATCCGCTAATCTAATTCCTTTCCTATGGCCCCTACCAGACGGCTACAAATGTCCAGCAGGCTCAGCGGCTGGTGCCGACAGTCAAGAAGCTAGGCCTTCATAGAGCCGTATGGTAGGGGCCATAGGACAAGAAACCAATTAACGGGTTAAATCTGCCAATGAGGATGGCAGTCTGAGACGTAGACATTTTCAATCAGATTAAGCCGTCTTGTGTGAACTTGCGTGCCATAAAAGAGTATGCAAATAGGTAGGCAACACATTGCGACATTGATCTTGATTTACCCTAGTGTACCTATCAGGGTTATGATGAAAGCTAGCTACCTGGATGCAAGGTTGGTTAATAGGGTAGTCATAGTCTTGGAAGCCTCCATAATACTGAGTTTCCAAAAGACCTTGTGATGTATTCAGTGTTAGGCATAATACTTATACTGTGTTTTTTCACTGTGGTTTTCTTCACATCGTGTACCTGTGCTGTGCGACCTTGAGAGAGGCCGCCTTGGCAACGTACCTTGGTAGCGCACGCTCATGTCGCGCATGTCCGTCTTGATTAGCTGATCGTCGGCTACCTTTCGTTGCATTCCCTTGTCGTGATTAGTGACTGGCGAATCGCTTACAAGGAGCGTCATTCAGTGTACCCGTGTGGCCCGTCCATGACGCAGGGGGGGCGTCTGTCGCAGGTCGACCAGCGCCCGCTCTGAAAACCTAAGCCAGCTTGAGCTTTAGATTCAGTCAGCTGTCTTCAGCCGTAAGGAGTATTGAGCTCGTTTCTCCTGCATTTGCTGTCGCGGGTGCGCATAAGGGCTCGCCGCTGGTGGCGCGGATAAACTCCTACATATAGATACTGGGTGACTCATTAAACATCCCCGCAAGCGTTGTCGGCCGTAGCGTACCATTGTGTCGCAATGGGCTGTAGAAAGGTACAGAGGTTATGAGTCAAAAGTAGCTTGTGTTATTGTAAGATAAGGCATGCTGCAAAGCCGCTATCCATATGGCGCGCGGAGCGGCCGTCGCTTGACGTGAAGCAGGTCCGTCTGGTGGGGCCGAAATTGCTATTGTTCCGATGCCGACGAACGGATCGGTCTCCTGGAACGGCCCCGTTTGCGTGGGGCCATCACCACACATTGCGAAGCACAAAGTCAGTTGATCAGGAGGTTTGACTAGAGGCCTGGCATTTCCACCAGATGCAGACTCGACGATGCACTTTTTCGACAGTCCCGTCTGCGTTGGCTTAACTAAAACGCTGATGACATCCTTTTTGTCTTATGCACAGGCCTCGAGCTAGGACTCCCAGTCGGGCAGACATTAGGCCGTCCTTAGTCGGGTTGGGATTAATATACCATCGAAGATGTCCTGACTTGAACTGGGATACACGATGGGGCCCGGCGGAAGTAAAATATCCCTACCAGGTATTTTCTACCCACCCCTTTCTTCACCCCCATACTCATGGTACTTCTGCCAGCCTGCTAGGCTGTTAGTCAACTTTCCCTCCTATCTATAATTAATATATTTACTATAGACTAATTAGAGGCTCCTCTAGCAGGCTAGTTAACTGCTATAGAGCTTATAGACTTCTCCCTATGCTCTCTAATGTACTCTCTAATAGAGAAGTATTATAGAGAATATGGGATAGAGATGTTAGGGAGTAACTAAGACGAATAGTAGGCATAGTAGATTCTGACTTTTAGCTGGGCTGGATACTAAAAGAATAGGATAGAATATGTACTGTGATCGACTGTACGATGGTATCCGGCCGAAGTTACATACCCTTGCTCAGGTACTTTCCATCCACCCCCCCTACTAATTTGGGTTTAGCCACCATTTGCAGTACTTCTGGTCTGTTAGCAAGAGAAGAGGATGGACATCGTACTGTAACTCCACAACTCATATGGTTGTAGAGGTGGTGAACACGTCAGGGGGCATAGAACTTACCCCTTCAACTATGTATTATGGATGTGTAAAGGAGGGTAGACAAAACAGGGATCATTTACTTACCCCTACAACCTTGTAGACGTGTCGGAAATGCACAGCCACTCCGACTAGTCAGTTATCTTCTATAGGTATCCACTCCTACAACTCCACGTGCACTAGCTTCGCCAACTCTAATGCCATGAGACCACTATTGTTTACGGAGCAACCCGCTTTAATTTGCAATTATGCTTGACACGACTTGTACTAAGCTCTAGGTTAGAAACGAAGGTTTCCGTCGACACAATGCACACCAGGGGCTTGCAACCGCAGCGAAGTGAAACGGCTCCCGCTCCCCATCTCTGCTTAGAGTGAGCAGCGACAAACCAAAACCCAAATGAACTAGAAAACCTCCATCAAGCACTTCGCTGTTTTCTCCAATGTCATCCTCCTGACTATTGCCTACGAGTTCTCTGCACATTTTGTTTGCGCGCCCCCGAAGTTCGTCTTAATGTTTGGACACTGTCCGCTTCTTTCTCTTTTTCTTGATCGGGACCCAATTGTGATCTCTCTTATGCCATGGGGCGGCTACTAATGTGACTAGGTAGTGTGGTGTACGTCTACCGTGGCGCCTTCAGGTCGCCTGTTAAGATCAAAGAAGTTGTGGGTTTTCCCTCCTGATGGTGAGACCGCGTTTGGATTTGAAAAGCCTAGACACTAGTCTCCACAACACTGCAAAAGACACTCACGTTGCAACAAGTTAGGACAACGACGGCTATATCTCTACTTCTTCAAGCAAAAGCGTAGCTGAGACCTATGTGGTATCTTAGCGTGCTACCTACGTTTATAAAACTTATGTTACTCCAAGCATGATTAATGCTGTTGGCACTCTTGGGAAGTGTAGTGACGTCAACGAAGAATCTCAATTCGCAGTGGTGAGCGGCAATAAGTGTGAGCAAATCGTTTCCTGGAGGCATTTAAGAAACGGAAGCATGGGCGAAAGACAATGAACAGGAAATCGAGCAAAAGATTACGGTTCGGCAGTTGCTGGTGGTGTCTAATTTCATCTGGCTGGTTTCCCGTAAGATCACAAGGCTTGGCGAGAGGAACCCTGGAAGAGCCACAAACCTTCTTGATTAGCCAAATCTCTCAAGCTATTCTTCATGAAGCAGACTCATCCTGATCAGACCCCTGTAGAGCAGCGTTATCCTAAGGAAGCATTAATTAAAAAAGCTGACTTAGCTATACTTACTCCTATTTGTGATGCCGCTGGAGATTACAGGAGGCAATGATGTCGAATATTAGGCGAGAAGCAAGGTTTCGGAAATGGCCGAACAACCGGGCATCAGTCTCGTCATAGGGGTATTATATTTCCAGAAATACCTGAGAATGGAAACTTTTAGGAACGAGTCTTCTACAGCCAAGGTGTTGGACAGGGGTACCCTGTTCTCTACCTTCTCGTCTGCATATTGCTCTTGCTGTCTGTGCCGGCATCCTACACTATAAAGCTTGCCTACAGCACCTACACCCTTTGAAAGTACCTTCTACAATATCGCTCCTTTACTTCTCTCGAAATGTCACTCATTTTCTTCAATCTTCTCCTTATTTTCACCATTGCCATATTCGGAGTTGAGGGTAGAGAGTCTAAACTACAGCGGATCAAGGGCTCAGAATATTTTCTTTCCATCACTGGAGGCCTTATTCAACCTACCTACAACATATACTCGAACGGATACGAAGAAGGCCACGTTCCAATAACAGAATTCAAATTCCGCCGAACTATTACCGGAAAACCTATTCTGGACATAGCAGCCTGGAACGACAAGGACAAACGGGTTTCCCTACACCAATCACTATCATCATTAGTCAAGGCTGTGACGGTCGAAAACACCAAGGTTAAACTCAGCGAGGTAACGTCAAGCACCCACATTTGGCCCCCCCCCACATTTGGCCCCCCCAAAAACGAGGGCATTCCTACCAACATCAGTATGTTTAATTAATTACTGACTAGGCCTAGATGCTACTACAATACAGCTTTTAGCTTCACTAGGTATATTAGACTTGCTAGATCTATCTGTAATATCCTCTTTTTTGCTAGCCTTAACTTAGGCCTTCTGGATGTCCTTAATGTTAGTAAACTTGGTGTTTAGATCTAGCTAGACTGCCTTTCTTTTCCTAACTGCAGTGCTTATAACCTTTGCCTGCAGAAGCTTTAGCTTATGCTAGGCAGTAGCTAGCTTATATGCCTGCTTACTAAAGCCTTTTTTTACCTTTATAAACAGAAGGCGTTAAGTAGAGGCATTATTATCTAGCTCTGTAAATAGCTTTAGTTGGCTAGCTAGATCCTTTATCTTCCTTAGCGTTGACTATGCTACTGCAGATGACGTAGATGCTTATCCTTTAGCTTCTTTACTTCTAGACTGCCTTTTGCAGGCCTAATCTAATGGCCCTAGTGTTAATAGGAGCATTAAAGGGCTTATAAGGGGCTTAGCTATAGAGATAGGCTATAGGCTAGTATATTTCTAACTACTTTTAATGTTATCTATTGTTAAGCCTGCTAGATAAGCCTTCTAATAACAGCCTATAAAGTTCCTCTTACCTACAATAGTAGAATTATTCTACTAACTAAGGTATTTAAGCTTCTTCTTATAGGCTGCCTTTATAGGGCTAAAGACTAACTGGTTAAGTGGCTGAAGGATATAGGAGGTATGTAGTAGTAGGAATAAGAGATAGACGTTATTAATATAACATGTCTACATAAATTCTGTTGTTGTATAACTCCTATAGCTATTAACAACTAGCAGTCTAGCCTTCTTACCCTGGGAGGCAGTTTGAGGGATAGTCTGAGGGATAAAGACCTTCTGCAGCCATTTAACTGCAGTGTTGTCTGTAGTCTATCTATTTTCTGTTGCAGTAAACTGCTATCCTTTATAAGGGCTAAGATTTAGAGGAAACTACTGCTGCTAGACTATCTTACCCTTATATATAATAAGGGGATTTAGGGTATAGCCTATAGTAGAGATGTACTTAATAATAGACACCTATACCCTTAATCTAGGCTGTTTCTTGCAGATAGACTTTATCTTAGCTATCCCTAGCACTAGCCTATTAGATCCCTAGCCCTTAAGGATACTAGTCTTATCTATATTATATCTATTAGCTAGTTTAATGCCCTTAATCTCTAGTATAGCAAGGAGTTTAAACTAGTCCCTAATAACCTTAGTAGATGCTTTATTAATACATCTAAAGTCTATAAGGCAACTTCTTTAGACCTTAATTAATAGGTTTCTTCTTTTAAAGCCTTAGATCTATTGCTTTCCTAGAGGATCTATATCCCCTATAGTATAAAGGATCCTTTTTGCAAATACCTTTACCTGCTAATAGGTTAGAGCAAGCCTAAGGGCATGCTAGATTTACACCTATTTAGCTAGCTTAGCCTCCTAATTAGGGGAAAGCCTCTAAAGGTTAGAAAATGTAGCTGCCCTTGCTTAAGTGCCTTAGAGTTAATAATAAAGTATTAATCTTAGGATCCCCTATTTAGAAGATGCCTTGTAGATAGACTAGCTATTAGCAACAGCATCTAAGGCCTAGTTAACCTTATACTTAGTGTATTAGCCTATAAGGACTAGAAAAGGGTATATAGAAAAGATGAAGCTATTTAGTTGAGAACTGTAAATGTTGTAATGTGATGAAGTTAGAGAAAACAGGAGGCTGGTGGTGGTGGTAAGGCATTTTTGGGGGGGCCAAATGTGGGGGGGGCCAAATGTGGGTGCTTGACGTTACCTTATGTCATCTTCCGAAAGTACGAGATGATAGAAATGGCAGACCTCTACTCCAGGAATGAGCTTGGGGGGAAGTTGAAGCCGTTCACCGTTACTCCCAAGGATGATTATTGGTGGATGAGATACAGCAAAACATGGAGCTTCAAGGCTACATCAGAAACATTCAGGCCTAGGGGGATTAAGGAAGTGCAGGTTAGGGTTCGAAAAGGGAGATATGAAACGCAATTCGTGCTAAACAAGGCTTGAGTAAAGCGCTGCCACGCTCTGTTACCTGACGAATAATCAACCAACAACCTACTCCTTTTTTTATTCATGTTGCATTGGCTGTTGAATGCTGGACTACTTGCTGCGCGTAAAGCGATGCACTTTTGTACGGGCGTGTCTTCTTGAAGAAAGTCGCGACTCTCTTGTAGGCGTTTTAGGCTTACTTGAGAGACCTAATGTAGTTGATGGGAGCGATGATACCTGTGTGCTTGAAGACCTTGTTCGAACATGCCCAGGTGGAAAGATGCCTTCATGTTGCGGAGGCTAGCCATTAAACGTAGTACATCCTTCTTTCTAGGCTATGAGAGACTGCGTATGCAACACGTTGATGAACCGGCGATTCCGTAGTCTCCTGCGCCACTATTTCGACTACGACGCCGATGACAACGGACTCTCCCCTAGAGAGGTTCTCGCTAAGCTTGACAGCGTCTGCAAAGCCATCCAGGGCTCCTTCATCCTCCACAGTAAGGTCTACTCCAGGGCCCACTGGAATGTAGCAGTCTACAACCCCATGCTGCGCATTGCCATCAGGGGCCACCTGCGCGACAGGTCAGACTGCGGCGTCATTTCAGCCACAACAGCTAAGATTGCCCCCCTTATGGGTCCTGCAGCAACAAGTTGCGCTTATACTCCAGGACACCCTGATCGACCTTTGCCTCGTTCTCGCTGAGGACAACATCCTGGGCACCACCCATCGAGCCAACCCTGTGGCAATGCGATGCTTGCGGGCCGAGACTGCGCTTACTGACAGGGCGTCCAGCGGCAGCATCGCAAGTAGCACTACAAGCAGCACTGTGTTTGAGAGAATGGGCGGTGTCGACCCTGACGATGCCGGCGGCATACTTGATTACACAGTTCTAGTTGCTATCTTCGTCCCGGGGGGGCTTGCTATGATGTGGACTTTCTTTCCGATGGAGCCCGGCGGTAGTGGTGGAGCCCGATGGTGGTGGTGGAGCCCGGGTTGATATCATACCACCGGTTGGTTCCAAGACTGGCTTCTCCTTTGACATTGCCGGTGTCGGCGGCCTCGGACGCCGTTCTCCCTAGGATTAGCGCTGTTGGCCACCCTTGGAACTGGCGCCATGGCTATTGCTAGCTATCCTTGCTGGCTGGCAGACAGGGGATGGTGTTTTTACACTTCTAATGAGAGCTGCCTGGCCTGCAGGGCGGCTGGTGGCGGTGAGGAGGGCGAATACCCTGGGATTTCACAAGGACTGGAGAAGCCAGCCACCCAGCAAACGCTGCCTAAACGACAAATAATGCCCCGCCCGCCCAGCGAGGCTGAAGCCCCCGCTGATGCACGCCTTTAGGCAGCCATCAAAGACCCTGAAAGAAGACCCCTAAAATACAATGACCTTGGCAAGGTCGCCAAGGCCCAACGGTCCGCCCGCCCGCGATTTGTCCACTCCAAGTGCCTCTTGTGGTAATGCGAAGGTCGGCGGTATCACATTGAAAGAAGGACGCGGCATCATTTTCCCCATTTGTGCGGCTGTCCTCTGCGTTTGTCTTAGTCGGACAACATGTGGCTGAAACATGATCGTTACCAACGTGGCTGCGAAAATGAGCAACTTACCAATCAACGACTAACTGATAACGTCACATACCCACTTTCCGACCACCCCCCCATTCCGACCACCCAAAAATGCCTCACCGCCACATCCAACCTCCTACCTCCTCCTACTTCTAACTATCACAACATTTTCACCACTCATCCAAATCACCTCATTTTTTGCATACGCTTTATTCTAACCCTAATAGGGCAGTATACCGAATATGAGATCAATCAGGCTATTGAGGCTGTAGGAAAGGGTATGAGTCTAAGGAAGGCATCCATTAAGTATGGCATCCCAAAGACTACCCTCTAAGACCGTCTGCATAGCACCCAACCAAGGGATATTGCCTTTGCAGACTACTAGAGGCTCTCTATTAATCAGGAGGCTAAGCTTGCTAAATAGGTGCAAATCCAGCATGCCCTTAGGCTTGCTCCAACCCATCAGCAAGTAAAGGTATTCGCAGAAAGGATCCTTCATGCCATAGGGGATACAGATCCTCTAGGAAAGCAATAGATCCAAGGATTCAAAAGAAGAAACCTATCAATCAAGGTCTAGAGAAGTTGCCTTATTAACTCTAGACGTATTAATAGAGCATCTACTAAGGTTATTAGGGACTAGTTTAAACTCCTTGCTATACTAGAGATTAAGGGCATCAAACTAGCTAATAGATATAACATAGATAAGACTAGTATCCTTAAGGGCTAGGGATCTAATAGGCTGGTGCTAGGGATAGCTAAGATGAAGTCTGTCTGCAAGAAACAGCTTAGATTAAGGGTATAGGTGTCTATTATTAAATGCATCTCTACTATAGGCTATGCCCTAAATCCCCTTATTATATATAAGGGTAAGACAGTCTAGCAGCAGTAGTTTCCTCTAGATCTTAGCCCTTATAAAGGATAGCAGTTCACTACAACAGAAAATAGATAGACTACAGACGACACTGCAGTTAAATGGCTGCAGAAGGTCTTTATCCCTTAGACCCTCCCTTAGGGCAAGGAGGAGGCTAGACTGCTGGTTGCTGATGGCTATAGGAGTTATACAACAACTAAATTTATGTAGCTCTGCTATATTAATAACATCTACTTATTATTCTTACCTCTACACACCTCCTATATCCTTCAGCTACTTGACTAGTTAGTCTTTAGCCTTATGAAGGCAGCCTATAGGAAGGAGCTTAGATACCTTAGTTAGTGGAATAATTCTACTATTGTAGGTAAGAGAAACTTTATAGGCTGTTATTAGAAGGCTTATCTAGCAGGCTTAATGATGCAGAACATCTAAAGTAGTTGGAAATATACTGGCCTATAGCCTGTCTCTGTGGCCAAACCCCTTATGAGCCCATTGCTGCTCCCATCAACACCAGGGCCATCAGATCAGGCCTGCAAAGGGCAGTCTAAGGGCAGCCAAGGGCAGGCTGGAAGTAAAGAAGCTGAAGGATAGGTATCTGCGTCGTCTGCAGTAGCATAGTCAACGCCAAAGAAGATAAAGGATCTAGCTAGCCAACTAAAGCTATTCACAGAGCTAGAAAATCACGCTTCTACTCAACGCCTCCTATTTAGGAAGGTAAAAAAAGGCTTTAGTAAGCAGGCTTATCAGTTGGCAGCTGCCTAGCACAAGCTGGAGCTTCTGTAGGCCTAGGTTGCTAATACTGCAGTAAGAAAAAGGAGGGCAGTCCAGCTGGATCCAAACACCAAGTTCGCTAACATCAAGGACATCCAGAAGGCCTAAATTAAGGCTAGCGAAAAAGAGGATATTACAGATAGATCCAGCGAGTCTAATTTACCTAGTGAAGCTGAAAGCTGTATTGTGGTGGCATCTAGGTGCAGTTAATAGTTAATTGAACATACTGGTGTTGGTGGGAATGCCCTCTTTTTTGGGTGGTCGGAATGGGGGGGTGGTCGGAAAGTGGGTATGTGACGTTAACTTAAACTCAACACCTCATCCTCAGTGTCAGGATTCTCGTAATTATTCCATGGTCAAGACATGTAAGACGTTTGACTTGACCAGGTATCGTGCGCTCCACTGTGATTCCTAACTCAACAAAGCTCCTCCTATATTCTACAATACCGTGACAAATAACCCTTTTCACACCGCGCCACCAACCAGCCATGCGGCATTGGTGCCGGCACCGACAGCGGAAATCTTAGCCTTCCGATTCAATTTCTTGTAATCCTCAACCTGGGAGATTCCGACAACCACAAGTTCCTCAACCGTCTGCTGGTCAAGTCCATCTCTCCAGATGCAAATAAGCCCGTTCAATTGGTTGTCGTCGATCGCCACTGACATGACCAGATCCGACTCGTCCCTGAGCTCCCACGAAGCCTCTCCATACGCAACCATACCTGTTGGTTTCCAGTGCAAACGACCGAGCCCGCCGCTCGACTCGTAGTGTCCCTCGTTTGCCTTGATGACGATCTCATGATTGCGCTGCGGAAATTGGATTTCGGTCTTGAGGGGAAAGGTGTGGAAGTCGATCACGGCCACTTCCCTGTCTCCGTCGACAGGCGCCGTGACATCACACTTGTCTCCCCATACTCCGAGTACGGCTCGTCGTTTTACTTCGTAGCGCGATGTCCTGTCGCCCTCCCTGTACGCCCAGGATCCGGCGGTGGCCTTGGAGGACGGTGTAATGCATTTCCAACGCAGGCTGCTCGGTGCTGCGTCGCGAGTCCGGTGTTGTGTCTGCGCGCACAATGTATTTTTCAAGCCAGGCGGGGGCCATGTTGGGGTTTGAGGGGATAGTTGAGAGTTGTGCAAAATAGACAGTGTCGCAGGATGTGCTTCTCTCTCTCTCTCTCTCTCTCTCTCTCTTTCAAGAGGTTTAGAAATGTAGAGTGGCTCAGAAGTTACTAATCTTGAGTGAGAGAAGGGGTGAAAGTGAGGCGTAGAATACTTCAGTGTTTGGAATTCATTGTCACAAAAAGGGAACTACAATTGCAAAGCAGCAATTGCGCCATTTATATCCTGTGACATTTATAGATGTCTGGCAGCGTCTACTACAATCCATCAGTCTGACAGGAGCGCTGTCAAAAACGTGGGAGAGTGGATGCGCCGGTGCGGGAAAATGGGTGCTGAGCGTCGGGGACACGACCCCTGCCAGCCATGTGGACAGGAGTGGGGCAGTTGCTCGGTTGCCATGAGGTAATATTATTTACCGAAAGGAGGTATTGAAATGAACTCGCCTATATCGGAAGAGGAGGCGGGTCTGCTGGTCTCTTGCGGCCGGCTCCGGGGCGAGAAGGTCGCCGGAGCCCATGTTCACGATGCTCCTCTTCTATTGCCTACAGTCTCCTGTTTCGTCCGCTCCACCCGCGCCGGCTGCGCCGTCCCTGAGGCGCCCGAACCATCTCTGGAATTGTTTGGGTCCGGGCCCGCCAGATCCTGTTTCCTTCTGAACCGCCAACATTGTTCGAGATTTGCACAGAATAAACTAAGGACTAGTATCTTTGGTTCAGAAGGTGATGGCAATGCCTGTATGATAGCCAATCGAGTTTAAGTGCTTTTGAATACTGGAACATTTTGAGAGACGGAGTTGGAACTAGTAGTGAAGAGTCACAATTGTAACTACTAACCAGTCTGCTTATATTAAAAACCAAGGTACGATTAGAGGGGGCGCAGAATGAATCATCTATGCCCTTGCTGGCTGCTCGCGACCGCTGATTCGTCTCTCGAGCCACATCTGGACAAGGTTCACAAGGAATGGCGGTCCTTGGAGGAACACCCAAGATCAAATTGGTCAAACTATCACTTAAATGGTGTCAACACACTCTGCAATAATAATGTGGAAGTTCCATCTTTGAAAGGTGCGTCTCTTGCACTAGCACTCACAGACGGCCATAACAATCTTGGCGCGGTGCTAAGCTGCTGCAACTGGGAAATTGGGGCTTTTTTAGGCAAGCCTGACTTCTGGATCCATTGAAGCCTGCAATTGGCAACATGATCAAAACTTGGCTGCAGAATCTGATTGGAGACCTGTTGGGTCTTTCCTGGTTACAGTGTGACCAGCCGGGACTCCAAGAGGGTATTCAGACCTTTCTAAACAATCTGACGGGGTTATACAGAATGCGGCGGCTTGAATTCAAGTATGTCAAGACATATCAACCTTCATCGAGAGGTAAAATTCTACACTGTAGGCAGAAAAAAACAAAAAACAGCAGTCGAATCTTCCGAATTCTATCTGAAGCCAAGGACTGGGTTGATACATCCGCCGCCGTGACAGCTATCAAGTGACACAGACGTGTGGCTTGTGCCATCCAAAGTGGCTGACGAAGTATTGGTGCTTCACACATCATCATGCTTGGCGATTCAGCTCAGCCACGACCCACAGGTCAGGTGACATTGTACCCAGTTGACTGACGTCGTTAAATTGATTAAAAGCGCCCCTCTCTTGATGTACGCAGTGTTTTCCAGAAATTTCCCAGTGACCACCAGAATACTTTTTGTAACTATCTCAACAACCTGTGTTGCCGTTGTCAGCTCAAAACCATGGGTTGGAAAGATCACCTGAAGCGTCTCAAAAATGAGGTTGAGCAGTTGATTGCGGAGCCGGGGTCCCAATCCTCGCAGCAGTCTCAAGCCCCGCCCTCTCAGCAGCAGCAGCAGCAGCAGTATCAACAGTATGCGCAGCCGCCCCCTCCCCCGCCGCAGCAGCAGCCGATGGGTGGACAGCCTGGTCATGTTTACTGGCAACCCCAGTTCCGACCCGATGTGCCCGTTACCCAGGACTGGGACGGGAAGATTGGCAATGGGACGGATGGTTGGGGCAACCAGGAGCTGCAGCATTACACTGCCGAGCAGCAGAATGTCTTCTAGTAAGTTTGGCATGTATTCAAGGGTCAGTTAGAGTTCCTTTAGCGCTGATACTCTTTGGGCAGCACTCCAGATGGGAAGCTCGTGCTCCGAGCCCTCGCCAACAGTAGCTGTCCCAACCACGAGCAGAAGTACACGTCGGCCCGTTTGGTGAGCAGACAGACGCTGGCACGTGACCAGGGAGTGTTGACCGCTGTCATCTTGTCTCCCTGTGCTGAGGGTATCTGGCCGGCCTTCTGGCTTCTTCCACAGGAGCCGTTTGCATGGCCTACCGATGGTGAAGTTGACATTGCTGAGACCTGGAACGGAGATTGCGAGAACCACTCGTGCCTTCACTGGGGCCAGCATCACGAGCCGGACAAACATCGCGTTCTTGGGACTAAGATTCCCGATATGCAGTACCGACCTGTGAGGTACGACCTAGCGTGGGTGCAGCCAGGTGGGCAACCCGGGCAGGGTAGGATGATTTGGTACATCGACGGAAGACCGGTGATGAAGGGGGATATTCCGGCTGGAACCCGGCCTATGAGAGACATGACCATTTTGCTGAATGTGGCGATGGGAGGCAATGTTTGTGGTGGAAAGACTCCGAGGGATGGATATTACGACATGGTCGTGCACCAGCTATTCATGGCGAGTGAGCCCGAGTACGGGGGTTGGCAGAGGTTCGAGAACGACTGGGCACACACGCAACTGGGCAACACATACTAGGTCTCTACAACGGCAATATTGTCGGAGTATCTACTTGTAGTTTGAAGAGTTCTTGCCGACAACGCAGGGGGGGCGGGGCAGACGATGGCGGCGCAGGAGAGGGCAAACTGTGGCCGCATAGTGGGCAAAGACGCTTGGATCGAGCAGCATCTTTGTGTGGCCGACGATGACATGCCAGGCACGGGCAACGGAGACCGTATTGAATACTGTTCGGAGAGCCTGATCCAGCCTCAACCGGCGTACACTTGACGTTTACCTAGAAACATGAAGGCAACCCACAGACACTCTTCCTACCTCGCCAGGTGTGTTTTGTCGAAGCAGTAGTCTCGTTCAAGCTGCGTGTTGCCAACGTACTGTGCGGTGCTGACAGGATACGCTTCAATCGATCGAACTGCTGGGCAAGAAGATGAGGTCGAGGTCTCTATGGAAGGGGCGACTAGGCATACTCGGGTGCTATTGCGTTCGGTATGACACCTGTGTTTAAAGAGAAGCAGTTTAATGATGCAAGGTTGAAGTCAGTCATAAGTTGTTATGGTGGATCTGCTGCACTACGTCTAGGTACTAGCGGCGTGGCGGTGAAGGGAGGGGGGGGTGGCGGGACTACTGGCGGGCAGCCGGGGTGTGAATAGGGAGGCAGCGGAGGCGGCGGAGGCGTTTGGTGGTGGTTTCGGGGGCCAGCAAAGGCCGTGGGCGGGGCTTCGGTGACCGGGCGCAGGGGAAGATTGCGGCGGTTCGAAGGGGGAATTGCAGCCGCCAAATCATTGCTGCTGCTGTCAACTGATCTCTCTTCAACGTCTCCAATCCCACACCCAAAAGGCTTGTAATGCAACCAATTCAATCAGAACTTGGCCCGCGGTCATTGAACCGAAATCCGACTAGGACCGGCTGATCGGACTCGTCGATCCAGATTTTGCCTCCGCTTCTGCAAGGGGGGAATTACGTGCGGATTTGCCAAAAAGATCCCTTATGTAAGCGGCGAGTGATGACCTGTGGCCACCGCCCATGACACCATTGTTTACCTACCTTACCTACCCTTACCGGCCTGGGAACCGAGAGCCATAGGTGGGTGTCTACAGCCCACTATGTTGTCGCATGAGCAGGCCGCCGCTTATTCTCCTGTGTATCCGTAGTGTAGTTAGTAACGCTGTGGTTGGCTGCTTGGCTTGATGGCCGTGGGTTGATTTAACGCTTCACGGGGTTTTTCGTCGAGCCGATATGCCGTCGGCATCGATCGATTCACCCGGCCAGTCCACTTGAGCCCGGCGACTACTGCCAACGCGGTTCCCCGTATGGAGGAATCCCGTATGCGGGCATTTTCTTGGCTGTCTACCTCTCGTATGATTAATCATTTATTCTTACGACTTGTATCTCCGACGTGCATAATCAAGACGAATCACGTGCGGGGATGGAGACCTAACGTGTGGTGCTGAAACTACATAATGGGTGAGATTCGTCCGAAGACACTTCAACTCATATCCCCACGAACAACTACTCACTCAATCACGCAAAACTTTTGCCCTCTCGTTTCAAAATGGCCGAGACTATCAACCCTGACTACCTAGTCATTGGCGCGGGTGCCATGGGAATGGCATTCGTCGACACCCTTCTCACAGACTCCCAAAAGACGGTGGCCATTGTCGATCGCTATGCTCGCCCGAGCGGGCATTGGACCGTTGCGTACCCTTACGTGCGCCTCCACCAACCTTCCTCCTGCTATGGAGTCAACTCCAAACACCTCGGCCAGGACCGCATCGACCAAGTGGGCTGGAACGAGGGCCTCGTCGAGCTCGCGTCTCGAGATGAGGTGTGCTCTTACTATGACACCCTCATGAACCAAACCTTTCTCCCATCCGGACGCGTCGCCTACTATCCCAAGCACGAATACACTGGCGGGCGGGAGTTCCGTTCCGTCTTGACCGGCAAGTCCTATCAAGTGGGAGAGGGGACCCGCATTGTGGATGCCACCTACATGAAAGTCACGGTCCCTTCGATGCGCAAGCCTCCCTACGAAGTTGCCGAAGACGTGCAGCTCGTCACGCCCAACGACATGCCGAGAGCGGAGCGACCCCATGCCAACTACACCGTGATAGGAGCTGGCAAGACGGGGATCGATGCCTGTCTCTGGCTGCTCGCCAACGACATCGACCCGGACCGCATTACCTGGGTCATGCCGCGGGACTCATTCTACCTGGAACGCGGAAACCTTCAACCGGGGGCCCAGTTCGCCGAGAAACGCCACGCCAGCATGGGCGCCACTTTTGCATCCATCCATGCTGCTTCATCGGTCGACGAATTGCTGAAGTGTCTCGTGGCCTGCGGGCACCTGCTCCAGCTGGACGACAACGTCTGGCCTACCATGTACCACTGCGCCACGGTTTCGCTGGCCGAGTTGGAGCAGCTGAGGAAGATCAAGAACATCATCCGGAAGGGCCGCATCCTCCGCGTCGGTGGGGATGAGGTGCTGCTCCAGCACGGCAGTTACGCGCCCGACCCCGATTCTCTCTTCATCGACTGCTCTGCCAACGGACTCGCGAAGCTCCCCGCTACAGCCGTCTTCCAGGACGACAAGATCAGGCTCCAGTCCGTCCGCCAGTGCCAGCAAGTCTTCAGCGCCGCCTTCATCGCGCACGTCGAGGCCACGTACGGCGACGACGAGACCAAGAACAAGCTCTGCCGGCCCATCCCGCACCCAAACGAGCCCGCGGACTTTGCCCTTACAAACTTGCAAACGTCTCTGAACGGACTGTACTGGAACTCACACCCGAAAACAGCGTCGTGGCTGATGCAGTCTCGTCTGGATCTCTTCCACCACTTCCTGCCGCCTCTCCCCGAGGATCAAGGTGAGGCGCAAGTCATCCTCGAGGGTTTCAAGAGTCGGAACGAAGCAGTGTGCGCGAAGTTGAGGGCTCTCCTAAAGAATACACCTCAGGGAGACGCTGCTGCGAGGTTTGAGGCACTCCTTGGCTGAGCTCAAAGTACTAGAGGCAGCAGACAGTGTTTTGGAGATACACAAAGTCGGCTTGATTGGAAGACCAAAGGCTGATTGATAGAGGGCATTCATGTTCCGTTCCTGTTTTTCCCTTTCTCTTTTCCTCTTCTTTTTCTTAAGCTAGAAGTCACAATTCATTTGTTCGCATATCCTATCTATCGCAAGGACTTGTCAGGGGAAGTCCACTGTAGCAATGACAAAATGACCAGAGCTAAGTTTCTGGGCCTTGGAGCCCGAGGATGATCAGTAACCCGGGCCGACCCATCCATCCCTACTCATCGCAACGTGGTCAAGCGCTAGAAACTTTCGTCGTTAATTAATAATAACGAAGGTTAAGGGCTGCAAGTAGGCTCATGTTTGATACAAAGCTATCCCAGTAGAGTAAACCCAACGCACCAATCGGCGCGGAAGCAGGCTTTCACATCTCGTCTCAGCTGACTTCACTGCCCGGAGGTTTGACAGCACACCGGTATCGGTGGCTCAGCAGTAAGCTGTAAACGGAGACTTCCAGCGAAGGCCTCTTAAGTCAAGTTTTCATGCTTTACGTCTTCCCTGTTGCACACGTCTAGGCGTGTAGAACGTTGCAAGACTGATGCATATCACTCCATGGCTGCCGGTATGAGCCTTTCCGTCTCAACAGACGCCAAAACCTTGAAGGAAATCGCCGAGACCTTTACCAAGGTTACCGGCAATAAGGCCGCTCACCAAGATGTGCCTTTCGAGGAGTACGCAAAGATGGCCGAACCCTACCTGGGTGCCTATGTCAAATGGTCCTTTGGCCCAGACGCTCCTTGCGACGACTCGGTTATGACCTGGTCTGCAAACTTCTCGGCCTCGTGGAACTACTGGGGCGAGGGGAAACATACGAGAGGATACCGAACTTCTCGATCGCATTCACTCCGGGCGTATCAAGAGCCTAGAGGAGTGGATGAGGCTAAACAAGTACGACGGCAAGCACAAGCGTGTGCTGAAGATGAATGAAGACTGAGCGGGGAAGAACCAGAGTAACCATGGCCGGTAAAGATAGCCATTCAACGATAAAATCTGGCATCCTTTAGTACAGGTACCATGGAAGAAATGATCATTTTGGATATCCCGGCTCAGTCATAACTGCTGTGTTGGTTGATCAAATGTTGTTGTATGATAACATGAACGGGCGCCGCTGTTGTAAAGACCGTATGAGGTTTCGGTTACAGCATCGCATCTGGATAGGCGACAAGAGCATTATATTAACGCTAGAGATCCAATTAGACACGAGGCATTGTGTTATGTAAATTGATCTGTTATTTTAAGAACTGACACTGACAGGCACGCCGTGAGATGAATGTGAAAGGGGGAGCAAGACTTCCTCTCACTCGTCGCATTCCTGTGTGCTTTTGTTTTTATTCCCAATTCCATCGCCTCATATCCATCAAGGCGATGTTGTGAAAAGGAGGATTTGAATTCCAATTGAATATGATTGACGGATGATTTGAGAATTTCCATCTTGCTCTATTAGTATTACATAATTTACCGGTTGGCTACTTGGTTACGACTTCCCTTGCAAGGCTCGCATAGTGGTGCTGATTGCGTCCTCTACTCGATAGCCAAGCATGGGAGACAGGGTTGCTATTGAAGGTGTTAACTGAGGTAGATGATGGACGAAGCGAACAGTCAACAGGTCATCGAGGATACGTTGCTGACTCAAGAGTTTGTGAGAAGGTACTGGATCTGCAACGTAGAGGCTAAACGGTGGTTCGCCACCTTCAAGATGAAGAGACGCTTTCACAGACACATCCGAAAGACTCGCTCTAACAATGCATGGCTGGTGGCTCACGTAGCCCATCACATGACTACGACGTGTCACTACTTAGGCTTCATGAGACTGCGTCTTTCCAAAGAACCCCAAGTCAAACCTCAGTACAACTCACAAACAAACCTATTGTTCTGTAGTATCCCAGCGTTAGTAGGACCCTCTTGGAGTTTACTGTCTCAGCCCTTAGACGTGTTTGACCTCAACTTTGTGATTCAAAACTGTCCGAAAAACGTATTCTCATCATCGTAGAACTTCTTCTATTTTCTGCTTGGTATCCTTCGATAAGCAAACTTAGAACCAGCGACGCCGTCCCCTTCATTATTGGTGGCAGTGTTGAACTGACCATATCAGAGACGAAACAAGAGCTTGTATCCTTGCGCAAATACCCCCCACCGTATCCGTCTCTACTTAATATCTCTAATACTCCTCGTGAGAAGCACCGGCATCCTTGCCGTGGGTCACACGAGACAGAGGCTCATAATCTTGGTAGACGGACAATCTTCCGATCTTGGTGTAGTGTTTGGCCTTGCCCTTGAACACATACACCTTTGTCCTGTTCAGCTCACTCCAGGGGATAGTTGAACCATCCGTCTAAGAGTAAAACAGACACTATTTTCAGTGGATGTCCATATTTCACAACCACACAAGTGGGTTAACTCACCGATTTGGCCACCCAGGTCAGCCTATCACAAAGATATGGCTCAACATTGTCCGGGCCAAGGTCTCTGATTCCATCAATCTTCTGATTGGTAGCATCCTTGTAGAGCGATATAGTCAACGGGATAGAGGCCCGTGAGAGGACGCCTTCCTCGAGCTGTTGTGCGCAGTTACCACATCGCGGATGGCCCGCAGTATGCACCTCGCCGCTGGTGACAGGGCTACTGAAAGTGAAGATGCTGCCGACGTGACGGTGAGGTCGCGGAGAACTTGTGTCGCTCTCAGTAGCCGTTCCTTGGGTGGAAAGATCCTCAAGCAGAAAATGAATCGTGTAAGGGGCGCCATTTTTGTAACCATAGCTTCGTAGGAGATATTTAGCAAAGGAATAAAAATAGGTGTGATGAACTCTTCTCTTACCGGTCATAGCTGACGTTGATCATGTAGTCGTCATACATTTCGTCACTTGCGAGATCTTGGTTCTTTTGGAAAAGATCACCTTTGTCTTCGAGCAGGACACTTCCCGTGCTGCGGTATGTTTTGCCAACGTAGGCATTGATGCGTTCAAGGTATTTGTCATCTGTCTCGTGGTCATCACGCTGCAACACGTCATATTGATAGCCCAAATTCAGCCATGTACGGGCGCGGTTGGAATCGAAGTAGTCAGCTTGGCTGTGATGGAAAGGTGTGAGAGAGTCGGTGGCTGGCGGTCCCTTGATGTCCTTGAACCAACTGTTCTCGTGCAAGACCTGCCAGATTGCGAAGAGGCGGTCAATGTTGCTACCCCAAGTTAGTTTCAACACCAAATAGTTGTGTGAGTTTTATCCTACCAATGGTGCATGTAGAAGATAGGGTCGAAGGCCGCGGCCGGCACGTTCATCATATGCCCTATCCCTTCGTTGAAGCCGCCGAAGCCCCCAATGAAACCCTATCGTTGTGAGTTCCCGTCTCGCAGCAAGATTTTGACTTTGGAAACAAACATGGAGGTTATTGTGAATATACTCGAGCGAAATCCACTGTTCCCAGTCCTTGGGTTTGTCCTCTTCGGCGGTGATGGTGGAAGAGAAGGAGGCCCAGTCTTTGACGTTGGAAAGAAGTCGATAGACCAAGTCGCTGACGGGATGCTTTCTTAGTTCCCTAACAGGATCATCAAGATGCTCAAGATCCTTGACATTTTTGGGGTCCTTGAGCTTCAGAAAAGGGTCATAATAACCATGCTCTCTGATGGCAATGCCGATGTTCTCGTAGTTATTGATACCTAGAGATTGAGATTCATCGGGATCAGAGCTCTTGATGGCCCATCTGCTTGTGCCCGAGCATCGAGACCACTTGATTTAAAAAAAAAAAAACCCCCCCGTCAGTGATTGCAAAAGTGTAACAGAAGTCGGGGCGCAATACCGGAAATCTCTGTCCATCGAAGACCACGTCATCGACAGTGAAGGGTGCCGGCAAAGCTCCCATCTTGGTCACTTTCCCCTTTACCCTCAACTCATATCGGTACAAAGGGTTCGGGACGATCTCTGGCTCCGACTGTAGGCCATCTGGCCCCAAAGGTGCGCGAATCTTCACTGTGGTTGGCCTGAACAGGTCGGGAACCTCGGTGTTGAGGGCCCAGTCCCAGTAAGGCAGTCTCCACCGAGTCGATTCCTTGATCCAGACGTTCTTCTCGGCCTCACTGCTGAAATGTAGCTTTTCAATTACTTTGCCCATGAACTGGTAGATTGTTTGCTGAGATGGCATTAGCTTTGGGTCAGAGGCCAGCAGCAGCACGAGGTACACACCTCGAACAGAGCCATGTAAGGTCTGTGCCATGTGGGAAAAGTGAGTGAGTTGTGGGTACAGTAGATAAAATGTTGCTTCTCATCCCTGCTCTTGTGCGTAGGCTCGGCAGAATTATCCCAGGCAACGGTTCCTGGGTAACCGTGGATACCTGTTGGAAACGCTGTGAGTAGGTAGAACCAAGGGGAGAGTTATTAACTGCCTACCGGCTATCTGGAAGTAGGAAAGAGTCTTGGTGTAGTCTTCATTGTACAACAACTGGAGTGCCCGGATGAAGAGGGAGACTTGGATGTTCTCCTCGGGCTTTTCCGTTGCCCATTTCGTGAACTCTTTGCGGAGTCCAGGCTTTTCTCCTGGAGGAACAGGAATGCCTTGAATGACAACAAATTCATGTTGGGGGGTTTCGGCGGACATGTCGACAACTGTAAGTCTTTGTTGTGAAGCGAGTGAGGGGTGGTGGCATTGGATAGTACTCAAGAGGCATTGGGTCTCCTGCCAGGACTAAGCCTGATATATGTAGCTGTCAGTAGCTCAAGGCCCTACAAGCATCACTCACATAACCCCAGGCTTTGATAGTTATTCATGTAAGTCAAGAGCTGAAAGCTCTTGGAATGCTTTCAGTTTGCCATGGGAATGTTTTCAGCTAGCCATAGAATTAAGAAATCGTCTGTTATATCTCAGCTGGTCAAGGGGTAGCATGTTCCTCCACATTTTCAATATTCAGCACAAGCAGTCAACGCAACAGCTCCAGCGACCTTTCTAGGTAATGATGACTAGCGTGTTCTTCAACTGCAGGTAATTGCTTTCGTAACCGACGCTGACACAGAGAAGCCCCAGACCTTTTGAAAAGAGCCAACCCACATAATGTTGGGGTTTCATCGGAGGATTCCAGTCAGCCACTCCAATTCAGCTGTCTGCGGAAATGGGAGAGTAGTGGATTAGGGTGGGTCTGGATTGCAAAATAGGCTAGGCAACCAGCTGGCCACGTTCCTGGGCTATTCCTGGGCTAGGCATAATGGAGATTAGGGCAAGGCAGCTGAGTTGACTGGGGTAACGACCCGTCGCGGTGGCGCAGATGAGACTTGTGGAGGATGAAGTTTGATTTGAGTATGGCCTAGGGTGCTCCATGCAATAACAAAATTAACGCTTGTCGTGGAATGCGGCTCGGGCGCATCGGTGAAGCAAACTCCCCTGTGCTTCAGCACCTCAGTTGCTGCTCACACGTGTACCCCGCTGCTCCCCTGCGCTCTAGCTTAGAAGGCCAACTCCTTTTGCTCTTTCAAAGTTCGTTTTTATGCTCTGGCCCGATACAACACTAGAGATGCATGGTCAAATCCCACCCTCCCCCTGTCTTATGCCTACATTATGCTCGTACGAATGGTTTGGGCGAGCTGGGTGAGTCAGGATATCATCCAGGCCGCTCGTGACCGAATTAGGGATATCCATAGTGAAGAACCGAACCCGGGAAGCACGAACCCCGTTCCTAGTTCAGGAATGTGCTGAAACGAGCTGATTCCAATAAATTCAAATGATGATCCACCTTGGCTAGAATCATCGATGTTCCTTGAGCACGCATTTTCTCCCATTTTTTTCGTGGCAACCACGCGCTCGGCACGGCCCGGCACATTCCATACGTCAGGACCGGACTTAAACTGCAGAATGTAGCAGTAACCCCATAAAAGCAATAAGAAGATACTGTTGTTCCAAAGACTTCCTCGTGCAAATCATCAAGGAGGGCGAGGAGGACCGAAACGACAGGGAAACCAAATAACTAGATGCTAGATTAAAGGCTTTTGTGATGCATCAATTTTCATTCTGTCTCACTTCTCTACCAGAACAACCTCTCCCCAACCAAAATTAGGTCAGGGCATCACCAGGTGTATCTTCACCTTCTCTTTGGCAACCGGGTTTCATCATCAGTCCCACAGCAACACGTCACCGCTGCGGCTTTGTGGTGCGATACAGCGGCACGGGCCGACGCGGCCCTATTCGGACCCACAGCACACTGCCGCATCCCGAGTCATCGGCTGCCGCAACGGTCCGGAACCACGGCCGAGCATTATTTAAGTTGATGGTCTGCAAGACCAGATGTGCACTGTACAAGTGGAAGTGGTTTGGTGAGCGATGGCGGCGAGCTGTCAGTGCACTTACATGCTTACATAGACTACTGCCACGAAGGGTCTCCTTTGACATTCGTACCGTCTTTCGGGAGGCATAAGTTAATCTAGAGTAACACCATGGCTGCCTCACACTTCTCAAAGAATGCAATGTAATTCCGCTATCGATTTGCCCGTAATTCCAATGATTCGACTTTTATGCTCCTTAGATGTATCCTGCTGCCTTGTCCCCCCCCCCTCTCCCTTACGTTTCTTAATTGGGCTAGTCAATGGCCTTGAGACACTGTAAGAATCTCTGATACTTCTCCTCGACCGCGGCATATCTTCTTCCCATGTGTCGCAGCATGAGAATGGAAACTGTCAAAGGTCTATTGTCTGGCCAGCACCACGGGCCAAGCTCGCGGCCCCCGTTTCCGAAGCCTGCCAACTGCTGCCGAGCTGTCGCCGAAGCATCTCTCAGTGCTCGCTCACCCCTATCCACTGATTCCGTTGCGAGTTCAAGAAGACGCTATTTCCCCAACGTCGCATTTCTGGTGGCAGGGCGCTTTCTAGGAGAGGAACTCCCGTCAAGTACCGCAATGGCTTTCTCGAGTCTGTCGATGCGACGTTTGACGCCCGTTTTGAACTCCAAGGTCTCCTGGGCGCGTAGATGACTCTCCTGAAACTTCTTGTAGTGCTTATCGTGGCCCTGCTGCAGCTGCGTTGCCAGTATCGATAAATGAGCTCTGAGATAGAGGTCTTGTTTCTGAATCCTGCCGACGTACTTGGGGATTCGGTCAGCAGCGGATGCTAGCCTACGCAATCTTTTCATCGCATTGAGTGCTGAGAGACTCCAGACCCTTGCAGCAAAGTCAAGCGGCATGCTCTCCGGTGACGTGAGAAACATCTGACGGAAATAAAACCGGGATTTGACTGAGGAGAATGGGGTGGATGTAAACGGCAGAGTAGAAAGGCGGGTGGCCACGCTGAAAGCGTTGATCATGGTGATGATGCCGCAGTCGAAGCTGTTTGTCTGGAGAATGCCCTTGGACTTTCATTAGATCGTAACAGATCCAAGGGAGCCAGTCGGTTGTTTGACGTACCTCACGGGGCACGACGTCTAGGAGTTGGTCAAGTTCCGTCAATTTCTGGAGTAATCGCAGAACACCCTCTGTAACGTCCTTCTCCGGAGGTTTGTTGAAAGGGTCCATGTACTCAATTGCTGGCGCATCCCGATGCCACGAGTACAGCACCCAGTGCTTTCCATTGATAAAGGTTGAAACTACTGTACGGCTTTTGGCCCTGGCTAGTCTCTTCTGCTTCGAGCTGGCTGATCCAAGTGAGCAACTATCGGTCACAAGACAGTCATCGCTGTTCAGACGGCCGAGAATAGACCGCAGGGCCTCGTCGTTCACCCAAGACTGGCCTTCCAGAGAGCGTAGGGCATACGTCAGACGACTGAATGACACGCTTGACTCGGTCGAGACTTCCTCATCTCTGCTCAGGTCAATGGCCTTTGGGTGTTTGTGCTTTTGTGCGACGTTCCCAGGCGATCGTCCGATATTGGCCTCCCACTTCCTTTTGAATCGAATCGATGTCTCGGTAGCTTTAGGCTGCGGGCCGAAGACAGGCGGTAGGTCGTTGGGGTCGACGGGGTCGCTTCCGACCAGGGTAGCGTCGGCATCCCCATCTTTGTCCGTGTTCGAGGTGTTCGTCTGATGGGTAAAGTTGACGACATCTTGGCTGCAAGTTGTAAGCTGTGAAAGCACACGTCAGCGCAGGTTTTGTGGAGCAGGAAGACTATTACAAAAAGGCAACGCACAGTTCGTCGGGTTTCTGTGCAAGGGTCCGAGAGCGCATCGTCATCCTTGTACTTGTCACAATCGTCACATGGAACAGCGGCCAGGTCTGGGAGAGGAGAAGGCTGCGGCTCTGCTGCCGGCTTCGAACCATTCACCTCAGGCTCAGTTCTTGTGTGGTTTGTGAAACCAGGTGCCATGACGGAAGCGTAATAATGGGAAAGAGCTCTGCTGAAGTAGTTCTGCAGCAGCCTCGACCTCCAACAGCTTCAATGTGGCACTAGCCTTGACTTCTGTGTTTCTTAAGCGATGACTGAATGGTTGTCGGCGTTGAAAGTGTACCTGGGCGACAAAGTCGGCAACAGCGTTGGGCCTAGCCTTGAAGAGAGTACGGACAATCTTGCACGATTTAGGTGAATGGACTGGTTCGGGGCCGAAAGCAAGGTAAAAGTGCCAGATGGAGACTGACTACTGCTTCGAAGCAGTCCACAGGGCGGTTTTGCTTCGCCGGGGAGATGTCAGCCTAGTAATTCTGTTAGATGTGCTGGTTGAAGCCAAGGAGACTGCCTAGACGCGCACCTTGAAAACTGAAGAAGTCAATGAACGCAAGTGATTGGCTTTGGGAAGGGATAAGGGCGGCGGTCTTCGGAAGCTGAGGATGAAGTCGAAGTCGACGCCGAGGAGGCCCTGCAAGGTGGATTCGACGTGTGCCGATGTATGTGTGGGTTGAGGTGGGCGGTGTGAGTTTTGGTTTCAATCCACCACATTATATATAGGTGAAAGGGAAGAGAGAGAGAGAGGGAAGATAGTGAGAAGATGAAGGGAAAAGGCGAGAGAAGGCGGGAAGCAAGCGTATGGCAGCCTTGGGCAAACGAGAAGGAGTTTAGAGTGGAAGCAAACGAAGTTGATTGATGACGGTTCGTAACTTCCTCAGTGAAGGAAGCCTGTGTTTATCAAAATTGTATGTACCCAGAGTTAAGTTCAAAATACACTGTAAGCTTGGTACAATCTTGTCACACGGAGGGGGAGGGAGCGGTGGCAGGCAGACAGACCGCTAGAGCCGCCCAACATCAATGATCGACCGAGTGACATACTGCCGCACCCTGAAAGGCTTTGCACAGAGATGATCCCTACCATTACAGTGCGTTCATTCGGTTTGATCCATTACCTGAACCTGCCCTAATTAAAGAGGGTATAGATGTAGATATGTAGTTTGTTTCTAGTAGCTGCTGTTTATAGCAGCTAGGAGGGCGTCAGTAACAGTCTAGAATAACAGTGTTAGCAATAGTATTAATATTTATAGACAAGAGGGAATGTTTACTAATAGGCTCGCAGGCTGACAGAAGTACCGCAAATGTAGGCTAAGCCTAGATGAGTAGGGGGTTGAGCACAGGGGTCGAAGGAAAATATCTACCTAAGCAAGGGTATATAATGTCGCCTGCACACTATAGTATATAATAGCTTAGCTATTCCTGCTCCTGCAGCAACTTGCAGATCTACTTCCTTTCTCCTCCTCCACTCCCCCTCCACTTCCTTCACCCTCACCAAGCTTAGAACCAACTCCAACATTGATCCATCACATCATTACTACCAATCAACATGCCGCTTCGCGAGACCGACCCCGTTTTCGAGAGTGACATATTGAAACAGGTCAAAGTAGGTATCGAGGCTGCCCGCAACGCAAAGTTCGGGGTTTCCCAATATTTTATGCCCCTGCCGCTCCTCGTCGACGAATCTGCGGCGAATCCACTGCCGTGCTATGAACCTGCCGAGGAGACCACCGCCCTCAGCGCCCACGTGTCAGCGCGCATTCATGCCCTTTACAAGAAGGTTGCCGCCGCCTATAACGAGGTTGAGGATCCGCCAGCCAGCCTCGGCATCTACCTCGGAATCAAGCCACAGAAGTTTGAGACAGAGCCGGATTGGTGCCACCATCGCAGGTATCACTCGCGCCGCCTGCGGCTGCACGACCCCGAGACACTGCCAAATCTGCCCTTTGTAAGCAGCCTGACCATCAGGTCAATGTCGCTCGGCTCCGGCGCCGAAAACGCGACAGACATACGCCCTCTGTCCCCCCTCGTGCCGCTGCAGTGCCTCGTCCACCTGCCGGCTGTCCAAGAGTGGAATGCCCCCTGGTTGTGGGAGCGGCCCATGCCCGCCTCCATGCCGAGTAGGGTAATGCGCGAGCACTACACCTGGCCCTGGGAGGGCCCCCTGCGAGACGCCCGCCACGAGTTCGGCGCCGCAATCATGGACCAGGAGAAGCACCTCTGCGGGAGAAGGATCCCCGCCAGCCTGACCAGGGCCTCACTGCACTTCTGGCCATTCTTCTCGCTCCCCCAGCATGACCAGTCCGTGGCCCGGCCGAACCTGATCCATCCGGCAGATAAAGACCCGGTGTCGGTCGGTCTGTGCAAGCTCGGTGCGCAGCTAAGCCTGTTCGACGTGCGTGCCGTCGTCACTTCAGACCTGTTCCCCAGTCCCGAGGCACCAGCCGACCAGCAGTGGTCACAGATGCGGCGATTCCGGCTCGAGTTTCACAACCTCCGTCCAGATGGGCGGTGGTACTTTGTCGGCCCCGGTGGCGAGGATCCGCATGACTCTGAAGAAGGAGGGTACAAGATCTCAGAAACGAAGCACTACCCCCGGCAAACCGACCCGGATGAGGACATGGAACTCGACCGCGAGTACGGCGACGACCCGGAGTGCTTTGTAGAATACCGTCTAGACATGTTCCGCACTGAGCCCTGCAGGGACCGGATCGAGCCCCTGCTTGCGGCGTTTGCCAAGTCTCTGCCTCGCGACAATATGCCGAGCCTCGACGACGCAGAGCTTTTCACGCACCTATGGTGGTACCCTTCAGACAACAATGAAGTTGAGGGATATGATCTACCGATGAAACTGGGCCACAGATGGGGTGTCAAGTTCATTGCTGGGCGTGGCAGTGAGAAGAAGATGAAGGACGGCGATGCTGTTACTGCTGCGGCAGCACCAACAACACCGGTGGTGCAGTGGCAGGTTGGCGACTGGAGACCCAGCGAGGAGGTCATGACTCTGTTCGAAAGCCTAGGACGGCAGGAGTGGCTTGATCTCGAGTGGAATAGGTATAGATGCACGGCGGGGCACGACCTGCTGGGAAATAGCGAGTCTTCACCCATATAGTAGGGCGGGCAACCAGAGGATAAGTGGTCTGACACTTTGTTTGGAGGTGGCTGGTTGACTATGCGATCACAACAGCGGGGAGGGCGGGAGCATGTGATCATTATCATTGAGGAAGCATCTTGAAGGCTTTCGCAGAAGGTCATCTCGGCAGATGCTCAAAATGAACAGTATCAGTTAGAAGGTGGCAGCGAACAGGATACAAGTCAAGTTTGCGCCACAAGTACTTTTCATAAAGGTGACTATTACCTGAAGAAGGTTATAGACTACAACTTCTATCTAATGGAAAGCGATTGGTCTCTACTTAACCCAAACTGCTATCACAATTCCGCAAAGGCCCAACCAGCCTGCAAAAACACCCGTCATAGTGTTCCACCCAAAAGTGGTGATTGACTAGATAGCCTGAAGCAAAAGATCCTATCGTACCGCCTAAAGCGAAGGAGAAAGTAAACAGTCCGTAACCAAAGCCGTAGAACCCATTGGGCCCAAAAGCACCGGGGCTTTTACTTTCCTCGGCCCTGATGACGTAGCCAATCTCAGCCATGAGTGGAGTGGCTGCGAAGGTGTATGTCAGCCCAAGCATCGTCAGCAGGGCTCCAAACAGCATCTTGTCGTGGGTAGTATCATTATTGACAAGCCGCAAACAGACCATTGGCGGCACCGAGGCCATAAAACCAAGCATAGAAGGCCATTTGGCACCGTAACGGTCGACCAGCCATCCCACAGCAGGTGCCACAAGGCCTGGGATGCAGATGCAGAAAAGAATTAGGCCCGCTCCCAGCGAATCCCAGTGGAAAGTCTTCATGACAAAGACCTGTACGACTGTGTCTCCCATGAAACTAGCAAGTGCGGGTTAGCTCGTTTTCAAGCCGAAAGAAAATGGTTATCTCGATGTCGCGAAATTGCCAACAGGCCACGGCACTCACACTGCTCCCGCTTGTACCAAGACGCCGAAGTTGGCAGCCAGTAGTCGGTGTGACTTGAGAATACGAAGCTTGGGATGTTTGACCGTAACGCCACCCAATGCTTCCACCGGCGCTGATTCTGTGTCTTCGTAGCATTTGGTAGCTTGAGCGCTAACAGCAACGCCAGTCAGACCATCGCGTACTATCGAGCTTCTCTGCGTCGCGACTAGTTCAAGATTGTTGTGATCTCCGTCGACCCACTGTCTGGCGACTTTCTTCTCTATAAGTACCAGCCTCAAGACTGTGTCGAAAAGGATGGCCCCAAAGCCAACGTAGTAGACAGCGTAATATCCAGCTCTGCTATACACCGCCCCACCGATCGTGGGCGATATCAGAGAGCCTATAGTCATAGCCATCGAGGCATAGCCCATTGCAACGCCAATTTGGTCTCCCATCGTGTCAGACATCAATGCCAGCCCTGCGCTCCACACGACAGCAGCGCTGAGGCCCTGCAAGATGCGGCCAAGAACGAGCAGTGATATGACGCGCCCTAGGCAAAGGAGCAGCGTGGAACCCAAGAGAGCGAAGAGTCCCAGGAGCATTGTCCATCTCCTCGACAATCCGCGGTCGGCATAGGATCCAAGCACGAGACTTCCGATGCATAGCGAGGCGGTGAAGCATGCTCCCAGAATCGTATTCCACTTTTGGACCTCATGTTGCTCAATCGCGACTCGTTCGGCCAGAGAGTATGGGATCACTGGCACGATGATACCGTAAAGCAAGATATCGTTGAAAATCGCGATGCACACCGTAGCAACGATCAGTGTAGTACAGGAGCGAAATGTGAGGAATAAAGGCGGCGAGGAGTCGGCGGCTCGCTCCCCTGAAAAGAAGCTTTTCACATGCCGTAAAGTCTTCATACTTTGTTCTTCTGGAGCCGAATTATTTGAAAGAGAATTGTCGTGCCTTGAATTGGGGAAATGCTTGGGGACGTTTGTGGTAGTGGTGGTGGTGGTGGTTTGTTATGTGTGTGTGCGTGTGCGTTTGTGTGCGTGCGTGTAGTATGAGAGATAAAAGAGATGGAAATAACAATTTTGAGAGACAGACTTGGGATATGTAGCGTTTCTAAATGCCATTTATTGGAAGCATAATTCTAAGATAGAGGCGAGAATATGTTACTATCTCTTTAAAAGGTTTCATAAACGTTTTATTTGCTGTGAATGTGGTCATTGAGTGAAAGTCTAAGTAGATAGCTAAGCAAGCGCTGGTAGCTACATGAATGACATAAGAAAGCCAATATCCTGCGCCACGATACGTGTAAATGGCATTTTGTAAATCTGTATCAGGTAAGGTGGTGACCATGATTCAGGTCACAAGCAGTTTCATTTGCCGTTCCTTTCACAGCAACAAACAGTTTCCTTCACCACAAAGTTTTTAGATCTGTTTCCAAGGACAAGACCATATCAAGACCATTTCTGCATATAGCCTTCAACCAGTCTCATTTGGGGGAAGTCACCCACACTCTAACCTCAATACTCTCTCGGGGGGTTTTACACTGTTCAGGAGCGTTGCACCAGAAAGCTGCGTGGGGAACATCTTGTTCACAGTAAATGTCAGCATGCCCATCATACAGCCCATACCGCTGGTGATAACGGGGATCGATCATGTTTGTACGATCGATTGAGCGCCATGTGCTCAAAGTGCAGGAGTTCTTACATCGCGCGTTGCAAACCTCGTTTGTGTCATGCTGCTTGAATAACAGCACCTCGTTGGGTTGCTGATGACTTACGTAGTACCAGACTTGGTCGGCACTATACCCAGCGAAGTTGCTCTCACTCACGTAATCCATGTCCAAGACAAACTGCCCATGGATACACTTATCGTGAGCCACCGTGCGTGCATCGCATACGGCGAGGTGGCAATCTTCGACCGCGTGCTTGACTGGTTTCCAGCAGCTGGAAGCGCACCGTCAGAGTTCTTTTGTCTCCACTCACTCATGTAAGCCGGGACAAGGTGAGAACTCACTTGAAAATCCGAACACGCTTGCTGAGCAGGATCTCGTCCGTTTGGGGCCCCAGGACGGCACGAACTCTTTTGTCACCGCTCTTGTATGTGCAATCTGATATGCGGAATTAGGATTGTCAGCGAGCGGGTCACCAGATTGTTGCCATTTGATGGTAGGCGGTACCATCACGGCAAAGTTTGACGTGGAGGTGGCAAATCGTACCATTGTGAACGAACGGATCCGGAGGATGCGGATCCGAGTCCTCGCCTGAGTACTCCTCATTTACAAAATCGGGAGCGATAGCGGCTGAGCGATACTAGCAAAGACTGTTAGATTCTGTCTGTTTCCCTTTCCTCCATTTTCCCAAGAATAGGGCTGAATGAGTGATCACACTTACAACCCAGTTTATCACTCCCATTTCATCTACAGGAATTCCCTGCCTCTCCAAAGCAGCCTTGACAACCCGCTTCAGCTCATCCAAATACCCTCCAGGTTTGTTGACAGACTCTGTGTCGAACTCCTGTGCTTGGAATGTGTGGTTTAGTTTGTAAAATCCAAAGTCGTCCAGATTGATGGCTTCAGGGTCTAATCCACGAATGTCATGGATTGTTTCTAGAGGGCCGTCCTCAAATACAGTGTTTGTTAGCGGGAATCCCTCATCGACCTTGCAGCCCAGTATGTATGGAGGAATATGTTTGTAAATATTGCAATTTTTCAAGTATTTCAACGTCACCACAGCATCTTGTGGCTGTACTGCTTGAAGGACACTCATGCTGGCAGGAGTCATACGATAGAACATGGTTCAAGTTGGGGGCGAAATCCCCCCCAAAGACGAGTCAGTGTTTATCAGTCATTACGACCTGCATTTCCCAGTAATGGTAAGGGTTCTTCCGAAGAATACAGGTGTACAGAGACGGTTCGAAGTCGAGTCAGCTGTCTTTACCTTCAGCCGGCCAAGCTCCGGACTGAAACCACGAGCATCAGAAAACTTAAGCCTATTTGCCCACCATTCAGGTGATATGCTTCGGAAGTAATCATTGTGGTCATTGTCCTACATGTGGGGTAGACAGATCAAGAGGTATAAATCACCCCCTGTAACCCTGTATACGGTAGTCGAATGAGCCTAAACCATCCAATGTCCTTGCGAACTTAGCTGGTGTTCCGCCGATCTAATGTGTACTTTCAGGGATGGTTCTTGCTACTGTCGCAGATCGGGATCATTTTTCACATTTGGGAACTTAATCCTTCCGATGTTTTTGCGAACCACAAGGCTAATGCTCACGCATAGCTTTCACGTTCACTTTTAGGATAGCATTTGACACTGCTACACCACCTGTGTCACTAATTTGGCGAGCAAGCATACTGTCATTTAGAGCCCGAACTAAGATACACATGACACAACTCATTGATCCCGAGTTATTCGCATCCATGCCCATAAGCGGATTGGGTAGCTCCTCAAACCATAGCTTCCTTAGCCCCTGATTCCATTCGCACTGGTCCCAAGCGCGGCGCAGGCGCAGGTCCAGCTGCGAAGGCATTGATGGTAAGATCATCATAATCAATACAAACACCTGCAGGAGAAGTAACCATTAATCCTCGTTTCGCGCTGGCCCAGGCCTCAGGATCTACAGCCGCGTGGTAGGCATCATCCTTTCGTGCTGATATAGCACCTATGACGCGGTTCACTTGGTAAGACAAGACACACTCATCAGCTTGAGATTCTTTTACTTCTTTGGTTGCAACCACTTACGCCCAATCCGATCAATGGGAGATCCTGGAGACTGCCTGCTCTGTACGGTGAACCTGCGCCTTGTGTCTCTGACATGCTTCAGAGAAGCAGACATGATGTCGTGGTTGGGATGCACGAAGAAAATTAACGAAGGCCTGGGTTGCTTATCCTGGGACGGCGCGGGCTTGATGACTGCACGATTCCAAGTTATACCCCGAGTCATAACATCTCAAAAAGACAGGGCGCCAGTGAGAGTAAGTGACAGAGAAAGGGGCTCACCTCGATGTAAAGTTCCATTCATTCGTCCGCCTGTCATGAATTCCATAGCATCGCCCAAGATGACGACAATAGAATTAGGTATGTACGCCATGTCCCTCCATCCGTCCTTTCCGTAGACCTGGAGGCCGCCTACTGGATTAGCAGCGAGGTAGGTCAAGGAGCCGATGTCGGTGTGTCCGCTGTACGCCGCACGCTTCCTTGGACCATCCTCATACCAATGGGTACCTTGATATTGGGCCCTTGCTGTCAGTCTAGAGAAACACATCTCCAAAAAGAGGTTTTTGGTCAAACCGGAACATCGAGAGGAAAAATCTTACGATAAAGTAAAAGGTGCGCAACCTCGCTTGATTCTTTGTGTGCGTTGACCAGCGAGTCTGGTTTCATTTCGCAGTAGTCGTTCATCACGTCAAGAAGTCGGGGCGTTAGCTCTTTGTGGTAGAACTGTAGGTCTTTTGTTAGATCGTAGAATGAAAGATTGCACAGAGGAGACAAAATGCGAGGTCAACGTACGTCAAACACCTGGCGGATACTTGGTTCATTATCCCGAAAGATCCTGGGTCGAATGGCCGTGCCAGAGTCGTGATAGTCGTAGTTGTATTCTTCCACCGACGCCAGAACGCCAAGAGCCTTTCTGTACTGGGTAAGCACGAAAATCTTTCGAAAAGCTACAGTATAAGATTAGAGAAAAAAAGAGCTTACTGCTGTTCAGTTCGAGGCTTGTAGCCTTCGAAGTATCCCGTGGCCTCCCGCATCGAGTCTTTGTCTTTCTGCTCCATGGAGGTCGTTGTCATGTACTCAATGGTGATCTCACGCAGCTTCTGAAACTACAAGGTTCTCGTCAATATCCGTCCAGCTCAAATGTCGAACGTACTTTTGACTTACTAGACTGCTGTCGAGACCATGATTGACAATGTGGAAGAGGCCTGTTGGAGCGGCACGCCGGACAACCTCTGCCACTTTGTCTCTGTGGCTTCCATCCCTTAGCCAGGCCCAGTCCAGCACGTGCGGTTCCTCTACCAGTTTCTCAGTCGTAGATGCAGGCATTTTGTGATTAAGTTTGCGGTGTGCTGCTCACTTGGTCACTAAGGTGTGTGTGGCTGAGGTTCATCAGACCGGACGGGGAGGATTTGTTCGTTGTATAATAACAGCAGATTCGAACGGATTCTTAATAATCATGCGTAACACTAATACTTAAAGGCAAGAACATTCGGTTCTGCTCCGAATTTCTTTTCCACATATCCTGTGATTCCGAGTATGCGAAATGACCGCTGCACACATGATGGGGACTACCAATATTCTTGCCTTGGCCGCCGTGACGAGCGTTGCCGTTCTAATCCATTTACTTTTCCTCCACATCTACCTCAAACTATTTTGTGATGACAAACCCTACGCCTGTTTCAGAATAGTGGGCGGTGACGAAAAAGGCTGGTTCAATGGAGATATCTTGGAAAGGTGGCAGAGGGATGCCGGAGGTCTTATCAAGCAGGGTTTCTTGGAAGTAAGCTTTTCTATGCACTTGCGAAGTTTGTGAGAGCTTTCTTGCTAATGGAATACCTACCAGACGCAAGGGGGCCCTTTTCAACTCATGTCTAGCCAAGGGCCTCTCGTGATTCTTCCTCCGAGTCTGGTCAACCATGTCCTTATGGACTCGCGTCTTTCATTTGCTGGAGGGCTAGAGCGCGTAGGTTTAACGCCATTGGGCTTCTGAACATTTCCTTGTGGACATGGGCTAACCTTTGAGCGGGGAGAACAGTTGGGACTCAAGGCTTTACCCGGGATTGGAAGAGCTCATACCGAATGCCAACGAGAGATTGTGTTTGGGACCGTGCTTAAGCCCATGACGAGAGCATCGACGGCGTTGACAGAAACCTTATCGGCCGAGGCCGAGAAAGCCATTAGCGAGCTATTCCCTGTTGATGAGAGTGCGTATCGCAAACCCAAGGGTCCCATGTTCTCGACCCAAGTAAGACCAGAAACAAGGCTGATCGAAGGCAGGCAAATGGCAGTCAACTGATTTTGCGACGCCAGCGCGACTTGTCGTCACACGTGTCTCGGCCGTTCTGTTCGTGGGACCAAACCTTGCTCACAATGTGGAATGGCAAGAAATAGCTCAAAGCTTCGCATCGATCGCCACAGAAGCCGAGCTCGCGCGTCGAAGATGGCCTGTCTTCATGCGCCGATTTCTTGATGGGTTCCTGCAGGAGCCAAGAAAATTGAAGGACCTTGTGGACAGAGCACGTCGGCTTATTGACCACGAACTGGCTACCAGGAACAGGTCAATGACCAGTATTGGAGCACCAAATTATTACGACCGGGATTGTCTGGACTGGTTTGAGCAGCTTAGAGGGGACGGCGAATTCGACGTCGTCTTTGGGCAGCTTTTTCTGGTTGCAGCTGGTACACACAACGTGTCGCTAACCATGACAAGTCTGATGTACGACTTGTTGCTACATCCAGAACTCATACACGATTTACGCGCAGAAGCGGTTAAGGTTATCACTGAGAGTGGCTGGACCAAGTCAAGCCTCGACAAGTTGAGGTTGCTCGATAGCTGCATGAGGGAGACGCAGCGGTACCGCATTACGGATCCAGGTGAGTCAGTGTACTGGCGCGGACAGTTTCCTCCGATTATGACAATAATTTTTCATCTATGGCTAACCCTTCCTTTCACACCGGGTAGCAGTCCTTTATCGTAGGGCGGAAGAGCCGGTAACCTTACCTGATGGAACTTTTCTTGCCAAAGGTACACACACGGCCTTTCCATCGCCTCGGGCCCTAGGAGCCCCAGGCGACAAATTCCACTGCGGACGCGTCATGGCTGTGCGTACACCTGAAATGGAGACTCGAAGCCAATTTTCATCAACCGGTCTCGACTACCTGAGCATGGGACATGGGAGAACAGCATGCCCTGGCCGCTTTTTTGCAAGCGTTGAGATCAAAATTTGCTTTGTCCACCTGCTGTTAAAGTATGACTGGAAAGCTGTTGGGCAAATCCCACTGGGCGCTGAGGTAAGAGAGTTTGTGCCAGAGGCAGAGCCTATATTAGCTTTCAAGGCAAGGGATGCAGGAAGGCCTAGGTTATATGCTACCAGTGTTGGAATAACATGATCACATGACCGTACGACACCTACGACTCAGGAATAGAGTGCACAGACTGGATTGTGCAGCACTTACTTATACATAAGGGAATTATTACTTAGCTTAGCCTAAATAACTTAAGGCTAGATAAGACAGTATATCTGTCTTATACAACCTTAATCCTGTAGTTAGAAAGGATAGTTATAGATATCTAATCTTTAGTTTACCCTACATTTCTAGTACCTACATGCACATACATAGTTTATTTAATACTAATTAGTAATTGCTTAAGTAATTATATAGGATTGCTTTATGTAATTATAGATTAGTAAGAGTAAAGAGATAAGAATTAATATACTAGATGTTGTATATTAATAAGTCTTAATTCTACCTACTGTTACCTTTTAGCAAGAACTAGGTAGATAGGTATAAGACATCTTATGCTAATTCCTTATTCCTACTTACTATTACCTTCTAGTAAGAACTAGGTACTAGGAATAAGATAACTACTACTATAGTATTATATAAAAAGAATCTCTATTATTACCTTTTAGTAAGAATTAGATAGAGACCTCTATTATATAATACCTAAAGTATATAGTATATACTAAAGCACTAAAAGCAACTAATATAATAACTTAATACTATATAATATAATATAGTTACTATAATAGCTGCTACTAAAGAGCTAGAGACTAGCTAATAAGGTTAAATTTAAGAAAAAGAACCTTACTAACCTATATATAAAGAAATAAGTAAGAAGAGTAAAATACTACTTAGCGTATAGAAGAAATTAATAAACCTAAGGTTTTAAGGGAATTAGATTAACATTAATGTAGCCCCTTTAGAGGAGAAATTAACTACATACATTAGATATGTAATAATAGAGATTATCTACATTAGTCTACTAAAAGAGTAACTAAAAACCTCTTTATATAAAGACTTTTACTAATAGACAACCTATTAATAAGATCTTATCTATTATATATATAGGAATAAGTTAATCTAACTACTTAAATAGAAGGGTTTTATGCTACTCTTAGTATAACAACTCTTAGAGCAGTTAGTTAAGCTTGTAAAAGGAATTAGATAGAAGTTTAATGCTTAAAATAAGCAACTTACTCCTTATACAACATTAACTCTAGGATAGATTACTACAACTATAGATACACCTATTTAAAACTTTAAACTAATTGTTCTATAGACTGCAGCTAAACTAGCAATAGACTTAATTAAATACTTATATAACGTATAAATAAGTTAGAAATTAGTTATATAAAACAACTAACTAACTATATAAAACCTACTACTAGAAGCATAATTTACCTAAGAGGTTAATAGTTTTCTGCAATTCTAGGGTTATATAACACCTCTCTATTAAGGAGATAGTATCTATAACCTTCTACTAAAACGTATAGTCTAAAATAGACTATTGTTACGGTCGGCTTTCCGTGGTAGTGTCTATTAGCAGAAGCTGAGGCAACGAAGCTAGGGAACAGTGCTATAAGTCGTGCTGAAAGGATCAGGTCTTTAGAGGATATAGTGATTAGTTGTATACTTAACAAGGGGTTGTAGCGTTAGTTACTAGTAAAGGGTGCTAAGAGTATCTAAGGGGATAATTACAAAGTTGATTGCTAAAGAGCTATAGAAGTCTGTCCTTAAGTCTGTCTAAGTCTATCCTATATATAAGTCTTATGTGCTTGTTGCTAAGGTTCTAGCTTACACCTAATTACTAGTAATCTAGGTGTTGTATAGAGTAATTACTTAAAGTAGGGTGCATAAGCGCTTACGTTGTGATTAATTGTGCTTATGCATAATTAGTTGCTTACTTCCTTATCTTTATATAACCTTACATTATAGTTCTTCTGCGCTAGGGGAGTGCACCCTAGTTTCCTGTGTCTGCAGGTATAACTTGTTTGTAACTGCTAGGTGCCCTGTAGGGGCATCCCTTGGTCCTGTTATGTTTGATAGGTTGTAACATTAGGTCTCTCCTCCAAAGGTTTAGTCCCTAAACTACATAAGTAGGTTAGGTCCTCTGCCGTCCAGGCTGGGATGGCGTCAAGTGTTCTTCTTTCGTACTAACAAAATGTCGCACAGCAATTCCCACGCTAAAGGCTCTTCCACACAACGTTGCCTAAAGCTTGCGCTTGAAATCAAGGAGTTTAGTTTTAAAGTTATACCTTGTTTATATTGTTAGTTAGCTAGTTGTTGCTATAAGATGCTAGCTAGTAAATTGAAATGTTTTAAGTGCGTTTGCTGTAGTTGTTCTTGCAATGCATTAGCAAATGCAATTTGTGAATGTAAGTGTTCTTTTTATTCTTGTTTCCTTATTATACTAATCTGTTTTGTAATAGTAGATTGTCTTTTAAATAAGTCTAATTGTTTTAAGCGTAAAGAGGAGTTAGAGGAATTAATTCTTTAATAAAGAGCAGATGCGCTGCGTTAGGCTTAGGCTAAAATAGATAAGTTGCTTGCAAAACTAAAGCGTATTTACAAAGTAAAGCAAATAGTGTTTAAAAAGGGTTAAGAGATCCTAGATAGTAAATCTGTAGATTCTGCTGCATTCTCTTCTAAGTTGGTTGTAGCTAAGGAGGTACAGGCTAGTAGCGCCTTTAGGGTTGTCAACTAGGAGGTAGTGTTTAAGGATCTAGAGTTAGCTGACTTTAATTTTAGTACTCCCTTAGCAGTACCTAGGAGTGTTAAAGGTTCTTAACTAGTTCCTATAAGTTGTCTTTATGTCTGTAGCCTTTCTATTTAATAAGATATTTATTATAACCATCTTTGTTCCTGTAGTTAATAATTCATTCAACTTTATACTCTAGTTCGTTAGGTTCTACAATGATGCAGTCTTTAGTATGTGATCTGTGTAGTGCTAGTTTAAGAAGTGCAATGTAAAAGACTAGGTAGATTTTCATTATGTCAGGTAGCTTAAGTTTGTAGTTAACTATTAAAACCTTTTAGATAATTTCAAAAGGTCTAAGTTTTTTATAGTCTAACTTGTTGCTAGGTTGTTGTTACGGTCGGCTTTCTGTGGTAGTGTCTATTAGCAGAAGCTAAGGCAACAAAGCTGGGGAACAGTGCTATAAGTCGTGCTGAAAGGATTAGGTCTTTAGAGGATACAGTAATCAGTCGTATACTCAACAAGGGGTTGTAACGTTGGTCACTAGTGAAGGGTGCTAAGAGTATCTAAGGGGATAATTACAAAGTTGATTGCTAAAGAGCTATAGAAGATAATCTATCTATGTAGAATAAATGTCCTTATATCCTATTCTTCTTGTTAGTGTCCCTAAGGTCCTATTAGTATCTTAGCAGAGTGATTAAGTGTAGTGGGTCTAAGGTAAGTTGCTTACTTAGTGATCACCTTAAGTAATTACCTTATCTCTTGATCACTTTCTTATTATTACGTGACCTTCTATTGTTCTTCTGTTCTGCTCTGTAAGCGCTGTTAGCATGCATATAAAGCATGCTGTCCCCTGTTTCCTTGCAAGGGGTTGTTCTAGGTGGTTATGTTAACTAACGCTTTTCAGGTTGTAACATCAGGTCCCTCCTCTAAAGGTCTAGTCCCTTAGACCTATATAGGTAAGTGGGTTCCTGTTGTAGGGTGTGTTTGGTTGTTCTTCCTTTCTTTATCCTTTTCTCCATCATGTTGGCGTTTAACGTGGCGAGCCTAGAAAGTCTTCCTGAGAAGGCGAAGTCAACAAAGCGCTGTCTTGCTGATTCTCTGAAGATTTGTGGTCAAGGTATTGAAATTAACATGCTGTGCAGTAATTATTGTTCTAAGGGGATTTGTTGCAAAATGCTTGCAGGTTACTTAAAATGTTATAAGTGTACTTATTAAGGTCGTCCTTGCAATAGAGATAATAATGTAATTTGCAAATGTAAGTTTCTGTTGATGTTTTCTAATTGTGTTGTTTTCTGATGGTAGTAGTGGATTGTCTGTTAAATAAAGCGGATTGTTTGGATAAGGCTGAGGAGCAAGAGGAAGCGTTGCTTTGTCAAAAGGCTGAGATATTGCAAAAACAAGCAGAGGTTTTTCATTAGGCTTAGGCTAAGATGGATAAGTCTCTAGCGCAGCTGGATCGTCTGCGTAAGGAGAAGCGTATAGTGTTTAAGAAGGGGCGTAAGGCAGCAAAAGAATGGCCTGCAGACCCTGTTATGGATCCTGTTGTTAAGGCTACTTATGTAGTTTAATTAAATAGTGGTTAGGGTGCTATGGACTTGTCGTTTCTTCCTCCTAGGGATGCTAGTGATTTGTCCTGGATGTCTAGGGGCGTTGGCGACCTGTTTTCTAACTTCCCTAAACTAGTCCCTGCTGCGCCTAAGCATTGTAAAAGTCCTGGAGCAGCTGCTAGGAGTGCTGGAGGTTCTTGACTAGTTCCTATGAGTTGTCTTTGTGCCTGTAGTTTTTCTATTTAATAAGATATTTGTTATAACTATCTTTGTTCCTATAGTTAATGATTTGTTTGACTTTATACTCTGGTTTGTTGGGTTCTACGATAATGCAGTCTTTAGTGTGTGATCCGCGTGGTGCTAGTTTAAGAAGTGTAATGTAAAAGACTAGGTGGATCTTTATTATGTTAGGTAGCTTAAGTTTGTAGTTAACTATTGAAACTTTTTGGATGATTTTAAAAGGTCTAAGTTTTTTGTAGTCTAACTTGTTGCTAGGTTGTTTAGTTTTAATATTTTGTTGTATAAGGTAGGCGCTATCTCCCTCTTCTAAGGATGGTCCTCTAATCCTTGAAGTGTTAGCGTACTTTCTTATTTGTTCTCTAATAAATTCTAAATCTTAGGAGACGTTTGTCTGGATTTTGCGAATTTTGTTGATCTTAGCTACAGCCTTTAGGGCTTGTGGTCCTTTGCGTAGTTCTCTATGTGCGGTAGGTTTAAATCTGTAGTTTAGGTAGAATAGGGAGTGTAGTATGCTTTCTCTAACTGCGCTGTTGTAGGCAAACTAGGCTGTAGGTAACAGTAGTACCTAGTTGTTTTGGTTGTAGTTGATATAGCATTGTAGGTACTGTTTAAGTATCTAGTTAATTTGTTTAGTCTGGCCATTGGTTTGCAGGTGGAAAGAGGTAGACAGTTTGTAGTCTGCACTAAGTTGCAAAATTAGTAATTTCTAAAACTTTGAAGTAAACAGCTTGTCTCTATCTAATACAATTTTGTTAGGTAGTCTGTAGTTGCTAATAATGTATTTCAAAAATGTGTACGCAAGGTCTTCTGCTGTACTTACTTCTAGGTATAGGATAAAGTAAGCGTATTTAGTAAGTTAGTTAACTATAACGTGGTTGATAAGCTCGGCGATCAGACAAGCTCGGCGATCACCCAACCGCAACCACAGCACATTTCCAACTAATAAGCAACACCCAGGAAATCAATTGAATTCCAACTAATGGAGGTCCTCTTCCTCAGATATTTCTTCGACAAATTGACATGTTCGCGCATTATGACCGGTGTTCCCACAGACGCCACACCGCCGTTGGCCCGTCTCAGTCCTCGGTCGGCGACCACTACTCCGGCGCGTTTCCTCCTCAATCTGAGCTGTCGCCTCTCTCTGTGATTGAAGGTCCTCTGCCTCAGCTATAGTAAGACTTCCTCCTTGTTTGAGACGGGTTTTCTTAGCCCTCCTGCGTCGGCTAAGCAGGTTATTCTCCTCTCGAAGGATCTGGACCTCCGACCTTAATAAGGCAATCTGGTGCATAAATCCTCGCGCTCCCTTTGATAAATGCTCTACAGCTTCAATAATTGAAGTTGGGGAGCTATTCTGATGGCGGGATATCCTCCTTTTAATGAGTTCAGACTGAGAAGATGCTTCTGTTGGGTTGTTTGGCGTCTGAGAAGTCCACGCAGGGGGTGTTGTTGGGAGGGACCCTGGAGGTGTTGGAGTGTGTAACTTGACATCAAGCTTTGAAAGCACACTTTCTGCGCTTAGAGGGACAAGCCCTGCTCCTCTGAATCCTCCCTGAATGTTATTTTCCGTGATAGCTTGCGTGAAAGCCTTACGAAACGCAGGGAAGAAGTCTTCTTTCGCAATATGCGTATTACCCCGGCGTATCTTATCCTCAATTTGTCGACCGTATGCCGTCTTTAGTGGCCCAAAACACCCAACGTCCAAGGGCTGAAGCAAGTGAGACGAATGAGCCGGCATGCAGAGTGTGACGATACTGTTTTTCTTGCAATATATCTCAAAGTCGGCGGCGTGGTGACTTTCGTGCCCATCGACGATAAGGAGGCGATGACTACCACTTGCACGCAGTTTTGAATGCCGATCAAAGTGCCGTAGCCAATCTAGGCCTCTTTCGTTTGTTGTCCACCCATTTTCAGACGTTGCAATGACCCAGTCGCGTGGGAGACCGGTTTCAGTATACCAGGTGGAGAGGTGATATTGGCCCGCAACGATGATGTACGGCGGAACGCTGTAGCCTGACGAACTAATGGCCTGAATGACTGTAACCCATTCACGATTGCCAGGCTGCATCATTCTCGTATTTGACCGCCTTTCGGCACTAGTGACGACCATTCCGGATGCAATCTGGCCCATCATAAAACCAGTCTCGTCAAAGTTGTAGATGTCGGAGTCCACGATGCCGTATTTCGCGATTGTGTTCGCCACAAGGCGAAACCACGCGTTTATCGCGCCTGCATCTTCGCATTGGGCCCTCTTATAGTCGTACTTACGAAAAAAGCGCGTCCGAAGCTGTGGTTGTCGCTTGACGAAGTTTGAAGCCCAGCGCTTCCCAACTGGGGGTGCGTCGCGGTCGGCAAGCAGTCGATTAGCCATATCTTCCACACCACTGAGGCGAGGAGGAAACGATCGGGAATCCAGGTCTAGAATGTACTCAACTAGCTTCTCCTCTTCAAGCGCAGTCAAATTTCGTAAGCTAGGCAATACGTCGCGTCGTGACAGCTTTCCCTTAATTCGGTCGCGTAACGTTGAGTAGGGTACTGAGTAGATCCGGCATGCGGCTCTTATACTAAGATTTTCAGTTTGTTTGATTGCCTGGATAGCTAAGTTCAATTAAGCTTCTTTATTCATAAGGGACATTGCTGAGTATAGTGTGATGTGTACGTAAAGGTGAAAGATTAGTTTATCCGGTCGGGTGATCGCCGAGCTTGTCTGATCGCCGAGCTTATCAACCACGTTAACTAATACACTATTGTAATAGACCTTTGTAAGTGGTTCTCTTGACTTTGGTAGTTTGACGATAAAGTCTAAAGAGATTGAGTGCTATGCTGCTGGAGGTGCTGGTAGTGGCTGAATTAGTCTGTAGGGCTTGTGCAGGCTGTTCTTGCTTTTCTTGCAGAGGTTACAATCCTGGATTGCGTCTGCTACGTCTTGTTGTGTTACTTGCTGGTTGTAGTGTTGTTAAATTTGTTTCTAGGTCTTAGTAACTCCTTAGTAACCATGTGCTTAAGCACTGTGAATTTCTCTAATTATCTTATGCGTCATCTTGTTGGTTGTGCTAACCATGACTTGTTTGGCGATTATAAGTAGCTTCTGTGCTGGAATAAGGTCTCTATTCTTGTCTGTCTTAAGGATGACTTGCGTTTCCTCTAGGATAGGAACTTTGTAATCTGTCCTTCTGCTAAGAGCATTGGCTCTGCTGTTGTTAGTTCCTTTTCTGTAGATAATCTAGAAGTTATATTCTAAAAGGAATTCTAACCATCAGACTTATTGTTTGTTTAGGTTTTTAGACGTTGTAAAGTGTGTGAGGTTCTTGTGATCTGTGTACACGAGAACTTTGTGTTTTGTACTAGATAGTTGTGGTCTCTATTCATGGAATGCTTTGATGATTGCCATAAGTTCTTTGTTGTAGATCTAGTAGTTTAATTCTGGTCTGTGAAATGCTTTTGAGAAGAAGGCATAAGGGTGTAGTCTTCCTTCTTTATTGCGTTGACTAAGTTGTCTGCCTATAGCAAAGTTGGAGGCGTTAGTCTTGACTTTAAAAGGTTTGTTTGGGTTGGGGATTTAAGTGATAGGTTTTGAGGTGACTTGTTGCTTGACTCCTTTGAATGCATTGTTGCGTTCTTTGGTTTATTTGAATGGGGTGTCTTTTTGTGTGAGGTTCTGGATGCACTGAACTTTTCCTGCGTAACCTTTAAGGAATTGTTGATAAAAGTTAATAAATCCTAGGAACGACTGGATGTCCTTAACGTTCTGGGGTGTAGGCTAGTCCTTAACTGCCTGTACTTTCTTTGCTTCTATCTTAATTTGTCCTAGTGTAATAGTGTATCCTAGAAAATCAACTTTCTTGCTGTAGAATTTACATTTCTCTGCTTCTACTAGTAGCTTAGCGTCTTAGAGCTTCTAAAGGACTTTGTGTATGTGTTCCTTGTGTAGCTTAAGGGTAGGTAAGAAGATAAGGATGTTGTTAAGGTAGACAACAACAAATATGTTAATAAATTTGCTAAGAACGTGGTTGATTATTGTCTGGAAGGTGGCAGGCGCGTTAGTAAGTCCAAAAGGCATAATAAGGTACTTAAAGAGTCCTTTGTGTGTTTAGAACGCTGTCTTCCATTCTTCACCTACCTTTATTCTAATCAAGTTGTAGGCTCCTTTAAGGTCTAAGGCTGTGAACTACATTGCTCTGTGTAGCAAATCTTAGAGTTCTAAGATAAGTAGTAGTAGGTAGCAATTTTTCTTTGTAATGCTGTTAAGCTGTTAGTAGTTAATACATAGTTGTAGCTTACCCTTCTTTTTTAGCACAAACAGGATTAGATATCCTGCTAATAATTTAGAGGGTCTAATGTATCCCTTCTTAAGGTTCTCCTTAAGGTACTTATTAAGTGCTTTGCGTTCTATTTCATTAAGTCCATATATTAGATAGAACTTTAGGTAGGAGCCTTTAATAAGAGGGATCTTGTAATTATAAGGTCTATGTTCTAGTAAGCCTGTTTCTAACTCTAGGGCAAACAGCTTTTTGTACTTCTAGTACTCCTCTAGAATAGCTAGGAGTAGGTCTGATCCCTAATCTAACGCTGCTAGGGCTACTGTCTTAGAAGGCTGTATCTCCCTAAGATAGGCAATGTATTGTGTGTTCCTTGTATTTTTTATGTTGTCAAGAGGTGCTCTAGGAGACTTGTTTAAGGCCTAACTCTTGCAGTGCTGCTTAGTAACTAAATCTAACTATTAGAGTTAGCTAGTTCTCTAATCTATTTGTAGGTTGTGCTTCTGTAACCATGTAATTCCTAGGATGACGTTAATGTCTCCTATTTCTGTAATGTTAAGTTGGAGTTCTTCTTTCTAGCTATGAACTTGCAAAGGGAGGTGCACTGTCTCTAAAACAATAAGTCTGCCGCCATACTCAACTTGTTCTCCTTCGACCGTCCGTAACGCGTACAGGCGTTCCTTCTTTTGCTATAGTATCTGTTGTTCATTTACCAATTGGGGTGAGATGAAGTTTCCTTGGGCGCTGCTGTCAATGATTGCATGTGTCTGTTGTCCTTGGATCTTAATGTCTAGGTTGAAATGTGCTGCGTTGTAGGTTGCGCATAGGGTCTTATAGGTTGTTGCCGTATGTTGCCCTTCTGTTGTAGGCGTCATTAGTTTTTTAACTGTTAAGCTTCTTTCTTTTATGCCTTTTGCTAGGCCTTTGCCTTAGCTTTAGAGTAGATAAGGCATTTGTTGTGTTTGTATTCTTGCTATCCCTTGTCGTCATTATAGTACAACATAGGGTATTTAGGGTCTAAGGTAAAGGTTGCAATGTTTCCTTCCTTATAGTATTGCATTATCTAGAATAGGAGTTGTCTGCATAAGTAGACATCCTGAATAGGTTCTTCTGTGTATCGTTAAGGGTAGAAGTAGAACTTCTTCTTGCTCTTTCTATGTATCTTGCAGTTATCATCCAGACATTCTGCCTAAAAGAGGTCTGCGTAGTCCTTATAGTTAGGGTTTAGTAGGGGGTAGTCTTTAGGTATAAGTAGTGTAGGTAGATAGTTCTTCTTATACGCTGTCCTATAGAACTAGACTAATTGGTTGTCCCTCTTAGGGTAGATAATCTAGTATTCTAGTTGTTTCTAGGGTTCTAGGCTCTCTTCTTTAGAGCTAGATGCAATGTAGGTTTTGTAGTACTGACTAGGCATGATCCTATAGTCAGGTGTGTCTTCTGAATTATAGTCCAAGCTGTCTAGCCCTTGCGGGTGGTCGCTTGCAGCGCGTTCGTACGCTTTTCTCTGTTGGGGGGTCCATGTTTGTGGGTCTTAAGGGTTGTCTGCTGCAACTTAGTTGAGTGTGGTGATCTTGATCCCTCCTCCTGGTGTTACTAGTCCTTGGAGTGCAGGTCTCTTGACTTCTTTAAGTTGTCCTATCTAGAGCATTTTGTTAAGTTGCTTGTTGATTTTGCGTGTAAGCTTCTGACTAGGGCCCCTGCGCATTATTGCAAGGGTCTTTAGTTGTTCTTAGGTTTTCTCTAGGGTGTCATCCTTCTTAAGTCCTTTCCTTGCGTCAGGGATCTTTTAGTAAATAGCAATCCTGCAGGCTTATTATAGAACGTTAACACATTGTTGTTAGTGTTCCTTAGGGGTTTTATATATCCCTATCTTCTTGTAGCCTAACTAGGTTATAGCTAGAGTCTAGGGGGTCTTAGGGTACTATCCTAATTGTTTTTTGCTATCTTAGTAAGTAAGGTAGTTGTTGTTGTAGCATGCAGTCTATAAGAGTAAGGCGTAGGGGATGTCTTTATTAGCAATGTTAATTTGTTAGCCTTTCTTAGGTACTAGTTGGAACTGCTGTTTCTTAGGTTGTTAGCATTCTCTAGCTATATGTCCTGGCTTGTTGCAGTTGTAGCACTTGAAGTCTTGTGCTTTGTTGTCTTTCTAGGCTACGCTAAGGTCTATTAGGCTACTGTAGTGTCTATAGGCAGTGCTGTTGCAATTCTAGTTATTTTGCTAATAGTTTCCTCTAGGGCGCTTGGCTTGTCTGTTGCGCTAAGGGTGGTTCTGCTGGAATTGTTGTTAGGGTTGCTATTAGTACTTCTTAGCTAAGTTAGCTGGTGCTTGCCTCTTGCCTCTTTCTTTGCGTTGTTTGTAGAGGCAGTTGTTAATCTTAATAGCAAGTTTGGCGTACTAAAGGAAGTCTTCCAGGCGATTAAGCTTAACGATCTTATCCTTGACTTCATCCTTTAAGTTACTGTAGAACATAAAGATCTTAGTGTCTTCAGTAAGCTTAAGCTAAGCGCAGAGTCTTCTGAATTCTGCAGCGTAGGTAGTAGCAGACTTGGTCTAGCGTAGGTAAGCTAAGTCTCTTTCTGCTTGTCGTAATTTATCAGGATCCTAGAATAGGGATTTCAAGGCGTCTTTAAATCCTTAGAAATTAGCAAATATATCCCTAACTTTGCTGGAACAATGGTCAAGGGTCTTACTGTTAAGGTATTCTTCTAGGAAAGGTTTGAACCATTAAAGGGCTTGTCCTTGCAAGAAGGTTGCAGCATGAATGACTCTCTTGGTTCTACTGCAAAAGTTTCCCTAATGGAAATTCTAATAGTTCTTAACTTAGATAAGGAATCCCTTAAGTATTCCTAGGGTTCTGTTATAGGTGATGGGTAAGTTGAGTTTAAGTTTCTTACGTCTATCCACTAGAGTCTGGATGATGTTGGCCATAGCTTGGAGGGTCTAAACCTCCTGCTGGAGGGTTGTAGCCTAGTCTGCTTTGTTCTTTAGAATCTCAGTTTGTTCTATAAGTTCGTTAATAAGCTTCTAAGTAGTGGCTAGGTTGTTGTTGTTTTGTCCTAGCTTGGCGCGAATCTGGTTGTAGACTTTGCTAGTAAGAGAGACTTCTCTGTTGGTGTCTGGTTGGAGTTCAGGCAGACGGAAGTCCTCTATAGTCTGGTTCTTAGCTAACTCCTAGGTGAGGTTTTTGGCCTGTTGCTGGCCCTGGGAGCTGGAGCTGGAAGTGGGAGTGTGACAAGTGGCTATTTTGTTAATACTGTTTGTTAGCTTTGTAGGGTCAACTTACTAAACAGGAGCAATTAAAGTGTTACAGTTAGCTTTCTGTAGTAGTATCTATTAGCAGAAGCTGAGGTAATAAAGCTAGGGAATAGTGCTATAAGTTGTACTAAAAGGATTAGGTCTTTAGAGGATACAGTAATTAGTTGTATACTCAACAAGGGGTTGTAACGTTAGTCACTAGTAAAGGGTGCTAAGAGTATCTAAGGGGATAATCATAAAGTTGATTGCTAAAGAGCTATAGAAGATAATCTATCTATGTAAAATAAATGTCCTTATATCCTATTCTTCTTGTTAGTGTCCCTGAGGTCCTATTGGTATCTTGGCGGAGTGATCAAGTGTAGTAGGTCTAAGGTGAGTTGCTTACTTGGTGATTACCTTAAGTGATTACCTTATCTCTTAATCACTTTCTTATCATTACGTGACCTTTTATCGTTCTTCTGTTCCGCTCCGTAAGCGCCGTCAGCATGCATATGAAGCGTGCTGTCCCCTGTTTCCTTGCGAGGGGTCGTTCCAGGTGGTTATATTAACCAACGCTTTTCAGGTCGTAACAGTTGTTTAGTTTTAATATTTTGTTGTATAAGGTAGGCGCTATCTCCCTCTTCTAAGGATAGTCCTCTAATCCTTAAAGTGTTAGCATACTTTCTTATTTATTCTCTAACAAATTCTAAATCTTAGGAGACGTTTATCTAGATTTTGTAAATTTTGTTAATCTTAGCTACAGCCTTTAGGGCCTATAGTCCTTTGCGTAGTTCTCTATGTGTAGTAGGTTTAAATCTGTAGTTTAGGTAGAATAGAGAGTGTAGTATGCTTTCTCTAACTGCGCTGTTGTAAGCAAACTAGGCTGTAGGTAACAGTAGTATTTAGTTATCTTAGTTGTAGTTAATATAGCATTGTAGATACTGTTCTAGTATCTAGTTAATTTGTTTAGTCTAACTATTAGTCTGTAGGTAGAAAGAGGTTGACAGTTTGTAGTCTGCACCAAGTTGCAAAATTAGTAATTTCTAAAACTTCAAAGTAAACAGTTTGTTTCTATCTAACACAATTTCGTTAGGTAGTCTGTAGTTGCTGACGATGTATTTTAAAAATGTGTACGCAAGGTCTTCTGCTGTACTTGCTTCTAGGTATAGGATAAAGTAAGCATATTTAGTAAGTTAGTTAACTATAACTAATATACTGTTGTAATAGACCTTTGTAAGTAGTTCTCTTAACTTTAGTAGTTTGATGATAAAGTCTAAAGAGATTAAGTGCTATGCTGCTAGAGGTGCTAGTAGTAGCTAAATTAGTCTGTAGGGCTTGTGTAGGCTGTTCTTGCTTTTCTTGCAGAGGTTGCAATCCTAGATTGCGTCTGCTACGTCTTATTGCATTACTTACTAGTTGTAGTGTTGTTAAATTTGTTTCTAGGTCTTAGTAACTCCTTAGTAACTATATGCTTAAGCACTGTAAATCTCTCTAATTATCTTATGCGTCATTTTGTTAGTTGTGCTAACTATAACTTATCTAGCAATTATAAGGAGCTTCTGTGCTGGAATAAGGTCTCTATTCTTATCTGTCTTAAGGATGACTTATGTCTCCTCTAGGATAGGAACTTTGTGATCCGTCCTTCTGCTAAGAGCGTTAGCTCTGCTATTATTAGTTCCTTTCCTGTAGATAATCTAGAAGTTGTATTCTAAGAGGAATTCTGACCATCTGACTTGTTGTTTGTTCAGGTTCTTAGAGGTTGTAAAATGTGTAAGGTTCTTATGATCTGTATACACAAGAACTTTGTGTTTTGTACTAGATAGTTGTAGTCTCTATTTATAAAATGCTTTAATAATTGCTATAAGTTCCTTGTTGTAAATCTAGTAGTTTAGTTCTGGTCTATGGAATGCTTTAGAGAAGAAGGCATAAGGGTGTAGTCTTCCTTTTTTGTTGCGTTGTCTAAGTTATCTACCTATAGCAAAGTCTGATGCATTAGTCTTAACTTTAAAAGGTTTATCTAGGTCTAGGATTTAAGTAATAGGTTCTAAGGATACTTGTTGTTTAACTTTCTTAAATGCATTGTTGCGTTCTTTAGTCTATTTAAATAGGGTGTCTTTTTGTGTAAGGTTTTAGATGTACTACACGCTTCCTGCGTAATTTTTAAGGAATTGTTAATAGAAATTAACAAATCCTAAGAACAATTAGACGTCCTTAACGTTCTAAGGTGTAGGCTAGTCCCTAACTACCTGTACTTTCTTTGCTTCTATCTTGATTTGTCCTGGTGTAATAGTGTATCCTAGGAAGTCGACTTTCTTACTGTGGAATTTGCACTTCTCTGCTTCTACTAGTAGCTTGGCGTCTTGGAGCTTCTGAAGGACTTTGTGTACGTGTTCCTTGTGTAGCTTAAGGGTAGGTAAGAAGATAAGGATGTCATTAAGGTAGACAACAACAAATATGTTGATAAATTTACTAAGGATGTAGTTAATTATAGTTTAGAAGGTAGTAGGTGCGTTAGTAAGTCTAAAAGGCATAATAAGGTACTTAAAGAGTCCTTTGCGTGTTTAGAACGCTGTTTTCTATTCTTTGCCTTTCTTTATTTAGATTAGGTTGTAGGCTCCTTTAAGGTTAAGGGCTGTAAACTAGTTTGCTCTATATAATAAATCTTAGAGTTCTAAGATAAGTAGTAGTAGGTAATAATTCTTCTTTGTAATGCTGTTAAGCTGTTAGTAGTTAATGCATAGTTGTAACTTACTATTCTTTTTTAGCATAAATAGGATAGGGTATCCTGCTAATAACTTAGAGGGCCTAATGTATCCTTTCTTAAGGTTCTTATTAAAGTACTTGTTAAGTGCCTTACGTTCTGTTTTATTAAGTCTATATATCAGATAGAACTTCAGGTAGGAGCCTTTAATAAGAGAGATCTTGTGATTGTAAGGTCTATGCTCTAGTAAGCCTGTTTCCAATTCTAGGGCAAACAGCTTTTCATACTTCTAGTACTCCTCTAGAATAGCTAGGAGTGGATCTAATCCCTGATCTAATGCTGCCAGGGCTACTGTCTTGGAAGGCTGTATCTCCTAGAGATAGGCAAGGTATTATGTTTGTAGTTTCTGTAGTAGTATATTATCAAGAGGTGCTCTAAAAGATTTGTTTAAGGCCTAACTCTTGCAGTGCTGCTTAGTAACTAAATCTGTCTATTAGAGTTAGCTAGTTCTCTAATCTATTTGTAGGTTGTGCTTTTGTAACTATGTAATTCTTAAAATAACGTTAATATCTCCTATCTTTGTAATGTTAAATTAGAGTTCTTCTTTCTAGCTATAAACTTACAAAGGGAGGTGCACTGTCTCTAAAACAATAAGTCTGCTACTGTATTTAACTTGTTCTCCTTTAACTGTCTGTAACGCATATAGGCGTTCCTTCTTTTGCTATAGTATCTGTCGTTTATTCACTAGTCTAGGTAAGATGAAGTTTCCTTAGGCGCTGCTGTTGATAATTGCGTGTGCCTGCTGTCCTTAGACCTTAATGTCTAGGTTGAAATGTGCTGCGTTGTAAGTTGCACATAGGGTCTTGTGGGTTGTTGCCGTACGTTGCCCTTCTATTGTAGGCGTCTTCAGTTTTTTAACTGTTAAGTTCCTTTCTTCTGTGCCTTCTGCTAGGCCTTTGCCTTAGCTTTAGAGTAGATAAGGCATTTGTTGTGTTTGCATTCTTGCCATCCTTTGTTGTTGTTGTAGCACAACATAGGGTATTTAGGGTCTAGAGTAAAGGTTGCAATGTTTCCTTCCTTATAGTATTGCATTATCTAGAATAGGAGTTGTCTGCATAAGTAGACATCCTAAATAGGTTCTTTAGTGTATTATTAAGGGTAGAAGTAGAATTTCTTCTTACCCTTCCTGTGTGTTTTGCAGTTGTTGTCTAGACATTCTACCCAAAAGAGGTCTTTGTAGTCCTTATAGTTAGGGTTTAGTAGGGGGTAGTCTTCTAGTATAAGTAGTGTAGGTAGGTAGTTCTTCTTATATGCTGTCTTATAAAACTAGACTAACTAGTTGTTATTCTTAAGGTAGATAATCTAGTATTTTAGTTACTTTAGGGGTTCTAGGTTCTCTTCTTTAGAGCTAGATGTAATATAGGTCTTGTAGTACTAACTAGGGATGATTCTGTAGTTGGTTGTTTCTTCTAAATTGTAGTTCAAGCTGTCTAACCCTTGCAGGTAGTTGCTTGCAGCGCGTTTGTACGCTTCCCTTTCTTAGGGGGTCTATGTTTGTAGATCTCTTAGGTTAGCTGCTGCAACTTGGTTGAGCGCAGTGATGTCAATCTTGCCGTCCGATGTTATCAGGCCTTAAAGGGCTGGTCTCTTAACTTCTTCAAGCTGTTCTGTCTGGAGCATCTTGTTAAGTTGTTTATTGATTTTGTGTGTAAGTTTTTAGTTAGGGCCCCTTTGCATTATAGCAAGAGTTCTTAGTTGTTCTTAGGCTTCCTTCTTCTCAGGGGTGTCATCCTTTTTAAGTCCTTTCCTTACGTTAGGGATCTTTTAGTAGGTTGTAATCCTGCAGGCTTATTGTAAGACATTAACGCACTGTTGTTAGTGTTCCTTAGGGGTTTTGCATATCCCTGTCTTCTTGTAGCCTAACCTAGTTATAGCTAGAGTCTAGGGGGTCTTAGGATACCATCCTAATTGTTCTTTGCTGTCTTAGTAGGTGAGGCAGTTGTTGTTGTAGCACGCAGTCCATGAGAGTAAGGTATAGGGGGTATCTTTGTTAGCAATGTTAATTTATCAGCCTTTCTCAGGCACTAGTTGGAATTGCTGCTTCTTAGGTTGTTAGCATTCTCTAGCTATATGTCCTAGCTTATTGTAGTTATAGTACTTAAAGTCTTATATCTTGTTGTCTTTCTAGGCTATACTAAGGTCTATAGGGCTGCTGTAGTATCTATAGGCAGTGCTATTGCAATTTTAGTTATTCTGCTAGTAGTTTCCTCTAGGGTGCTTAGCTTGCCTATTGCGCTAAGGGTAGTTCTACTAGAATTGTTGTTAAGGTTGCTATTAGTATTTCTTAGCTAAGTTAGCTAAGGCTTGCTTCTTGCCTTTCTCCTTGCGTTGTTTATAGAGGCAGTTGTTAATCTTGATAGCAAGTTCAGCGTACTGAAGGAAGTCTTCTAGGCGATTGAGCTTGACGATCTTATCCTTGACTTTATCCTTTAAGTTGCTGTAGAACATAAAGATCTTAGTGTCTTTAGTAAGCTTAAGCTAGGTGTAGAGTCTTCTAAATTCTGCTGTGTAGGTAGTAGCAGACTTAGTTTAGCGTAAGTAGGCTAAGTCTCTTTCTGCTTGTTGTAATTCATCAGGATCCTAGAACAGGGATTTTAAGGCGTCTTTAAATCCTTAGAAATTAGCAAATATGTCCCTAACTTTGCTAGAGCAATAGTTAAGGGTCTTGTTGTTAAGATACTCTTTAAGGAAGGGTTTAAACTACTAAAGGGCTCTTCCTTATAAGAAGGTTGCAGCATAGATAACTCTTTTAGTTCTGCTGCAAAAGTTTCCCTAGTAGAAATTCTAATAGTTCTTAACTTAGATAAGGAATCCCTTAAGTGTCCCTAGGGTTCTGTTATAGGTAATAGGTAAGTTAAGCTTAAGTTTCTCACGTCCATCCACTAAAGTCTGGATAATGTTGGCTATAGCTTGGAGGGTCTAGACCTCCTGCTAAAGGGATGTAGCTTAGTCTGCTTTATTCTTTAGAATCTTAGTTTATTCTATAAGTTTGTTAATAAGTTTCTAAGTAGTAGCTAGGTTGTTGTTGTTTTATCCTAGTTTAGCGCAAATCTAGTTGTAGACTTTGCTAGTAAGAGAGACTTCTCTATTAGTGTTAGGTTAAAGTTCAGGCAGACAGAAGTCCTCTATAGTCTAGTTCTCAGCTAACTCCTAAGTAAGGTTCCTAGCTTGTTGCTAGCCCTAGGAGCTAGAGCTAGAAGTAAGAGTATAATAAGTGGCCATTTTGTTAATACTGTTTGTTAGCTTTGTAGGGTTAACTTACTGAATAGGAGCAATTAAAGTATTACAGTTAGCTTTCTGTAGTAGTATCTATTAGCAGAAGCTAAGGTAACAAAGCTAGGGAATAGTGCTATAAGTTGTGCTAAAAGGATTAGGTCTTTAGAGGATACAGTAATCAGTTGTATACTTAATAAGGGGTTGTAGCATTAGTTACTAGTAAAAGGTGCTAAGAGTATCTAAGGGGATAATTACAAAGTTAATTACTAAAGAGCTATAGAAGTCTGTCCTTAAGTCTATCTAAGTCCATCCTATATACAAGTCCTATGTGCTTGTTGCTAAGGTTCTAGCTTACACCTAATTACTAGTAATCTAGGTGTTGTATGGAGTAATTACTTAAAGTAGGGTGCGTAAGCTGATGATGATGATGATGTATTTAACGTCCAGAGTAAAAGGGACGTGCCGGGCGGTACCGACATGGTCTATCCTAATCTAAACTATTTTACAGGCTGCCGTCTTCACCTAACGTTCCTGGTCAATGACTCGGGCAGATTTCGGAAAAGAAATTGGTCGCCTCCATCCATTCGCACAGAAGAGAAGCTCCCTGCGTAGTACCTAGCAGAAAATCTATGCTTGCCTTCGCCATACGTCGGCGGAGATGCCGCGGGGTGGCCTTACGGCCACGCTTGCAGAAGTAGAAGTGTACTGGGGTTTTGCGTCTTCCGCAACTGCAGTGAAGTAGTGCGTCTTGGTGGGCAAATCTCTCGTGGTACGCTGCAAAGTCTCCATGATGCGATCTTGCCGCATATAGCCTTCCTAGCAGATGCCGAGGAAGGCGAAGTTCGGGGGGCTTGGGATGAGGACTTATCCCAAGGTCGGCATACTGCCGAGGGCAGATTGACGGCCATCTCCTAGCGAAAGCCTGCAGATCGGCTGCTCTGGACTCCCGCTTCAGGTGCGCCAATGTAGGCTGTGGCTGTGATTCTGGGGTTTGTCTGCAGGCCTCCTTGGCAAGAGCGTCTGCTTCCTCGTTTCCAGCTATTCCCGTGTGTCCAGGGCACCACCAAATGTATACCCTGCCAGGCATCGTCCAGCTTGTCCGTCCTCTCTGTGCCCAAGAGGCGGAGAGCTCACTAAAGGCCCTAAACCTAGCCTGGCTGCTTCCTGGGCTCCGGGTGACGAGTCTGGCTGCGACTGCGAGGTTATCGAGGCAGATGTGAACATTGTCTGCCATCCGCGCCGTGGGAGACCTCATGGCTTCCAGTAGGCCCCGGAAAGCGGCTTGCGCTTCTGCGTCAAAGACCTCCGTCTGGTGGCCGAGCGGCTCTGATCCTCGGAAGATCTGCCGTGTGGCCTGGTACCCAACCCAGCCTGCTCCGGCGGCGGTTCTGCTACCGTCCACCATTAGGGAACCGTCAGTATAGACAACAATGTCCCGCTTTGAGAATGTTCCCAGTCTACCTGTAAAGGCGGTGGCCAGTTCATCCTTGGTCTTCCTTGGTTCATAGCCGACCATGCTCAGGGCTGTGTGCCAGTCGGCTGAGCGCTCCCAAGGCGGTAGCTCTAGCGGGTCGATGTATTCGGCATTTCTCTCGATAAGGCTTGCCATTCGCCGCAGTCTTGAGTCCGGTCCGGGCCTGTCTCCGAGCCTCGTTCGGAGGGGGTGTCGATCGTCAAGGCGATGGATCCTTACAGAGGCTTTATGGAGCTTCGCATCTAGCATCACCTCTGCTGGGGGCAGGGCAGCTTCACGCTGTAGGATCAGTACAGGCGTCGTTCTATACACAGGAAGTGCAGCTCGAATAGCCTTGGCCTGCGTAATATCAAGTTGGTTGAGTAGGCCGTTGACCCCGTTCGAGGCGATGTGCCCATTCTTGATCCGATTCCTGCCCGGCCACCATGCCTCTGATGCATAGTACTGAATGGGCAATACGCAGGAGGCAATAGCACGGCGCAGCAGGTGTGCCGGCGCGCCCCAGGCGGTGTTCCCTAGTCCCCGTAGTCCGTTGACCACTTGGCATGCTTTGGCGCAGTGGCCTTTCACATGGTTCTTGAAAGTGAGTCTCCGGTCGAAGTGGACCCCAAGCCACCGTAGTGAGGCCCCTTGATTGACGGCCTGAACTGTGTGCTGTCTCCCGTCCAACAGTCTGACGGTTATTGGCGGGTTTGTATTTTTTGGTCTCTTGGTGAAGTGGATGAGCTCGGATTTATCGGTGTCGAAAGTGATGCCCTCTAACGCCCCCCATTCTTGGGCTTCTTCCCATTCTTTCGCTAGCAGAGCACAATTGTCCTCTAGTGAGGTTGAGCTTGCCATGATGGCAATGTCGTCGGCGTAGCCAAATCGAGACCGCTTCCTGCCTGGATGAACAGTGCCCAGCTTGAATAAGGGTTCGATGTAAAGCATGAAGAGGATGGGGGACACGGGCGAGCCCTGTGGTAGCCCACACTCAAGGTCGAAGACGTCCCCCATCTCTCCGTCTAGTCTTATTCTTGCTCTTCTCCCGAGGACGAAACTCGAGACCCACCGCACGAGGTTCTCCGGCCATCCTTGGCATCGGAGGCGTCGGATCAGCCTCCCTGGCAGCACAGCGTCGAAGGCCCCTCTGATGTCGAGCGTAAGCATAGAGGTGACAAGACCTCTTTGCCAGGCACACTCGATATCGTGGATGGCCGCGGCGATGAGGTCGCTACACGAGCGGAGGGGGAGGGCCCCGAACTGTTGGTCGTGCAGTACCCGGAACTTGACTGTGATCCAGGCAAGCCTTCTTGCGACAAGTCTCTCCAAGCCTTTTCCGAGCACAGACAACAGCGCGATTGGTCTATACGAGCGCGGGAGCGCCCTGTCTCTCTTGCCCGGCTTAGGCAGGATGACTAGGATAGCTTCTTTGAAACAGGTGGGATGCCAGCCCTCGCATACGCATCCGCTGTAGAGCCGGAAGACGATATCCTCGATAACGGGCCACGCTGTCTTGAGGACGGCCGTTGTGATTCCGTCGGACCCGGGGGTGGTGCTTCTCGCAGAGAAGATTGACGTTTGTACCTCGTCTTTTGTAACATGCGGGAAAGGAAGATTGGCTTCCAGGCGAGGTCCTGGGCTCTCTGCTGGTATGTCCGTGGAGATAGCAGCATTTCTGAGGAGGACGCGGGCGAACAGATCCCGCTTCTCCTTCGGCTGTGAGATGAGCGCGGTTGGATTGCTCCCATCCCGGAGTGGAGGGGTCTGGAAGGATCCCTTAGCCTTCTGCCACCCGACCATTTCAAACACGTCTTTGCCAGTGGAGGCTGCGGCGATCTTTCCTCTCCAGTACGTGTCCTTAGAGCGCCGCAGCTGATGGAGAAAGTCCTGTTTCAGAGCGTCCTCCTCGTTTCGCTCCCATTGACAATCTATTCCCAAGGCGCAGAGTCTTGCCACAGTTGCTCTCTTGGTCGTGTAGGCTCGGTGTTTTCGCCTGCAGTTCTCGTCCCAGTATGGTCTCCCAGGTCCTCTGCCAAGCGCACGCCTTGTAGAAGCCGTAAGCGCTTCTACAAGGCAATCTGTGAGCTGCTGTGCTAGCATGTCCAGAGCCTGTGGGTCTCTTGCGTTGCTTGCAGTATGGCGCATGGGATGTATATTTCGCTGAAGGATGTCGAGGAAGAGCTTCTCGTCCATCGTGTCAAGCCGGAACCTCCCCGGGGTTGGGTCGACCGGATCGGTTAGGGCCAAGGGGACCCGGGTCAGCAGGCTTTCGTGGTCTGACGTTGTGTGTAGGGACGTTTCTATGCTGGTGGATGCCCCGTGGAGGCTGCCGGACGCCCAGCATAGGTCTAACGTGTTGCCGTCCTTATGTGTGGCTTCACCTATCGGCGACAGGAGGACAAGGCCAACGGTTTCTGTCCATTCCACCAGGTCATCAGCGTCCGAGGAGCTGGTCGCCTCGGGTTGCCAGGTCCAATGATGGAGGTTGAAATCCCCCGCGACCAACACACGTTCCTGGTGTCCGGGTTGCCAGGCTGTTATGATATCCCTAATCGCTTGGCCTGGTCGCAGCGAGCCACAAGGGGCGTTGTACACGTTGATGACTGTGAGAACTTTCCGCTTTCCCGCCAGGAGTTGTAGGAAGAGCAGGTCTGTGGATGGGCTGGGCAGCGGGCGTGTTTGTACGCCCCGTAGTCCCGTTCCTCTGCGGAGGTAGGTGAGCACCCTGGGTCTGTCTTCAACCCAGTTGTCCACTGGGGTGAAAATCTCGAAACCCGGGTGGCATCTTGTGAGCCTTCTCTCTTCCGAGCGGATAGCGGGCTCTTGTAGTAGCAGTATGTCGACATGGGCCGCGTAGGCTAGATTCAGTGCCGTTTCGTGTGCGAGTGGTCGTCTGGCCACGTTCGCCTGCATGATCTGCAGGACTTTAGAGGGCCGCATTCTCCTGATGTCCCTCATTAGCTTGGTTGCAGTCCATCTCTTCTCCTCTTTCTCGGGATTGTTGATGCGACTGCTGGGTCGCAAATCTCCATGATCTCTCTCCCTCGGCTCGGATGGCCCGTAGCTGTGCCTTGTTCCTCCTCTGGACTACGCCCCTCACCACTTTTGGTCTGATAGGGCAAGTCACGTCAAAGGCGGCATGGGGCCCGTTACACGACGGACACTTAAAGGGGCAGTCACAGCCATCGTAACCCTCAGTGCCGCCGCAAGGTGCCCGGTGTTGTTCGGTCGTGTGGGAAGGAGAGCTGCACTTGAGGCATCTCTTCCTTCTGGTACACGTTCGTTCGTTGTGAAAGCCGCCGCAGCGGTGGCATTGGGGAGACCTCTTCTCCTTCGGAAACTGCAGGTTGACGAAAACGCTGGCCCCCATCAAACGGAGGCGCCTTGGTAGTTGCCTTACGGCTTCCGCCTTGAACCAGGCTGTCACCGTGCCTAGCCTTTCGGCTTCGTCTTTTCTGGAAAAGTATGCTTTTTCGGGCTTGAGTTTCGTCGTGGCCTGGATCTCTTCAAGGAGCTCCTCGGTCGTGATTTCCAGCTCAGTGTTGGTGAGCAGGCAGTGTCTGGTGTAAGGGACGTTTGCGATATAGGCCCGGATCCAGGTGTCGCGCTGCTCGACCGCCTGTGCCTGGAGAAGGGCAGCAATCTGTTCTCTGTTCTCTAGCAGGACTTTTGCCCCATCTGCTGACGATGGTAGGAGTGCTAATCCTGTCTTGACATGGTCGATCCCCTTGAGGGCTTCTCGGGCTTGGGGACTTAGCTTTTCACGAACGAACGCGTAGATGTCGTAGGCTCTCTCGTTGCGGAGCGGGCTTTCAGGTGGCAGACGTGCGAAGATGCGAAGGTCTTTTGAAGCCGCCCGGTTTGCGGCTTGTTTTGCTGGCGTTGGTTCATGCAGTTTTCTGGTAAGCGGCTGGCTCGCCACCATCGCGTAGGACCGAACTTGGGGCGGCTGGTTCTGGGCTGTGTGTAAGGGATGCCCTTGGAAACTCAGGGCGGATTCGCTGGGTCCTGTGCTAGCAGCATGCATGGACCTTGCTAGACCGCGTTGGTGCCGGTCTGAACGCTGCTTCTCTTCCTGAAGCTCTTTCTCCAAGGATTCGATCTTCATCAAACAGTCTTTCAGGAACTGTGCCCTTTCGGCGTCCCGTCGTAGGAGATCCTGGACGAGGTTTGAGAGCTTGTTGATCTCGTCTTTAAGCTCCGCATTGTCTTGGTAGCTGACTTGCTCAACCACTCTGACCTTTGCGGTCGGTTTCCGGACACGTCCAGACCGTCGAGATGTACTGGCGTCCCCGTGAACGGTAATCGATGGCCCTGCGTCTAGAGAGACGGCCATGATGGTGAAATTCAGCTCGCGTGGGCTGATGGTGAGAAATGATAGTGCGGTGGGCCGGAGCCCTCTATGATCTTAACAGCTACTAACAGTGGATACCTTGTGAGGAGAAAGTTCTCTGACAATAAGCTCCAGGGTGCGTAAGCACTTACGTTGTGATCAATTGTGCTTACGCATAATCAGTTGCTCACTTCCTTATCTCCACGTGACCTTGCATTATAGTTCTTCTGCGCTGGGGGAGTGCACCCTGGTTTCCTGTGTCTGCGGGTATAACTTGTTTGTAACCGCCAGGTGCCCTGTGGGGGCGTCCCCTGGTCCTGTTATGTTTGACGGGTCGTAACAACTATATAAGCTAAATATAGTATCTATATTCTAAAAGTGTTGGAATAACATGATCACATGACCGTACGACACCTACGACTCAGGAACAAAGTGCACAGACTGGATTGTGCAGCACTCACTCATACACAGGGGAATCATCACTTGGCTCGGCCCGAATGACTCAAGGCCGGACGAGACAGTATATCTGTCTCGTACGACCCCAATCCTGTAGTTAGAAAGGACAGTCACAGATATCCAATCTTTGGTTCACCCTACATTTTCAGTACCTGCGTGCACGTACAAAGTCCATTCAACACTGATCAGTGATTGCTTGGGCAATCACATGGGATTGCTTCGTGCGATCACAGATTAGCAAGAGTGAAGAGACAAGAATTAACGTACTGGACGTCGTACGTTAATGAGTCTTATTCCTACCTATTGTCGCCTTCCAGCAAGAACCGGGTAGATAGGTGCAAGACATCTTGTGCTAATTCCTTATTCCTACCTACTGTCGCCTTCCAGCAAGAACCGGGTATTAGGAATAAGACGACTACTGCTACAGTATCGTACGAGAAGAATCTCTGTTGTCGCCTTCCAGTAAGAACCGGACAGAGACTCCTATCGTATAATATTTGAAGTACGTAGTGTGCGCTAAAGCACTAAACATAATAACAACAATCTGATACCGTACGATACGACACGGTTACCACAATGGCCGCTACTGAAGAGCCAGAGACTAGCCAACAAGGTCAAGTCCAAGAAAAAGAACCTTACCAACCTACGTACGAAGAAATGAGTGAGAGGAGCGAAATACCACTCAGCGTATGGAAGAAATCAACAGACCCAAGGTTCTGGGGCAATCGAATCAACATTAATGCAGCCCCCTCAGAAGAGGAATTAACTACGTACGTTGGGTACGTAATGATGGAGATTATCCACATTAGTCCACCAAAAGAGCAACTAAAGACCTCCCTGTACGAAGACTTTCACCAATGGACAACCTATCAATGGGATCTTGTCCATCGTACGTATAGGAATGAGTTGATCCGACTACTTAAACAGAAGGGCTTTGTGCTGCTCTCAGCACGACGACTCTCAGAGCAGTTAGTTGAGCTTGTGAAAGGAATTGGACAGGAGTTTGATGCCCAGGATGAGCAACTTACTCCTCGTACGACATCAACTCCAGGACGGATTACTACAACTACAGACACACCTGTTCGAAACCCTGAACCAATTGTTCCACAGACTGCAGCTGAACCGGCAATAGACTCAATTGAACACTCGTACAACGTACAGACAAGTCAGGAATCAGTCGTACGAGACAACCAACCAGCTGTACGAAACCTGCCACCAGGAGCACGATTCACCCAGGAGGTCGATAGTTTTCCGCAATTCCAGGGTCGTACAACACCTCTCTATCAAGGAGACAGTATCTATGACCTTCCACCGAAACGTATAGTCCAGAACGGACCATGCGAGCCAAGTACAGTATCTATATTCCAAAAGGGATGGCGGAAAGACAGAAACTACACTGGCAAACCGTACGACATCTTGTACGACAAAGCCAAGGTTTTCATCAGCTTCTGTCGACGACTTCACATCACAGAGGATCAATACCATGCTGTATTTCCAGATATCCTTGAAGATCGTGCGGAAGAATTCTACTTGCATCATATTGGCCCAACTAGGAGATGGGATGAGATGTACGACATGCTGGATAAGCATTTCAACACCAACATTAATCACAGCCTCTATTGGGCCGACTGGACCACTATGTCCTTCGCACGAGTTAGACGGGAGAATCCTGACAAGACCCTTATGGAGGTGCTTGAAACTCTTCTTGACAAGATACCTCTCATCCAACGAGCCCTTGGATCAGGATTCCAGGGTGAGGTTATGCTTCGTACGCAAGTTACTCAAGCATGCCGAGGAGTGCCTGAACTTGAGACTGCTCTTAGCAATCTTAAGGCAGACCACACGTGCGAAGAATTCTTCTCTAACCTCAGGGCATCCCTCCAGGTTGCCCTAGATCGAAAGACACCTTCACACGACATCCACTTTGTAGATAGGAGGTACACCTCCAACTACAAGGGACGTTTTAAGCAGCCGTACGACAGAGGTCCTCCCAGACAACCATTCGACAGGGGAAAGAACCAACGTTTTGCAAAACAAGGACCTATTCGTACAGGCAACAAGAGATGTTTTGTCTGCAAGAAGGAAGGCTGTTGGTCTACCAATCACACGGATGACGAACGCAAGCGTGCAAAAGACCAATACCTTCAGGCATGTACCATCCTTCATCAGGAGCCGTACGACGACTTTGCTGCCTACCTCTTAGATGTTGAAGGAGAGAACCCTGCTGAGGACTCGTACGATGAGGACCAAGACATTAATTCAGGGGATGATGAGGTATCCGCCTTCCTCATGTCCTCAGCATTCTTTCATCGTACGACAGGAGAAGACATCTTTTCAGCTCCAAAGACATCAGAAGCAAGCCAATTCCTACTGCACGACCCTTACAGTGCGGTATACCAAGGAGAACTATGGGACACAGGTGCTGCCAAATTCTCAACGGTTGGAAAACCTCAAGTATTAGCGTACTTAAGGGAATACCCTCGTACGAAGATATCCTGGGAGCCAGGATCAGCTCACGTACGATTTGGCGCTAGTACCTCAGTTGCATCTATTGGGACTATGAACATGGAGAACCCCCTTGGGAGTGTTACATACCATATCCTAGATGCACCTACACCTTTCCTATTTTCCTTGTACGACGCCGACAGACTTGGAGCCTACTTTAACAACGTAGACGATGTTATCGTACGAAAGAACGGACCACCTATTCCAGTTATTCGGAAATGGGGTCATCCATTCTTCAACGTCAGTCGTACAGAGGCCAGTATGTTCTTTACTGAAGAACAGCTCCGACGCCTTCACAGACGATTTGGACACCCTCGTACGGACCGTCTGCACCAACTCCTGAAGAATGCAGGGCATGATGATGTAGACTCTGCCATTCTAGAAAAGATCCAGAGGTTCTGTCATCACTGCCAGTCGCACGATCCTGCACCAAGACGATTCAAGTTCTCCCTGAAAGACGAAAGCCACTTTAATTACGAGATAGTTGTGGACGTCGTACGACTAGGGGAGAAGAATGCCCTACATGTTATTGATACAGAGACTGGGTTCCAAGGTGCTACATTCTTGAAATCTCTATCCGCACGAGATACTTGGAACGCTCTTTGCAAATGCTGGATCAGTACGTACGTTGGCCCACCAGACCACATCGTACATGACCCAGGCACAAATTTTGCCTCTGCAGAGTTTCGAAGTCAGGCTGAGATCATGGGGATTACGTGCGATGAAATGCCAGTGGAAGCCCATTGGGCAGTTGGCAAGATTGAGAGGGCTCATGCACCCCTCAGACGTACGTACGACATCCTCCATCAGGAGATCAGCCACAACACAGATGAGGAAACAATCCTCCAGATGGCTGTCAAGGCTCTAAACGACACTGCTGGCCCAAACGGCATCGTACCAACGCTTCTTGTGTTCGGTACATACCCAAGGATCAACAAGGATTCACCACCCTCACCAGACGTCGTACGAAGAGCAGAAGCCATCCAGAAGGCAATGAAGATGCTTCAAGGCATCCGTGCAGAAGTCGAGATCAATCGTGCGATCAACACTAGGAACGGTCCTAACCTCCAGAAAGTCCTTTCACTTCCAATCCAAAGTGAAGTCCTAGTATGGAGAGAGAACAAGGGCTGGACTGGACCGTACGAAATCCAAGGCATGGACGGATACACAGTAACAGTCAAGATGGTCAATGGCCCTACCCAGTTTCGTGCGACACATGTCAAGCCCTACTATCGTGAGGAACCCTCACAAGGAGAGGCTGACCCAGACGTCGTACAACCAACTCCTCAACAACAACCAAGGAAGAGAGGAAGACCAAAGAAAGGCCAGAGACACGCTGTACGAAAGTCAACACGGGTGCATATGGTATACCTGTCTCAGAAGGAAAAAGACCATTATGATCTTGCTGTCAAACTCCGACTTGACAACGTCATTACAGCCCCAGGAGCACCGTACGAAGAGTCCGATGGGATTGAGATTGATTCCCTGATCAATCAGGGAGTATTCATCTTCATCCTGTATGATCCAGACAAGCATGGCAACATCCGTATCTACAGCACACGTATGGTACGAGAGATAAAGAATATGTCTGCTAAGCCGTACGAGAAGTCAAGACTCGTGATTCAGGGATACGGGGACTGGGAGAAGGAGGAACTCCTAACCCAGGCACCTACAATCCAGAGGATGAGCCAGCGGCTGCTTCTTGCCATTGCAATGACTCTCGTACGATACTTCGGATGTCATGGAGAAATACGGGACATCATCCAGGCCTACACTCAGGCAATCGACGAGTTGACCCGTACGATCATTGCAAGACTGCCAAAGGAACTAGAAGGCAGATATCCTAAAGGGACACTTCTCCAGGTCATAAAGCCATTGTACGGACTTGCAGAGTCTGGGCTTTACTGGTACAAGACATACTCAGAACACCACAAGGTAGATCTGGGCATGAAGGAGTCTACGTACGACCCTTGCCTTCTCTACACCACTGAGGGACCAGACACCTTTGGGATTACAGCAATGCAAACAGACGACACTTTAAGTTTTGCAACTCCTCAGTTCTCCCAGAAGGAGGAGCAAGAATTGTTGAACAAGGGGCTTCGTGCGAAACCAAAGACCATACTTCAGCAAGGCAAAGGAGTTGACTTTAATGGAGGACGAATTCGATTATACAACAACTCCATTACCTTCACCCAGAAGGGACAAGTCAGCCAACTCCAACTTGTTGACGCCAACGCGCACGATGCTCAGCAGCAATACATCTCACAGAGAGCAAGAGGAGCATATCTTGCCTCTATTTGCCAACCAGAAGCCTCGTACGACCTGTCCGTTGCTGCCTAGGTGAAACAACCTGAAGCAAAAGACATTGAAGCCTTGAACGTACGACTCAAGTGGCAAATCGACAACCCAGACCGAGGTCTCACTTTCATTCCACTTGATCTGTCACGTACGAAGATGTATATCTTCACAGATGGATCATTTGCAAACAATGCTGACCTATCTTCACAACTGGGATTTGTGATTGTACTTGCAGAGGAAACTGCTCGTACGACCACCGACTTTGAAATCCAAGGGAACATCGTACACTGGAGCTCAACTAAATGCAAAAGGGTCACCAGAAGCGTCCTTGCAAGCGAATTGTATGGGATGACCACTGGCTTTGACAGTGGTATTTCCCTTAGCACGACGTTGAACGAGATCCTTCGTACGCTCCAGGCCCCACGGATTCCAGTTGTAGTTTGTTCAGACTCACGATCTCTGTACGAGTGCCTCGTACGACTAGGCACCACAGATGAAAAGAGACTTATGATTGACATTATGAGCCTACGTGAGTCGTACGAAAAGAAAGAGATCTCAGAGGTGAGATGGATCAACGGCAAAGACAACCCTGCAGATGCCCTCACCAAGAAAACGCCAAACTCAGCACTGCAGCAGTTAATTACAAGCAATACTTTACGAATCCGGGTTGAAGCGTATGTGGATAGACTGGAGAAAAGAGGTTCGCACGATGATCAGAAAGAACAGGAGTAGAGAAGACGTTTGGTGTATTTGCTTCCTGTCGCACGACCAGGACTATTTCTCTCCCAAACTAACCGCACTTATTACCGCATATCCCGCTTGTTTCCTTGCTCAATCCTGTTATTCGTACGACCATCACCAGTTTTTCACCATTCCCTTTGTCGCACGATAACCCAGATAACCCAGAAACCCAGAAGACCCCTTACTCAATCACAAGAGGAGCAGCAGATCCACCAAGCTCGCGACCACTCATGATCGCACGAGCCTTCTGCTTCTTCTCACGGCGAGAACGAGAACGAGTACGACGAGGAGCCTCATCAGAGTCATCATCCTCATCATCATCATCGTACGAGCCCTTGCCGTAATGATGGCAACGAGCTCCGTGCGACTGCCAAACGCACTCAGCACAAGCACCATTCTGGTACGTGGCGATGCGAGTGCAGGCACGAAAGCGAAGAGTGCCACCACGAGCGCACTTCTGAGGGCATGCCTCAACAACCTGTCCACGACTCTGGACAAGCACCGCACGAAAATAGCCCTCACGGCGAATGATCTTGGCGAGCAAGAAGGAGACATCCTCTCCAGCCGGAAGACGAATCTCGATATCGCGCGAAGGCATTTGAGCCACCTGACGCTCCTCCTCCTATGTCAAAGTCAGCCTCGTACGAATCAGCAAGCAAAAGGAAAGAGAATGTATCGTACGTTGATGGAGAGAGTAATAAAGAAGGTGCGATTGTGAGCAGTCGAAGTAGGAAGGGTGACCCAGCGGGTACCACCAGCATCAGCGCGAATGGTGATGGTGCCCATAGGGGTCATCTGACTGCCGGCAGGAACAACAGACATGGTGATGATTCGTACGAGTGGTTGATCGTTCGAGATGGTTCAGTTGACGATGTTCAGAGACCTGAGTAGACTAAAAGTCAGCAGATGAAAGGAAGGGAGTTAACTGGACGTACGAGATCTTGAGGTTCTCGGTTTCTTGAGTCTTTTCCTTGTCAGAAAGTTTTGACTTGGTGAAGTCTCTGTTGACGAAGAGGTTCAGAAGCTTCGTACGCCTTGTTCGTTCGAATTTCGTTTCGTACGGTGAAGAGATTTTGGTGCAGGTTGTGAAGGAGAAAAGAGAAGAAGAAAAACAGAAGGAAGAAAAAGGAGGAAGAAAAGGGCAACAGGCCGCCTCACCAGGCAGGGCAGGCTGGCAAGGTGAAGTCGGAAGGTGAATACAACAAATCCACGTGATCTGTCTGCTTAACCAGACAAGAAGGAACGACCGTACGAGAAGGGAAGGAAAGACTGCTGGCGTTATTGACGATTCTTATTGTTTGGATCCATCGTACAACAATCAGTGGCCAAACCCACTGAATCCGTACATGAGGTTATTGATGGAACAATCAGTGTAACCTGATTGGCTACGTCAGAGGGATCGTACGGTCAGGTCACAAAACAAAAGCTGTGAGTGTTGGAATAACATGATCACATGACCGTACGACACCTACGACTCAGGAACAAAGTGCACAGACTGGATTGTGCAGCACTCACTCATACACAGGGGAATCATCACTTGGCTCGGCCCGAATGACTCAAGGCCGGACGAGACAGTATATCTGTCTCGTACGACCCCAATCCTGTAGTTAGAAAGGACAGTCACAGATATCCAATCTTTGGTTCACCCTACATTTTCAGTACCTGCGTGCACGTACAAAGTCCATTCAACAGGTTAACTTATTAATTACCTAAGTGTAAGCTTAAGTAATATCCTATATTTCTTTATAATATCTAAAGTATTATATAAAAGTTATTATAATTGCAAGAAGCAGCTGCTAGCTTATCCTCTAGATTGTTAGTACCTAAGTTAAAAGTTCCTCCTTCTCTTAGTCTTTATATTTCTAAATTATAAGTCTTAACTTTTTATATAGCTTAGTAGATATATTCTTTATCTTTTATACTATATATATGCTGTAGATATAGATATTGCTATACTTATTTAGATTATATAAAATAAAGATAAATACTCCTTAATTAATTAGAGAATTAATCTTAATCCTATTAGACTCTTTATATAGTGCTCTTAAGGCTATAATAACGTTATTAAGTTAAAGTTTTATAGTAAGATTATAATAGTCTTTCTCCTTTTAAAACAGGTATACTATATGCATATATATTAACTTTTGTATAGCATATCTCTAGCCTTTCTTTAGTCTTCCTCTCTTCTTTAGTTGTTATTAAGGAGTTAGTTGTATAACGTTTAGGTTAGCCTCTTCTTATAAAGGTTCCTTATAATAATAAGGCTTAATATGTATTACATAAAACTAAGTAGGGCTATTAACTATCTTAACTATTACTATATATTTATTTATGCCTTAGATCTTATATAGTTTAGTTTAGCCTTTATTTTCTCTTTATACTAGGACTTTACTTTAGATTAAAAGTAAAAAAACCTTCTAAAGGTTAGAACTGTTCCTAATGTTAATTACATAATTAATCTTAACTTCTGTATAAATGCCTTAAAGCATCTTTATTACCTTTTAGATAGCTTCTGCTCTTTATATAACATCTAGTAAGGGTAGTAAATCCTTATTTATCCTTAGGTATATTTTAAACATAAGAAGCGTTAGTATAATGCTGTTTAGACTAGCAGTATTATTTAAAGCCTTAATAGCTATCTAGAGGATTATTTCCTTATTTATATTATAAATAATCTCCTAGTAGAGAATGTTATATATATGTCTAAGGGGTGTATAAGCCCTTTTAATCTTGCTAACTGCCTAATAAACCTTTACTAATATTTTATTATATATAATCTCTATAATCTTAGCCTAACTTTAAAATTCTATAGAAGTAAAGTTTATACTTAGGTTATATATAATATAGTCTAGTAGACTAACATACATACTAATCTAGCACTTACAAAAGGTATTTTAAGTGTCTTATGTAGATAGGGATTTTAAGAATATAGCACCTTAAAACCTAGTCTTTATATTAATAACATATAGGGCATTCTTCTCCTTTAGTTATATAACATCTACAACTATCTTATAATTAAAGTAGCTTTTATCTTTTAGAGAGAATTTAAATTATTTTAGTGTAGGATTATACAACTAGCAGTAATAATAAAACCTCTAGATCTTTTCTAAAATAGTAGATTCTATATTATTATGCTTTACATTCTTTAAAAGTTAGTATAGATAGTTTATATAAGGGTATCTAAATTATCTATAAAGGCGTTAGAGCTATTCTTTAGTAAAGAACATGCTAGCTTCTATACAACTAATATTAAAAAATAGATAACCCTATTTTTAAATAACTAGAATAGGTAGTCTATTCTTTTGTATAATAACGTTATTTATATTGTTAAAGTAGGCTTTAAGTCTATTAGCATTATATAAAGAAAATAGGAAAGGTGTAGGTGCATTTAGGATGTAGTATATAATACTCCTAAGAGGGTTCTTTATATTTATAGTTCTAATAGATGTAACTAAGGTACTAGCGCTAAATTGTATATAAGCTAATTTTAGCTTTTAAAATATCTTTATATAAGGGTATTCTCTTAAGTATGCTAATACTTAAGGTTTTTTAACTATAGAGAATTTAGCAGCACCTATATCCTATAGTTCTCCTTAGTATACTATACTATATAGGTTGTATAGTAAGAATTAGCTTACTTTTAATATCTTTAGAGCTAAAAAGATATCTTCCCCTATTATATAATAAAAGAATGCTAAAGATATAAGGAAGGTAGATGCTTTATTATCCTCTAAATTAATATCTTAGTCCTTATTATATAAGTCCTTAATAAAGTTCTCTTCTTTAATATTTAAGAGGTAGGTAGTAAAGTTATTATATAGCTCCTAATAAAGGATAGTATATACCTAAAGGTATTAGTTTTTTGCATGCTTGCGTTTATTATTTATATAATTTATAGACTAACAGCCTTCCTTCTTATAAATAAAACATCTCTTATTGCTTATATAAATAGGTTCTTATTTTACAAAACGTTAGTTCTTCCCTCTATTAAATAGTTATTTAAGAGGATTTCTATTATATAGCTGCTTAAAACATCCTTTATAGTTAAAAGTATACCTCCTATCTATAAAGTAAATGTTGTATAAAGGTGTCTTTTAATTTAGGGTAACTTAGAGGGATACCTTAAGGTTAGAGAAGAATTTTTTATATATATAGTCTGCCTTAAGATTACTAAAGGTAGTCTTAAGTTTAAGTACTTTTTAGCATACTTAAGTAACTTGCGTATAGAGTATAACTTTACTTTAGAATCCTAATCTAAGGGCTTATTAGATAAGAGGTATCTTATTAAGAAGAGTTTTATGTTATAACCTATTAGATATAATAGGACTAGGGGACGCCCCTATAGGGCGCCTAGCAGTTATAGATAAGTTATAAGCAAGCAGATATAGGAAACTAGGGTGACTCCTCTAGCATAAAAGAACTATAGTGCAAGGTTACATAAAGATAAGGAAGTAAGCAACTAATTATGCATAAGCATAATTAATTACAACGTGAGCGCTTATACGCCCTACTTTAAGTAATTACTTTATACAACACCTAGATTACTAGTAATTAGGTATAAGCTAGACTTTATTAGCAAACATATAGGACTTATATATAGGATAGACTTAGATGCACTTAAGGATAGACTTCTATAGCTCTTTAGCAATTAACTTTATAATTATCCCTTTAGATACTCTTAGCACCCTTTACTAGTAACTAACATTGCAAGCCCCTTATTAAGTATACAACTAATTACTGTATCCTCTAAAGACCTAATCCTTTTAGTACAACTTATAGCACTATTTACTAGCTTTACAGCCTTAGCTTCTGCTAATAGATACTACTACAGAAAGCTAATTGTAACATTTTAAGCACCTCTATAAGGGTCTTATTAGGATTTTTTTATTTTACTTATGCAAAAGATATAGCAGTCTAATTAGCTTAATAGAGGCTGTAATTAATATTAATATTAAAATGCTTATCTAGCATATTGTATATCTTATTCTACCTCTTAGTTAGGCTAATATAATGTAAGTAGAATTCTTCTATACAATCTTTAAGGATATCTAGAAATATAGCATAGTATTAATCCTCTATAATATAAAGTTATTAATAGAAGCTAATAAAAACCTTAGCCTTATTGTATAAGATGTTATACAGCTTGCTAGTATAGTTTCTGTTTTTCTACTATCCCTTTTTGTTGAATGGACTTTGTACGTGCACGCAGGTACTGAAAATGTAGGGTGAACCAAAGATTGGATATCTGTGACTGTCCTTTCTAACTACAGGATTGGGGTCGTACGAGACAGATATACTGTCTCGTCCGGCCTTGAGTCATTCGGGCCGAGCCAAGTGATGATTCCCCTGTGTATGAGTGAGTGCTGCACAATCCAGTCTGTGCACTTTGTTCCTGAGTCGTAGGTGTCGTACGGTCATGTGATCATGTTATTCCAACATAACCTATATAATTATTATAAGACTGCTAAAGGAACTAGAAAGCAGATATTCTAAAGAGATACTTCTTTAAGTTATAAAGCTATTATATAAACTTATAGAGTCTAGGCTTTACTAGTATAAGACATACTTAGAATACTATAAGGTAGATCTAGGTATAAGGGAGTTTATATACAACCCTTACCTTCTCTATACTACTAAGGGACTAAATACCTTTAGGATTATAGTAATGCAAATAGATAATACTTTAAGTTTTGCAACTCCTTAGTTTTCTTAAAAGGAGGAGCAAAAACTATTAAATAAGGGGCTTTATATAAAACTAAAGCCTATACTTTAGTAAGAAAAAGGAGTTAATTTTAATAAAAGGCAAATTTGTTTATATAACAACTTTATTACCTTTACCTAAAAGAAATAAGTTAACTAACTTTAACTTATTAACGCTAATACGCATAATGCTTAATAGTAATACATCTTATAGAGAGCAAGAGGAGCCTACCTTACCTCTATTTGCTAACTAAAAGCCTTATACAACCTATCTATTGCAGCTTAGGTAAAACAACCTAGAGCAAAAGATATTAAAGCATTAAATATATAACTTAAGTAGTAAATTAATAACCTAAATTAAGGTTTTACTTTTATTCTACTTAATCTATTATATATAAAGATGTATATCTTTATAGATAGATTATTTACAAATAATGCTAACTTATCTTTATAACTAGGATTTATAATTATACTTATAGAGGAAACTACTTATATAACTACTAACTTTAATATCTAAGGGAACATTATACACTAAAGCTTAACTAAATGCAAAAAGGTTACTAGAAGCATCCTTATAAGCAAATTATATAGAATAACTACTAGTTTTAATAGTAGTATCTCCTTAAGCATAACGCTAAACTAGATTCTTTATACGCTTTAGGCCCTATAGGTTCTAGTTGTAGTTTGTTTAGACTTACAATTTTTATATAAGTGCTTTATACAACTAGGTACTATAGATAAAAAGAGACTTATAATTAATATTATAAGCCTACATAAGTTATATAAAAAGAAAGAGATCTTAGAGGTAAGATAGATTAATAGTAAAGATAACCCTATAGATACTCTTACTAAGAAAACGCTAAATTTAGCACTATAGCAATTAGTTATAAGCAACACTCTATAGATTTAAGTTAAGGCGTATATTAAAAGATTAAGAGAAAAGAGTAATTAATAATTACTATATATAAACCTACCCTTATACGTTAACTACTTAATTATTTACCATCTAATTTAATACTACGCTAGATACTACTACTATAATTGCTATTATTACAATTATAAATCCTAAATTTGTTGCTTTATATAACTACTTAGCTTTCTACTTATAAGATGTATAATAACTAACTAAAGATGTAAAGAGATAAGATTACTCCTTCTTAATTAACTAAGGATTATATAAAGATCCTAAAAAGGATCTAAAAGTACTAACGTTCTTACCTAAACGCTTGCTAGAAGTGCGCTAGTTACAGCCCTTATATATAAAAGGGGGCTTATAGTTAGAAGGAGTAAGTCTATTATTATTAGATAAATTGTTATTATTGCTAAAGATATTACTAACACCTTTATGCTAGCAGCAGGCTTTATAAGACTAGAATATATACTTAGCGTAAGATCTATCTCTATATAAATTAAAATAAATGCACTAATAGAAGCATAGATTAGCAATAGTTGCATACTTATTAATATACGCATAAATAGCGTAGCTACAGCTTTAAATAAGCATTACATAGAAATAGTCCTTACAGTAGATAATTAAGGCAACTATCTACATAATAGTCTTATTAGTAGATATATAAATCTAAATGTTATATAAAGGTAAAATAATAATACAAACTTCTTTATCTTATGCATACAATTAGCAAGATTACTAATACCTATTAAAAGTATATATATTAATAGCAAGCAACATTAGGAAGCAGTAATTATTATTATTACTAGTAAGGAGATAAAGCTACTAAACTCCTTTATTATTAGTAACGCATATATTGCTAATAAAGGTATTATAGTTCTAAATAAAAACTAAAAGAGATATAGTAAACTAGCAACTAGGCTTTATAATAGTATTAAGAAGCCTTTAATGCATAAAAAGGTTAGTAGAGGAAGAAAGGGAATAGATAAGAGGATATATAAATTGTTTCTTATATCTAAAGAGATTTAGAAGCTTTATATATTAGTTTGTTTGTTTTATTTATTTAAATTTTGTTTTATATAGTAAAGAGATTTTAGTATAGGTTGTAAAGGAGAAAAGAGAAGAAGAAAAACAAAAGGAAGAAAAAGAAGGAAGAAAAAGGCAATAGGCTGCCTTACTAGGTAGGGTAGGTAGGTAAAGTAAAGTTAGAAGGTAAATATAACAAATTTATATAATCTATCTGCTTAACTAGATAGGAAGAAATAAACGTATAAGAAGAGAAGAAAAAACTGCTAGCGTTATTAATAATCCTTATTATTTAGACCTATTATATAATAATTAGTAGCTTAACCTACTAAATCTATATATAAGGTTATTAATAGAACAATTAGTATAACTTAATTAGCTACATTAAAGGGATTATATAGTTAGGTTATAAAACAAAAGTTGTAAGTATTAGAATAACATAATTATATAACTATATAATACCTACAACTTAAGAATAGAGTGTATAGACTAGATTGTGCAGCACTTACTTATACATAAGGGAATTATTACTTAGCTTAGCCTAAATAACTTAAGGCTAGATAAGACAGTATATCTATCTTATACAACCTTAATCCTATAGTTAGAAAGGATAGTTACAAATATCTAATCTTTAGTTCACCCTACATTTCTAGTACCTGCGTGCACGTACACAGTCCATTCAACAACCAGGAACATTTGCTAGAAGTGTCTTCCAAGTACTATTACCATTTCTTCTTCAGCTATCCGTAGTACTTTCCAGCCGGCAAACACGATACAAAGTTGTGCGACATTTGTTACCTGCGTGTATACATTAATGCCCCCGAAAGTCTACTAGTAGCCAGGCTGCTTTTTTCACATCAAGTTAGATAGACCCAACTGCACATCACTGCCATATTGCAAGCAGGCCACATGTAAACCAAATGCACCACAACGCAAAAGCTCTAGTCTTGCATTATTACCACCTTTAATGTACTCATTTATAGTTACGCACCTGCAGTGACCAGTTACAGTAACCGTAGCACGCTACTAAAATGTGTATCGTAGCTTTTATGATATTGATCACTATTTCTTACAGGGTGAGATCAATCCCAAACTTTTTGGCCGGAGCACCCCTCAACTTTACACAAGCCATTCTAGAGATGTCTACGGGCCGATTTCAGTTTGTTGTATTACTAGGGGCCCTGGATTTAGTATCTTTATGACACAGTCTCCTACACTGCAGTATTCCCATAAGACAGAAAGATGATTCCACCACGGACCCTTAGATAAGCAGTCAATCCGAGGAATTCGGCTTGTAAAGCAATAAAGATCTCAACCACTATTCACGTATATAAACATGTTCCGTCCATTGCGAATAACTTACCTTGTTCTCATCACCACAACTCTTACATTCCAATTTGACCATTTATTCAATTGTGGAAACATTAAATCCAACGCTTTTACATTCTCTGATTTCTCTACGAATCATTGTCATGGCTCTCGTCGCTGCTCGCTACCCTGATCTTGTAACCACCAACGACAAGATTGATGACCAGGATCGACTTTTCATCAGCGAGGATCAGTACAAGGCTATCAAGCCTGTGCTGAAAGCTCAGTACGCTGATGTAAGCGCCACCAACGACAAGATTGACGACCCGGATCGTCTTTTCATCAGCGAGGAACAGTACAAGACTGTCAAGAACCCTTCGGCTGCGGATGTTGATCTAAATGCGCTGCTGTGGAAGCTATATGGTCAGCGATCTCAGTAACCCAGGAGCGGAAAGCAGGTCTTTGTAAGGTTTAGCTTGGTATACAGGCTGGTGGTTGTTACAGGCCGTTTGTTGCAGGTTCAGGTTTCTACGGTTCCTTGTGTCGACTTAAGAAATTACTGTCACTAATCTAGGGGGTTACTAATTAGGAAATTGACTATGATTTGATTTAACTCCCTATTATTCATATGTTCATACGTCTGTCAGGTAGGCGAGTAGAATTTTCTATCAGTGTCTTACATGGCGAGAGCTGCGATCAGTAAAAACTTGGAAGTTTTGAAAATTCTGTTAGAAACGATTCATGTGCTTTTCGTAATTGCGCTGCACTAAGAAGCGATGCGCGTCTTTTGCCGGCCAACCTTTGACGAATTAAGACTTCAACATTTTTGGGAGGAAGTATCAGTAATCTAGTCAAGCTAGGAAACCTCGCTTGTGAAAAGCACCGCGCTTGTTACGGGGTTATAAAAGCGACTGTGATGAAACACCCACTCGACCTTAAGTCCGAGTCCGAATCCGAGTCCGAGTCCCAGGTTTGAATTTGCCCTCGCCCGCGTAACTTAAAGTGGGTTACGCGAGTGACTTTGGGTTACGCTGCTGGGGGTAAATCCGAACCTAGGTATGCCAAGGCTTGGGACAGGTGGTTCAATAGGGTTCAGTTGAAAACATCACCTTAATACTTGACCTTAACAATCCTACCAGGGGGTTTAAATGAAGTTTTAGTCTGTGCGGTGGTGAGTTGTATAGATGTTCTTAGCAAAAAATGTATTAGTACTTCTCTCATGGTAGACTGCAAACAATAATGCCACTAGGTTTTAAGTCATCGTCTACAAAGTTACGGAGACAAAGGATGTTTGAGGTCCCCGCGAGGGTTTAGAGCACAGAGCTTAAATATCAGTAATCGCTATCAAAAGACCTTGTCCATGATACCTTTCCTTGGCCGCACTACATAAGTCCTGGAAGAAGCTGTGTGGCCTACCATTAAACGTGGTCTCGATAAATTGTACGGAAACAACTTGATTTCGGTTTCGGGGGGGACGGCCAACTCTACCAACTCCATCAACCTTACCAACCTTCTCGATTAGAAGCTGACACCATGGAGTCTGTCCAACCGGACCAAGACTTTTGCGAAGCTCCCACCGCCATTGCCTTTGTGCCCCGTCGGACACCCGCCCTCCCTTGTGCAAACGGGGCTTACTACGTCGCGAGCGAGTTTCAGTATTACCCGGGTGGCTCCCAGACGGCGAAAACCAATATCTGGAAAACCGGAGGATCTCAACCCTTCTTCACCATTCTTGGTTCTGGTGCAGGCGAAGCGGGCTGGGAAAACCCGGATCCAGATTCTTGTTCTTGGCTCGAGGGCACCACGGTCTTGTTGTGGGCCGTACCAGGAGATGGCCTAACCAAGTTATATACTTTCGATGCGAAGGCTCCAAACCAAGAGTATAGTTCTCCAGGACGCGTCACCATGATCACCATGCAGCATGAGCAATACTGACAAGACCAACAGGCCGCAACACGTGTGTGACTTGCCAGGGGACTGTTCTCAGATCAAGACATTAAAGTTGGATGACAGCTGTAGCAGTTTCCGGGTTGGATTTGTCGCACCAGAAGCTCCAGGGGACCGGCATAATGCTACGACAGACGGCCACGGTTCTGCCAGGGTGCCTCGAGGCTCCGGTCGACTGTACACCAAATTGCCAGCCCGATGGTTGAGTGAATACCGCACCGCCCACGACGGTACCGAGGCTCGGCGAGATATGAGCGTCTTTTACGTGACCATTCACCGCCGGGATAACGGCAACGATGCAGGACGTGGAAGATGGATGCTCTCGGACCCACAGGCGCAGCCTCGCAACGTCTTGCACGGTACGGATCTACAATTGCCGCCCTGGACGCCAGATTCGTTTGTCATGTATCCATCAGGTTTTCTAATCAACGCAACCAGAGGCTCGATCAACACTGGGAGCGAATGGAGACACGAACTCTTCAGTGTTGACATGGCTGGTGGCGCGGGACTTGAACAAAAATTGCTAGAAAACCCCATGGTAGCACATGTCGTACAGCCCAGTGGCTGGAAAGGCATGCCCGAGTCTGTTTGTGTTTCTGCCTCGGGTACGTTCGCAGCCTTTCTGCAGTGCGAGAAAGACAATGTGTGTTTTGATCATCCCACCATTTTCATCGCCAAGCTGAAGGGTGATGGGAAGCTTGGCGTTCATATTCATAAGCTCGTTCTGTCCTGCTTCGACAGGACCGGTCTAGAGGGCGAAAGCCAATGGACCCCGTTTATTGTTTCGGTCCAGTGGGCCAGGCTGACAGACAAGATGGTCTACATACTAGTACAGAACTCGGGCAGAGTGGAGGCGTGGAAGGTGGCTATCCAAGACGACCCGGACACCAACCAAGATACAGGCGGTGTAGGAAAGGAGGCGTGGACCGGCACAGCAACCTGTCTTGTCCACGCAGGATGCATCACCAGCGTCGTGCCGTTCGCGACTGCCGACGGTGGTGCAGAGAGAATAATGATTACAAGATCGGACTTTGACGCAGCGTGGGTGGTAGAGACGGTAGACGTCGTGTCTCCTGACACCAGCGTGCATCTTGTGGACGAGCTACGCCTCATCCCTTCAGGGCCCGGTCTGCAGGCTAGCCATCACACCATTACTTATCCTGTTGGTGTTGTCGCCGAAGGCAGAGGCTATCACGTCCAGGCCTTCGTACACACACCGTTGGAACCAAAAGACACATCTCAACCCTGTCGTCGTCGTCGGAAATACCCAGTAATGGTTCTCATACACAGCGGGCCCAACGACGCTCACCGTGAAGCGTGGTCGGTGACCTGGAACCCTCTCTTGTGGACCAGCAGGGGTTTCGTCGTCATCGCGCCGAACATCAGTGGCTCCGTCGGCTTTGGACTGCCGTTTGCGCATTCCATCTTCCAGCAATGGGGCGGCAGGCCGTACGATGACATCGTTGCCCTGCTGGACTGGCTTGCCTTGAACAAAGACGGCGTCGTCGAGGACTGCCAGATCGACACAGACAAGGTCCTCTGCAGTGGATACAGTTATGGCGGCTATCTGGTAAACTGGATAGCCGGCCAGCAGAGTCGGAGTCAGGGTCAGACGAACAACAACAGCATTAAGTTCCGCGCCCTCACGGTTCACGGCGGCGTGTTCTCTCCCCGGGGCCTACTGGGCAGCGACCTCCCTCTGGCCTTCGCCTACGACTTTGGGGGCTTTCCGTGGGAGGGGGAGGAGGGGGAGGGCAAGGACGATGATAAAATCAACAGCTGGACCCGATGGGATCCCGCCCGCTTTGCGCGAAACTGGAGGACGATGATAAAATCAACAGCTGGACACGATGGGATCCCGCCCGCTTTGCGCGAAACTGGAGGACGCCCATGCTGTTTACTCACGGCAGCGAGGACTTTCGCGTCCCCGTGACAGAGGCCCTGTCTGCTTTCCAGGTCTGTCAGTACAAGGGCATTCCATCAGAACTATTGATTCTTATGGGCGAGGCGCACGTGGTCAGAAAACCGGTGAATAGAATTCAGTGGCAGAAGAAGATGGTAGAGTGGTCGCTTAGGTGGATCCAATAGGGAGAGTATGGTTGGTTTTTTGGGTGACAAGTTTGATGTATATCTGGTATGAGTTAGTCCTGCGACGAGATCTTGATTTTGATACTGAACAGGTTATGCAAATTCTCGAATTTAAGGATTCTAGTCCCGGGCTGTTGTGCTTGTTTGTTTGTTTGTTTGTTTGTTTCTTACCAGTAGGCATCACGAGAAATCTAAATTCTTTCAACCCAAAAAACAAGCCACTTGGAATCTCTTTCCCACATTCCTAATCCCTCATCTACCATGGGCACCATGTGCGCGTTGACGTTGAACTTGACACCACCGCATGCTTTCCCAACGTCCTCCCAAAACAAATTGAAGCTTGTAACGTCGTGGGCGAAAAGTTCCTTGCTCTGCTTTGACGGGGCGGTGCCATCAAAAGCCTTCATAACCTCACCACTTTTCCTCTCCTCCACTTCCGTTTCCTCTGTCGGCAGCAACACCTTTGCCATCATATGAAAGGCCTTCTTGTCATGATCAATCTGCTGCAACTCATTCTTGTCTAGCTGGTCACGGGTGGCAATCAGGCCACGACCACGACCACCACCCCCGTCGTGATCATCAACCGCCCCTGGAAGCTTGACAGGTCCGCCTTTAGAAGTTGCAGCCATCTGAGAGCCAACAATGACAACCTCTTCTTTCTGCAATAACAGCTCCGTGACCACGCGACAGCAGATCCTCACCTGATCGTCATAGCCAAAAAGATGCAGGACATTGACCAGCGCAACAACACTGAACCTGCCGTCTAAACATCTCTCCCCTAGACCCTGACTTCCGGGTGCAAAAACGTCAAACAGCATGTAGTTGTCGCCGAGCCCGTCGGCGTCACGAAACAGCCTTGCGGCACATGTCTTGTATCCGATGAAACGGTCCGCCATGAAAAGCTGCGAGACCGGAACACCATCAAACGCCAGCTTGCGCACTTCCTGGCCCAGACATGCACCCAGATCAAGAAAGAGGGGCGGCGGCTTGTCCTTGTCCGCGGCCTGCGAGAGGTAGGAGAGCAGGCGAGGGTAGAATGAGTAAGTGCTAAGGCGGAGGCGAAGGAACATGAACTGGCCGATGCAAGGAAAAGGGAATGTCTGCCATGCTTCGTTGCGCTGTACACATAGGCAAAGGGCCTCTTATCAGCCATTCTGTTTAAACCACAAAACACAAAGGTAATTGTGTGCATAGGAGAGCAAGTTGCTTCGGATGTGGTGTGCTGGCACTAACAATACTCTTGATGTGGGCGGGCTGCTCAGGCTCTGAGATCCCACTGTACCCAGATAACAGCTTGACTATGTCAGGACCTAACGCGGTCTCGTCTAGATCGACTTTATACCAAGAGACCTGTTGCGAAAACATAGCCGCAGTATAGGCTGAGGGCTCTTCCATTGTTTGTTTGGCCTTGACTGTATATCACAACGCTGTGGTGGATTTAGGTATCGAGGGAAAGCGAGCGTGGTAAGCTGAGGGGGGGATGATGTTTTCCCTCTTGCCTTGGCCTTCAGATGTATTGTGGGCAGTCAGTGTGGTGTTGGTCGAGAAGAGAATACCTGAGTAGTCGACTCTTTCTCTCTCTCTCTCTCTCTCTCGTGCTGCTCTTGGACATTTGGTGTTGGATTAACTTCACAGGCTGGTGCAGAGAGAAACTAAAAGTGCCGCCCCACCTGATGTAACCGGCGCTAAACTCCATTTAACATTTGAGAGGGGAAGGCTTAATTTGTATTTACATCGTACACCCTGTGTGCAACTTAGAACCCTATATTATCGCTTGGTGCCAGAGAAGCTTTTGCGGTTTTACCTTCTCTTGAATTAGGCTCAACACATTCACGGTCAGTATCAAACTCTCTTGTTCCACTATCGGGTCACATACATACTGTAGATGCTGAGAAAGGCTTAATCGCGATTAACTGCAAGGTCTCCCTTCCCAGCCAGGGCAATTGATGATCAAAAGCAGAAAAGGAAAGCAGAAACCAAAATGTAATGTGACTGCTCTGCTGGAAGCCCCGCCCCTGTGACACACATAATCACCCGGTGTGCATTTATCTAGCTCAAGCGCCAATGATTGGCGAAGCTGTGTTGGTATCTAAGCCTCGGGCAACAGTACCACCGCGCATTGTCCATGTACACATACAAACACACAAACAAACACACACAAACACATGTTGCTCTATGAAGTCATCAGTCTCTATTTCCCTGGCTGATCTTTGTTTGAATCCCACCGCTCTGCTTAATCCATCCATCCACATACTCAAAGCACAAGAACACACACACAGGACGGTTGGCTCCAGAGACCCGACCATGGCTACGCAAACAAATGCAATGCGAGTTGTCATTGTTGGCGCAGGTGCAGCCGGCCTGGTCACTTTGAAGACTCTTCTTGAATACATGAGACCTGCGTGCGCCCAGAAAGTGGAAGTAGTCCTATTTGAGTCGTATGTGCCCAAAACACTCTCTGCCTCTTCCCAACAACAAGAAACGAAAGTACAGGAGAGTATACCAACTGACCACAACGGCAGCCAGCCAGAAATCGGCGGCACTTTCCGCTATCGTGTGTGGGAAAATTCGGAACATGTCAGCTCTCGCCAGCTGACACTCTTCTCGGACTACAGACTCCCGCCGGGAGCCCCATACCATCTTCCCATCACGCAGTATGTCCAGTATCTACAGGACTACTGCTCCGAGTTTGGCTTATGGCCGTACATACATCTTTCTACCGTGGTGACCCGCGTCAGCCGGATTCAAGATGACAAAGGCCCTTGGCGGCACCGCGTCGAGTATCGTGCAACCGCAGGAGGCGATGCCGACACAGTCAACGTGCTCGAGTGTTCGCACCTGGCCGTATGCTCTGGGTTGCACGTGGAACCCAACATTCCCTATATACCTGGTATCGAGCACGTTCCCGAGTTCATCCACTCGTCCCAGTACAAGGCAAGGGCCCAGGTGAAAGGCAAGCATGTGCTGGTTCTCGGATGCCAGGAGACAGCCCACGACATCAGCTACGAGTCCCTCAAGGCCGGCGCCAAGTCAGTCACAATGGCTTTCCGTGATGGCTTCCTCTACTTCCCCAAGATCCTGAACCGCCTGTACATCTTCGGCATCAAGATCGACTGGGAGCTGCCAATCGACAGTTTCAACTCAAACCTTTTCGAGACAGCCTATGTGCACCCTAAGCTGGAGGCTTCAAGAGCTAGGTGGTTCCTCGCCGAATGGGTCTTGCGTCCTGTCGAGTGGCTTCTCACTGGTTCGACTGGGGAAGGGGCTGGGATAGATCAACATATCGGATTGGTAGCTCCTGAGCAGCAGAATCGGGCTAGTACAATTCACTGCAAGACTCCTCGAGCAATGGCGTATATGGTAGGTTTCATTGCACATTTTCGAAGAATCAAAGCAGCATAGTCGGTCTATTAACTAACCATAACCCTTCCGAAATCAAGAACCGACCATGGAAGAAGCCCAAAACCATCCGGGAAAAGCTGGGAAGCATCTTTGCAGACCGTCTTGAAGATGCCCAGTCCTTAGAGGTCATCAACACGGCTACCTGGCCGCGTCGAATCACTCCTGACGGCATAGTAGAGTTTACCCCAGACGCACAACGACCTGACTACGCCCGCATCAAGAGCATTGGGCCTATTAAGCCTGATATCGTCATCGCGGGCACAGGCTACAATCATTCCTTCCCCTTTCTGACACCCGGCCAGTACCCGGCTGCTTGGGACGCCACAGTGCGTGACATCGTGGCTCCAGGCCATCCGGACGTCGGCTTCATCGGCTTTGTCCGCCCTGGCGTGGGCGCCATCCCGCCAATGGCGGAGATGCAGGCCTTTTGGTGGACGGCGCTCATCTCGCGCCGGATGCAACTGCCAACCACTCCGGGGCACTACCATCTGCAGCACCCGCATGGCGCGAGGGTCCGCTACGGCGTTGACCACATCACCTATGTCGCCACCCTTGCGAGGGACTTTGGCGGCGTCCCAGACCTCTGGACGCTGTGGTGGAAGTACGACACCAGGGTTCTGCTGTGCTACTGCCTTGGCACCGCGTACAACAGCTTCTACAGGCTCGTGGGCCCGTTCGAGAGTCAGAGGGCTGCGGATGTCGTGCGGAGTGAGCTGTGGCAGATGGTAGTCAGTAGGGGTTGGGTTTACACGGTCTTCTTTAGCCTCATCCCCATGGCGTTCTGGGGATTGGTCAACGCGCTGTGTTGCCTTCTGGAGTGGGTTAATCTGCTGCCAAACATGAGGTCGATGGAAGAAACCATGGCCGATGTGAATAACAGGCTAGGAGAGAGAAAATGTCGAAGGTGAAGGAGAGCATAATTAATGATGTTGACCCTGAGCACCTAGAAGATTTCATGTTACTGCAGTAGCAGTGAAATTTGTTTAGCTTCCTGTAGATTGTCCCATTATCCACACATTATTTCCTATCAATGATATGATGAGCCTTCAACAACGATGTCCATGTGCATATCATGTTGGCGATAGGCGATAGGCAAAGGCCAACCTATCAGTCAGGCATCGGGATCCTGTCGGAGTGTGCGCCTATCGCCCGACGACTCTACAGGGGGGGACCCTAAGGTCCCCACGTCTCTCGATAAGAAACTCCTCCTGGCAACGATGGGGGGATCGGCCGGGAAACTCAGCAGTCCCTAGCCGTGTAAGCCGTGTCGTCCGACCGTCACATATCCAGCAGACCAACGACTGCGTCATCACTTTTCGACTTCTTCTCCCAAGCTTTGCAATTCTTGTTTAATCTGCGCAAGTCACAACGCCTATCAACATGGGCAGTGACATCGCCAATGACACTGCCGTCAAACCGACGTCCCTCATCAATCTCCAGCTGGGATGGCCGTCGCCTCGTCTCTTCGCCGCGAGTGGTCTGCTCGAGGGCGCCACTCAGGTTCTCACTTCAGACGCCGAGACGGCTGCCGCCCTTGTCTACGGACCTCACGTCGGACATCCTCCCCTCCGCGAAAGCGTGGCAGAATGGCTCTCCTCGGTCTACGGGACCACAGCTGATTCCGAAAGAATAAGCATAAGCAACGGCGCCTCGGGAAACCTGGCCAACGTCCTGATGAAATTCACCGATCCGCTCTACACCCGCAGGATCTTCATGGCTGAACCAACATACTTCCTCGCATGCCCCATCTTCGAAGACAACGGATTCCAGGGCAAGCTCAGAGGCGTCCCTGAAGATGACGAGGAGGGTCTCGACATGGCTTTCCTTCGCCGAGGGCTAGAAGCTGCAGAGGCGGAAGCATTGTCAAACGCCGAAGCCAGTGGCCAGCCAGACTTTCCAACGATAAAAACTGGCAAGACTTACCCAAAAGTGTACAAATACGTCATCTATCTCGTCCCGACGTTCTCCAACCCCAGCGCAAGGACCCTATCGCTGCAGGTGCGGAAGGATATTGTTAGTCTTGCGCGAGAGTATGACGCCCTCGTTGTCTCGGACGATGTCTACGACTTCCTGAGCTGGCCCGAAGAACATTCTGCTCCCGCCGACGCTGTGGGCTCTGTACCTCCTCGCCTTGTCGACATTGATCGACAGATGCCCGGCTGCAGCCACTTTGGAAACACGATCAGCAACGGGTCATTTTCCAAAGTCATCGGACCGGGTGTCCGGGTTGGATGGGCTGAGAGCACACCGGCTTTTGCTAAGGAGCTTGGGGAGGTGTAAGTCACGGGGGGGTGCTCCCTCCTTTTGTCACCCAATATCTAACTGACGCGGTAAAACTTAGTGGCTCTTCAAGCTCAGGCGGTGCTCCTTCACATCTCACCTCGACCTTTGTCGACAAGATGCTCCGAAGCGGTCGACTTCAGTCCCACATCAAAGACACGCTCGTTCCCACGTACCGCGAGAGATACTACGCGCTCATGTCCGCCGTCAAAGACGTTCTGGCGCCCCTCGGGGTCCGTGTGGAGGCTAACAAGCCCAAAGACGCGGCTGCTGCGATAGCCGGGGGTTTCTTCACATACCTTAGGCTACCAGACGACCTTCCCGTTGCTAGGAACGTAGCCGCGGTTGCGCTGAAGGACAAACAGCTACGCGTGGCGTTTGGGCACATGTTCACCGTCACGGGAGATGAGGGCAGCATCTCTCGGGCCGAGAGGGAGGACGGGGTTTCCCGATGTATCAGGCTTTGCTGGGCGTGGCATGAAGTTGCAGAAATCGAAGAGGGCATCGACAGACTCGGTGCTACCATTGTTGATATCAGGGAGAGAATCAAGAAAGGGGAGGACTTGAGTAGCCCCGTAGCCATTGGAATAAGATAGCCGTACTATGAAGTACGGTTTCAAATGCAGCGTATACATTGATCGCAACCAAAGCCTCCTTGGCGTGGACGCTTCTTGTCGAATAAGTCAAGTACTCATCATCGCGAATAGTTGCGCAGATGAATCGACCTCAGTCATCAATCAGAAGCATTGCAGGTTCTGAGCGAAAGGTGACAGAAACATTACGAAAGAGGAAAAGCACTCTGGCTCTTGCTAAGCAATCGCTCATTCCATGGTTTCCAAAGCTACCACGACCTAAAGCAAAGCCCTCTGATAGCTCCCCTGATTGTTCTACAGCAACTGACACCACCCTCAACCACACCCCCTTTTTCTCTTCCAACCTCAAATAATCGTGGCAGAGCTGCGAACAGGCTCCACAGCTCCCACCAACTTGTTTTCAGTCTCCTTTTCCATGGAACTCAAAGGGTTTGTGATCTCGGCTTCGGAAACAGGCTGATTCGCAGCTGCGACAGCCTCTTGCCGGAGCTGGCGTTTGTGCAGAAAGTCCGCGACAACTGCCATGCAGTGTCTTGTTAGCAAACCATATCTGATACTGCATAGGGAGTGTTGGTGACGTACGAACGAGAACTACCGCTGCGAGTGCAAATGCCAGGACTGAAGGGAACCCTCGCTCGAACTTGGGAGCCATGGTCTGCGGGAAGATGAGAATCGGCAAGAAGGAGTCTGTTATACCACCAGTTAGTCGCAAAAGTCTGTAGGTCATATCACAGGTACCTCACTCGTGGCGTAGAACAGCCCGTTCATGCTGGAAATTGTCAAGGCCCTCTCCTCGGCATTGCCGTTGTTGATCTCGTTGGCCCAGGTCTGTTTTCTCGGTCAGTCTCACATGGATCCTTCCATCGGCTCGAGGTACGACTCACCCAAGCCACTGCAGTCACATAACCACAAGCAACCAAGAAGAAACCCGCAACCCGTGCACCGTCAGAGTCAGGGTAGGCGGTGAGGATGGAGGAGCCGACGACCGTGGTGCCCAGCTGTGCGGTATTGTCAGCAACTTTCTCTCTTGCGACAGGGAGGAGGTTCTCCTTACCAGCGGGCCAACCATCCAAAGTGGCCGGTTCCCTGTCAAATCCGACAGGAAACCCCATGAAAAGTCGGTCACCATCGTGACAAGGTTGGCGCAGGCCGGGATGATATTGCGCTGGGTGACGCTGTATCCGTTCTCACCTACCCATCCGTTAGCTGGACTCCTTGCCTGCCGTCCAAAAGGCTAAACATACGCAGGTAGATGGCAAAGTAGTTGTTCGCCTGGCACGAGTTCCCATACTAAACCCACAGCAATAGTCAGTGTCTTCCCGTCACATTGCTTTGATTCAACGCAGGAATGAGAACAGAGGGAGGGCTCACAAAGATGTACATCATACAGAGCGCCCACCACCTCCAGCTTCCAAACATTCTCTTGACGAGCTTCAAGTCCATGACGCCCGTGATCTCAACTCGGCCCAGCTTCGCCGACCGCTGCATCGCGAGCTGCTTGTCTTCCTCGGTAATGTACCACGCCGTTGTATTGTGTGGGTAGTCCGGTAGGAGGAACCAGACGGACAGCGCGATCGGCAGGCTCATGCAGCCGCAGATGATGTACATCCAGCGCCAGCCCGCCATCCCGAGGTGCCCGTCCAGGCCCTTGTGGATGCCAGCTTGGAGGAAGCCGGAAGTTGCTTGCCCGAAGAAGCCCGTGACGTGCCATACGGCCACGCGCCTTGGGGGTAGAGTCAGCATGATGTTCTGTGATGCGGGCCACAGGGTTGTGCACTTACTTTGCAAGCTCCGTCTTGGTATACCACGATCCAAGCAGGAAGATGATGATGGGGGAGAAGGGACTCTCGAAAAGCCCGACCATGAACCGGAAAGCGTACATTTGGTTGCTGGTTTGGGCCGCAGCTTGCGCGAAGCTGTCATGTTTGTTTTAGCTACGCTTCTTGGCCAACAGCAGTGGTTCATGTTGTTTTCTCACGTAAAAGCTGTCCAGCCGAGCTCGCAGACCACGAGGCAGACCCGGGGTCGGACTTTGAGGGCGATCATGTTTGCTGGAATTTGCATGATGGCGAACGCGATGGTGTAGCACACTACACATCAGAACATTGTTAGAAGGTGACTTATCTTTAAGATTGTACTTTTGCACTTACTCAGCATGTATGTGTACTCGTTTCCCTTGATGTTCAAATCCTCCTTCATACCGCTGACATCTGTCGTTGTCTCGTCAGTGCACCATCCTCTTCAAGCCCTGGTCTTGCAAACGGCCACTCACAGGCATTGGTAATGTTGCTCTGGTCAATGTATTTCATCCACTGGCAGACCCATGAATTAGCAAGTGAGGCCAGCTCATGAAGGCATAAGGGTCACTTACCCATCCCAGGGTCGCACAGATGAGAATACCGAAATCCAACTTCCTCACCAGAGCCCTCTCCTGCGGGCTCTTGAGATGCTGGTCCGAATCCCACAGGTGGTATAGAATCTTCTTCCCCAAGGAAACATTGTGTTGCTCGTGCGTGCCGACGCCGACATCAGAAGCAGCGGGAGACGCGGCCGACTTGACCTCGTGCCTGTTTTTGCCGTCCATGGTTGAGCGAGCTCGGTGCGAAACCTGGAAAACGATGACAACAATAAATTCTTCAGAAGAGAGACTTCCACAGAACACCAAAGAGCCAGTGAGAGTTTCGACATTGAGACACAGATTCAACGATTACTCGCACTCCATAATGTAAGTTTTGTTGTCCTCCCCCCTCGGCCGCGGGTTATGATAAGCAGCCAACCACGCAACCAACCCCTGGCCAACCATACACCATGCGGCGTCTCACACTCACCTGCGTGATATCAACAGTATCAGCAGATCGAAAACGCAATCCGAGACCTTAGCACTCCTTGTGGATCCCTCTATTTTTTCGGCATCCTGCCCGAAGATAAGCTGTGCATGAGAAACACCACGCGCCGCTCCCTCGTCGGGCATCGTCCGACGCCTCTCCTTGTTCTCCCTCGATCACTTTCCCCGCATTCCTATCATTCGATGCCCCCCCCCCTGGTCCCCGGATAAGCACCCCCCGGTCGACCGGTGCGGCAGACATCCAGCGGCCTTCGCGGCGCCGACGTCGGGTTGCCAATCTACTCCAGCTTGTCCTATCTAAATCAGCCTACAACGAGACGACCATCTGTCATCCCTTCGTCCTTCTCGGACAATTTTTTGGAAGTTGCATCATTCGTTTCCGTCCCAACAGCCAGCAATCACTCAGAACACAGCCATAGTGACGCCCTCCCTCAACATCGCCAAGGAAAAGATGTCTTCGACAATCCCACCAGACCAGCTCGCCCTGGCCCGCGAGACGGTCCGCCCGAACCTCGTGAAGAGCCTCATGCTCCAGAACCGCCTCGCCCACTCCTTTGGCCTACGCGTCGCCTTCTCCACTGAGATGCCCCTCGTCGCCAAGCGCGCGGGGTACTCCGCCGTGCTCATGAACCTCGAGCACATGGCCATGAGCATGGAGACAATGAAGGACATTGCCGTGTCGTGTCTGAACGTGGGGTGAGCGCAGCAGCCTGACACTTTTCCCCCAACCTGAATTTCATATCGAGCTTCATCACGGACCAAATGAAAAACACAATCAAGGAGATTAGTTGGCTGATGTTCGCGCTTCTTCTTTTTTCCTCCACCAGAATCACTCCGACGGTGGTCGTCCCAACGTGCTCCCAAGAATGGATCTCGCGCTGCCTCGACTCTGGCGCCCAGGCTGTCATCGTTCCGCACGTCAACACCGTCGAACAGGCAAAGATGTGCGTCGACGCGTCGAAGTTTCCTCCACTGGTGAGTCCAGCTTCATTTCCTCCTTGAAAAGGATTAAAATGTAGTCCGTCTCCCTCTCAGGCAAGACTTACACCAAACCCCGTCACCTAGGGTCACCGCTCGGTCACAATGGTCACCGCAATGACCCAGTACACTACCCAACTATCCTACGCGGCCATCGCCGAGGTCGTCAACGATGAGGTGCTGATCATGCCAATGATCGAGACCAAAGAGGGCGTCGAGAACGTAGAGTATGTGTAGCATCCTTTACGAGGAGGCAGAAAATAGCCCCCGCGTGAATGAGTTCTGATACTTTTCTCCTAGGGCCATCGCCGCGGTACCCGGCATCGACGCACTCTTCATCGGATGCGCAGACCTATGCATGGAGTATGCTCTGTTCCCATCGCACGCTCGAGAAATGGCTAATAGTGAAATAAGACTAGGTATTCCCGGACAATACGACTCGGAGCTGTTCCATTCCACCGTGGCCAAGATTGCAGGCGCGGCGGAGAAGGCGAGCGTAGACGGCCGCAAGGTGTATGTCGGACTTGGAGGGTTGGAACCGAGGCCAGATCTGCTTGAAAAGTTTGCGAAGCGACACTCTCCTATCCGGTGAGCAATACTTTCCATGACACATTTTGCTTTGTACTAACGACGATCAACAGATTTGCCATGGCAGGCCGCGACTTGGCTCTGCTTCTGGCTGGCATGTCGAAACAAGCAGCGTCAATGAACGAAATCTCGACAAGGCTTCAATAAAAAGACTTTGGCCCAAGCTCGAGACGTGAGTGACGCTGCGCGATAGATTGTCAGTACGATGAAAACCATAGGAAGCTTTTGCGTGCCGAGAAAGACTTACATGGCCGTCACAAGAAGCGCGATGCCGGCCTGATAATCCCAGTCAGGTTAATGACAGGGGCAGCGCCGCCTGCCGCCTAAAAGGTACACAATCAACCCCCGGTTTGACCATCTTTGCGTCCAGTCGCTCTGTCCCAAATGGACAGGTTTTTTTGAGTCCGCAAGATAAGTCGGACAGGCAATGCTGAAACGTAGAGGAAGAAGTGGCAGCTTGAATTACATACCCTAGGGAATAGGCAAGCGAAAAAGCAGTGGAGGACAGGAGAAGAAGGGTGTAGGGTCCTTAAGTGGAATAATACGGATTCTCTACAAAACATAATCACTTGTGCAGTCTCGCAAGTCTACATTTCCACAACACAGGCAGCACATCTTAAAGCGCCAAGGTGTGGTTAACACAAGGATGTAGAACAGAAGCTCTTGCGTCGGACAACAGAAGAAGCTACCATCTGGGGGTCAAAATGTTCGTCTGCAGGTTTACAGCGGTTATGATTACTCCAATCCAGCACAGTCTCACCTATCCAGCAGCATAAAATCACTAGGGGGCCCCAAAGCGATATAGCCGAAGCTGTCTACGTCTATGGGCATGCTCAACTGGCAAAAGTGCGGTGTGACAGGCTCGGACATGTTAATGAAAACTTCTTTTCTTGATTCATCTAATGTAGTGTTATTTGTAGTCTTTGTAAGCTATATAAATTACAAGTATAGACAATACGCTAGATTAGTGATTACTTTTGAGATATCGGAGACTATTTCGTTAAAAGATATAAGTGTTAACTATGGTAAACTAATACCCTAGTTCTTACTGGCCCAATAACTGCTATTCTGTTTAGAATGCTGAAATAAAAAGTGGTCATGCAATAGAAGACACTCCTCTGAGACCTTAGTGCAAACAGCATTTAATTTCCCGGCGTAACAATCCCTGAGCTTTGGGGGATCTGGGCTTGATATCGCCATTCATTCTCGTCAGAGGTCCAGGCTTTAATAAGGTCTAGCTGTAACGGTACTCGTCGTTGATCAGTGTTGATAGAATGGGTAACAGACGAATACCGGATCATGGTGAAGTCAGATATCACCGTATCTGTCATGACAATGATATGCTCTCCGTGATATGCGGAATCGGAGACTTGAAGAATTTCTGGACGAGATCTCAAACGTCGGTCTGATTCGAATGAGTACGGGGGCGGAAAATCTTGCACGTCTAGATGGCTCGCCACATTATCCTCGCACTTTTTCCAGCATAACCCTCCACCACCTGTCTGCGGATCATATATAGCCATGACTGTACGGTCGATATTTGGACCATCACCGTTGAATTCGTCGGCCTGATATGCAGCCCATAGCAAGACATGTCCGGTCGGAGGTAGAACAGCGGCCGCGACAGTCACCAGTGATACCTGCACACTTGGCCCCCAATGCCCAGTTTCCGAGACATCAGGGTGGATTGCAAATACAGATAAATGAGAAGCTCGCGATACGGTCAGGTGGAAAATGATGAAGGGGATAGTGAGGAAGGCAACGGCATTTGCTATGCGGATCATGTCGCAGATTGAGACCGTGGATATTCTGATAAACGTTTTCCCGGAAAGAAAAGTCGATGGTTAACAGAAAAAAGTTCTCTACAGGCTGGATATCACAAGACTCCGAACAAAAGAATGAACTTTGGTAGAATCTTACTCATTGAGTAGAAAATTTGGAAGATTGACAATAGAGCATGCATGTATCGTAGTTTTAACTCCCGATGTTACATTTCAAGGTGTTAGATTCACAATGGTAGCGGACGAAGCTAGAGGCGCCAAGCAGCTGGGCCGAGCAGAAGTAGATGTTCCTTATCTCTAAGCACCTCATATGGAAAGTAAAAAGTATATTATCTGCGTCTAATCAAGTGAGGGAATTCTTTCAGCTCTGTCGTGGGCTGGGTTGTCCAGTATAGGCCATGCTCCAAGCCCACTTTTGGCTGACCAAGTATAAATAAAATCAAATGTGGGGTTGCGCGATTGCCTGCGTCGAGCCACTTTTACTACGTCACGTATGTAATCTGTAGCCACCACTCTTAACAGCTCCAAAGTGCCCTTTATGTATTCTGCACGTGCCTTAATTGCAACAGATAATTTTGGCTATAGCTTTCGTATGTAGGAAGGTTTAATTATCCTACTAAGGTTCAACTATTCTAGTAAGGTTCAATAGTTTCAGTAGGCTGCGCTTATTCCCCCTACGCGGACTTCAATACGTCCCCTCTAGCCACAGCCATTGCTAATTTTCAGCAGGTAGATACTCAATCTAGTGTCCACCTCTTCAGGGATACCAAAAGTTAATGTTTAACTGTTCTAAGAAGCAGGCATTCTTGCGGATTGTGTGAACCTCAACATTCAGTGTCCCTACGCCCTGCTGACCTGGTTTTTGGCAGCCCCTTTCCTAGGCGATAAAGCCCTTACAAAGTTTATTGCGACGAAGCCTGCAGCAAGCCCTTCGTAGCCGCAGACCAGCCGGCTCAGCCGGCTTAGCCAATCAAAATGTCCGATCTCCGACGGCCTTCGAAGTTCCTTTTGTGCCTCTTGCGCCCCCTGATTTAATTGTAATAGCTAATTTGTGGCTTCCCTTTCGTATCACTTAACACTGTAGGTGTTGGTATGCGTAGTTGTCTCTTAGCTAGTGTTACAACTAAAACTTCCGAGACTCGGGTTGCAGAAATTACAGACCATTTTTGGTAAGCAGGACTGGCGCTTGGCATCGCCATTCTTGAGCTCGGCGGCAGCTTCAGCTGAGTATATCTCTAAGATCGTGGGGAAACAGCAGAGGATAGGGATGTAAGATTTCATATGAGTATTTGTCATGCAAAGAGAAATGGGCAATGCAAGTTAAGAAAGAGAAGGCCCTCGACTCTATAATGCATTTCAATGTAGACGAAAGCTTGGATTGAGGACACTGACCATTTCGGCGAGTCTTTGGCACAGTATTTGGATCGAGGTGGGAAAACAGGGAGTGGATAGATACATCATTATACGTTGGTTAGATTCAATAATCTATATCTATACACTAGGCTATCCTTTGAAAGTTTAGGGTGATATTCGTCCCGAGATGAGACAAGTTTGTCATGATGGCCTGCACCTGACTCTGGTCGCATGCCATGGTGATGGAAACATTAAAGTGACACGGAAACGGAACAGAGTGCTCGTCGGGCTGTCGTAGCCAAAGAGGTGTCGTTGCAGAGTATGGCTTGTCTTTCATGACACAGTCTGCATTGACGAAGCCCGAATCCGTCATCTTGGTGTCCATGGTGATGGGAGATCCCATTAAGCCGGTCGGCGAGAAGTGCAAGTCATCCGTCTTTGGTTCTCCCAAGTGGATGGCCGTCCTATCCTTGTGTGTGGGCCCAGAATCCTGACTGTTGGGGGTCGGGCAACCGTTTGTCGAGTGTGAACCTGGGATCCCAGTTTTGATTAGCAACGAACCAGATGCTCTTTGGGGGGATCACGTGTATTACCATAAAACATTGGCGGTGACCTCTGGTTGGAGGTGGGGGCCGTGTCTTCGTTTCTAAAGGGACGAGTTGATGCCGAGGGATAACAAGACTCGATGAGCGACTCAAACTGCATGCAGTTGTCTACCTGGGTCTCAAGCATCTCAGTGCCAGGAGTCATCTTCAACAGTGTCGGCCTGTTGCTGGACAGAGGCTCCCTAGAAGCTGACTGTCGTCTCTGTGGCCTTTCCCCCTTGTCCGAAGCGCCGCTACTTTGGTTGAGCGCGGCATTATCCTCTTCGTTGTCGTCGCAGTCGTCCTCTTCCGAGTCGTCGTCATCCTCGTCATCGTCATTGTTGCTTCCCGTGCTCTTGCTGCCAACGGACTGGGCGGCTGGCTTGAATAATGCCGGGTCTGTCAAGTTGAGGAGTTCCCACTGTGATGTTTGGCTTTGTGAAGAGACGCTGTTGGGGCCGCTCGACTGGCGTTTTCTGCCTATCGCGTCGGACTCGCCTTGTCTGTTCTTCTTGTTCTCGTTTCTCAGTCGTAGGGTTGAATAGCGGTTCTTCAGCGCAAGTGTTGTCCGGATCGGTGTGTGGAATCCCGCAATGGTCGCCCAGTTGGTGCCGTGGGTGAGGACTTCGTGGAGTAGGCTTGCGTCCTGTGACTTGTTAGAAATGTCTGTTTCAGCTCCAGCAGCAGCAGCAGCAGCAGCAGCAGCAGCGTTTAGACAAAGGGCTGACCAACCTCTTCCTCGGCCCAGTCACAATAGTTGATGTTGGGGTTCAAGACCTGACTCCAGTGGCTTGAGCACTGGTCTGAGTTTCTGGACCTGACTTCGGCCGCAACCTGGCTCCAGTTCATCCCATACGTTTGGACTGCGGTGAAGAGCCGCTCATCCTCTTCCTCGGACCAGGGGCCTTTGTTGATGTGATTGTTTGCAAGACTGTTCCACCATCTCCGGCGGCAATCTTTGTTGGATCGTCCCGGCACCGATTTTGCGAGTTCGCGCCAGAGAAGCGGCCGTGATTCTTCCTCGGCTGGTTTCCCTCAAGAGGTCAGCACATGTAGGGATGATGGACGCAGCAATACGTTTGGTACCGCACCTTTTTGAACAGCAGCGCAGAGGAGCTTGTCTTCCTTGGCGGTCCAGTTTCGTCTAATTCGCGACATGGTACATGCAGAGAGGGGTGGGTAGCCGGCAGTTGGTCGGGTTGGTTGTGTTGGTTGGTTGTCCGATGTCAATTTGCAAGCGCCAAGAGGTAGAGTCTAAATAGCCTACGATGCCAAGAGGTTCCAAGATCACAAGCAATCCAATCATGTCGGCATTTGCAGAGTATGGGCTTGGAATTCGCCCCCGGTCAGTTCCGCGTTCGCCCCAAGTCTGCCCCCGAGTCATTAGCGGGCACCACACCATGTTACAATCAGCAATATGTTAGGATAGCGAAACCTTGTGAGGACCCCTGTGGCAGCTGGCTGTGGGAACAGCTTGACGGTGGTCTTGTTGTACATCCATCGTACAGGTGGAAGCAACACAACACACCGATGACTAGTACTCATCCGTCCGTCCGTCCGGCCGATAAGAAGGCCAGACCGGGATTCAAGCGGGACCTGTGGCGGTGGTGGCAGTGCCTATTTGATTATAAATGCACTACATCTATACGAAGGTCAAGATGGGAACGAAACCGAACTGGGCAGAGAAATTGCCGGCCATTCGGGCCGCTACGAGGCGGACTGTTTCGGGCCACGGGCATTTTCATGGTCTCCGGGGCAGGCAAATGACAAAAAAACCAACCAGCCGAATCCAGAATAGTGTCGCAGCAGAGCAGAGCCCCCACACACTCCAGTTGCCGGGCAGTGGATCCTGCGAAGCGGCTTCCCCTCCCCGAAAAGGGAAGACAACCCCCTCAGTAACCCCCATCATTGCAACATGGCATTATTTTATAGTTTTGGATGCATCTTAGGTAGCTCGTGGGATGGAGCCTTTCTTGCCATGATGGGTTAAGCGTACAATGAGGCCTGCTCGGGAATACTAATCCGCCAAAGTGAAAACAAAAAACTAAAAAATATTACCTATGCACCCTCTCCTCCTGCAATGGTGAGTTGGATTCTGCATCAACGCGTAATTGCCCCAACGTATCTCCTAATAAGGGAGGTAGTTAACTACTCTATCTGCGGTAGTCAACTGCTGCAGTTGCTAAACTTATTCCTTCAACAAGACCCTTATCTCTCTCTATACCTTGGAGTGGCTGTCGCAAGTAAATCTGGAGAACACTTGTTTTGGCGGAGTGGTCCCTGCAGGCTGCCGTAACATGAACCCCATCACTACCACGTGTAGTATCCTCTTGATCTGACGCGTAGCATATCCACCAAGAGGCCACCGTCATTTTACCAGTTGCTGTTCTTCCTCCAATCTATCTCCCCTGTGGCCTTATCAAGCAGTGGGCCTGTCAGACGGATAGAGGAACCTGGATGCCCCCTCCTTCTGCTTACGCTGTCTTTTGGCAACAATCACAAAGGACCTGCGCGGGGACACTGGAGACGGTGGGGAGACGCCACGGTTAAATAGAGTGATGCCCGAGCGTCCGTTCCATCGAGCGCATCAGCTGGAGAACGGAGACCGGACAGGACAACCGGCCGAGACCGATTACTGTATGTAAGTTTGGCTTGCCGGTTGTGGCGCGGTCTAACCTTTCCAAGACACCAGCAGCCGACGGGAGCCCGGCTCGTCGCGCTCAGTCAGTCCCGGTGCAGTGACGTCGGGGTGCCAATTTTGGGACAAGATCCTACATCGAACGTGTGTATACGAAGCCCGGTGAAGCCGGTGGGATAGATGAACCGGCTCTGCAACAAGGAAGCTAAATATAACCATACTCGCCATGTGCCCGGTTGCCCAAAACTCAAAACAGTTTTGCGATTCGCGACATAATTGTAACCCCCCGCGTGTGTCTGTCTGTTGACTGATCACTCCGTGACAGTACCGCTGGCATCTGTCCCCGCTCGCAAACGATGGGCCTGAGACCAAGTTGCCGTCAATATGATAGTGGTCGACCGGTGTGTGTGTGTGTGTGTGTGAGTGAGAGAGAGAGAGATAACCACTGTATCATGTGTGCACCGAGTAAAGATGCTTGTCCGTGGCGCGGAACCGAGTAATTACCCCCGTCGTGGCCCGAGTATTGCACAGGTGTTTCCACCACCCATACCGTACCCAAGTAAGTTCGTGTGTATATAGCGACTAGGCAGGTGATTTGCTAGCGAAATTATCCCTGAATCGCGACTTGCGAGTCAACCAACTCTTCCGTGTATGTTAGACTACTATTCATCCCGGGCTGCGCGAAATACCTCTTTTCGTTCTCGCCATCGGATCCATTTTGCCCCGTGTGCGTATCAGCGACGACCATGGCCGAGGACAACCAAGAGAAGCAGTTCATGCCGTTGATGCGGGACCATGATTCCGATGCCGACACGTTGGACGAGTTCACCTGCCAGAAATGCAGACACGCCGGCCGCCAGCAGACTATCTGGCCTGCGGTCGGCGTCAAGGCCATCCTCATCGCCCTGTTGGCCGTCGCCGTCGTGATGACCGGGCTCGGTATCGTGGCCTTTGCCGTCGTATACCAAAACAGCAACAACTGCGACCACCGCGAGCATGAGTCGAGCACCCTCAACTTGCCGACGGATTCTCTTTTCGGAGATAGTAAGTTGGCATCTTTCCGTTGCAAGACCTTGATCCAGTTCTCGTGAAGGAATCAAGCAACCGATCAAGCAAGTAAGCAGCTCGTTAACTTCCTTATCATCGAACTTCAGTCCCGTGGCGAAGGGTGATTATGGAAAAGGATCCCCGATACCATGATCCCACCCTTTCTGCGACCGACCAAGGCAATATGGAAAGACTAAACGACACTTTTGTCTGGAGCGACATCCTGCCGAGTAAGCGCCTGCACCCCCCCGTGCCCGATGGGATCTTGATCTGATAACCTCGTCCCAGCAACCATGATTGCCGTTCCCGATCCGTCCATCTATGGTTTAAGCGGCGGCGGTAAGGTATGGGAAAATCCGGCGGACTTTGACGATAAGACTGAGGCATGGACCGTCTCCGTCATGCATCAGCTTCACTGCTTGGTTAGTCCAGTCCCTTTTTCATCTTGATACAAGCATCTGGTCCGTTCTAAGTGAGAGCCGGAACACTAATGGCGGGATTCGCCCTGATCAAACAGGCCGATTTCAAGAAAAACTTCAACAATCTGAGGAGCGGCGGCGCCCTCAACGACGGACAGTACGCGCACCTCACGCACTGCGTCGAGATTGTGCGCCGCAACGTCATGTGCAAGGCCGAGCTCGCTCTCGAGCGTCCCAACGACCCTCACATCTGGCCGGTCCAGCACGTCTCGGGCTGGGGCAACGCGCACGTGTGTAGAGATTGGGATCAGGTCATGGCTGCCATCAAGAAGTACGCCATCACCCGCGGCGAGAATGGATGGCGAAGGATCCGGGACGATGACCCGAAATTGATTATTTGAAAAAGTCCAAGTCGCCTACTGCCAGAGGCAGAGTTGCGAAAGATTGACTATTGTTGATTCTCTATTTCCTGGACGTATAGTGCTTATTACATAACTACTATATAGGCAGGATGTACATAATCTCTCCCCTGTGGGTTCATAGCTAGTGGAGCAAGTTTTCCTCAATCAAATAGGTTAGAACTTTCACAGCAGTGTCTATATTGTCACGCAGCTCCCGAAAAGGGCCCTCTTAATTACGGGGCTCTGCGTCACACAAATGTGTACTGGTTCGGTCGGAGAGTTTTATTTTCTTGCCCATGATAATAGAAACATGAACTTAGACACCCTCATATGATTCAATTTAGGATAACGTACGGAGTCGACGCATAAACATGTTATACAGGAGAAAACCTTGCGTAAATGAATCATATTAACCAACTACAGAAAGTGGGAACGTGGCCACGGCCTCTCGTTATTCCTCATCCCCAGGCAGCCAGATCTCGTGCCCGTTGCCCTCTCTACAGGCCAGGGTCAGGCAACAAACAGATACCGAAACGGCGGCCAGAATCCAAAACGCCAAGCCCGTGAATGCGTGTGATGTTCCATAGCTATAGATCACGCCCGAGACGGCCGAACCGAAAGCGCGAGCTGCGCCGCTCGAGACAAAAGCAATGCTGTGCGTGCGCGCAAGGGCGGACGGATGAGGCGATGCACTGAATTTGGCCGGATTAGCCCCTCTTCTCAGCCCTTCACAATTACACTATGGCAGGGAAAGATTATTATCGAGGGTCACTTACAGTCTGATGAGCATCAGCTGCGATGGCGTGACGAAGACGGCGCAACCGATCATGGCCAGCTGCACGCAGATTGCCAGCCCCCAAACAGCAATGCTGTGAGTGCCTTGGCCTTCCGATACCGATGGCGTCAGCCTGCCGACGACGGCAATGTACGGCGCGATGGTGTAGATGACGGGGAAGCCTCGCATGAAGATTCGCCATGTACCCAAGGCGCCCAGCTTCTGGCTTACTCGCGGGTATACCCAGAACTGCAAGGGCAAACCCAACACGCCAATGACGGAGAGAGTCCAGCCAATATCGGACGGGGCCATGCCCACTCCGCCCGAGAACCGAAAGGGCAGGGCGTCGCCCTTGGCATGCCGGACCACGGGGTCGCTCAGGAAGTTGACCCAGAGGGATGTGTACGCAGCCAGGTGACTGTCGTGGATCGATGAGACGATGAGCATCAGAACCAGGTTTCTGGTCCACATGCGTCGGAGAGGGAGTACCGGGGGCATCTTGCGCTTCGGCTCTGTGGATAGAGTCTCCCGGCTACCTGTATCGTCGTCGCCTGCGCTGCTGCTTGGCGACCGCAAGGTATTCGAGTCGTCGCTGTCGGTCTCCATGAGAGGCACGTCTTCCACGCCCGTTGAGAGCTCGTCGACATCCAAGCGTGTGTATGAAGTGGTCTGTCGTCTGGGCGAAAACCAAGACTTGATTCTCTTTGCGATGGCCGCGGTGGGGTCGTGATGGTTCCGTACATGCGGAGACGTCTACAAAGATTTTGGGATTGCGTTAGATACGTGCCACACATCGCTTGTTTTTGACGTCATCGTTAGACATACCTCTTCTAGAAAAAAGAACATGACCAGGAATGCGACGAGGAGGATGACGGTATTGGCGAGTGCCGGGGGAGCATACGGATAGGTCTTCAGGAACGCACTGTTGCCGAACCTCGCTGGATACCTACCGGCGAGATTGGCCAACTGGCCTCCCATCATTGGGCTCAGGAGAATGGCCAGATTGGTCGCCATTGCGAAGCCTACAAAAGCTCTCGACAAATACCTGTGTGAGGAGTCGTTGGTCAGTACTGGCGGTCTTTGGCTCTCATGGCATCCGCAGTGAAGCAACACGGTCAGAAACCTACTTTTTCTCCTGAACCACCTCGGTGACGACCGTTCGACACGTTGCGACGTTGCCGTTGAAGACGCCTTCAAGACCCCATAGGAGGACGCCTTGGTAGAAATGCCGAATGAAGCCAAAGGAGCCGCAGCTGAGGACTGGACGGAACAGTTGTCAGGCTTCGTTCACGGGTCGGAATCAAGTCGGGCTTCCAGGCCAGATGATGGACACTTACGTGAAGCCCCCGTACCGAGCAGGAGAACCAGCTTGCGACCCCCCCTCGGGGAGTCGGCGAGTTTGCTGAGAAGGAGGGATGACAGGCATTGGCCTATGATGTAAGCAGCTTGGATCGCTGCCGACTGCCTCACGATCTGTCCGGATGATAATGTTGGGTCCAAAGACTCGAGTTGGTAGTACAAGTAAGTCTGCCAAGGGCGTAAGTGTTATTGTTCTCGCTGGCCAACTTGACAATGTCACAATGTGTCGTGAGGGTTCGCTTACAGAACTGGAATATCTGACAGCGGGCTCAGCGAAGCGAAGCAGGAACAGGATGGCCAGTTGGTCTTTCTTGGGCAAAGACATCCATCCTACTTTTTCGTCAACTGAAGCCATTTTTCCTTTCTCAGGTCAGGTCACAGCTGTGAGGGCCTCGTGCGCGTGCTTGTTGTGCGCTGAGCATATGTGACAACTTCAAGTTCTAGGTTTCAAGGCCGAATCAGTCAGTGTATTCAGGCTAGGTACAGTACATCTACAGTTTTCATGAGAGCCCTTTAATGCAGACAACACTGCGATGCTGCCAGATAACGTGACCCCAAAAGGGCTCGTTGCTACTTGTTTCCACGCGAATCAGGGAACAGTGGCCACGACCAGGGTTGTCTTTGTCACGTTACAAGGATGAACAGCACCAAGTAAGCTGCTCTGCAACAGGTAAAAGAAGGCGCTGTGAGGGCCTCTGCGCGCGTGCTTGTAGTGTGCTACCATAAGCACACGTAACAACTTCAGGCTCAAGGTTCAAGGCCAAGTTAGTGTATTTAGGCTACTTAAGTACAGTGCATTTACAGTTTTCATAGGCGACTTTTAATGCAGACAGCGCTGTAGTGCTGCTGGACAATGTAACCCTAAAAAGCCTGCTGGTACAGTATCTGTACTTGTTTCTGCGCAAATCAGGGAATGGTGGCTACAGCCAGGGTTTTCTTTGTTATGTTACGAGGAAGAACGGCACCAAGTAAGCTGCTCTGCAACAGGTAAAGAAAGGCATGTTGGGCTGCCAGAATGAGCCCCGAACCTAGAGCTGATTGCCGCCTCTCCAGTGCTGTTTTCCGACCTTGCAGTCTAGACACATACCGGAACTTCTCCTACGCCTTGCCGGAGACGACGGTATTTGTGCAATTTGTGTCGCTATATGCTGGGGCGGAGACGGGTAGACGGATACGCAACCTCTCGGCGGGCCCGGGTAAGCAACACGAGTCGTCCTTCTTTAATGACACGTTGGGGTTGCTCCAAGACCTTTGATTCCATTTCTCCCCGTTGTATTGTTTTCGCGCGACATTGTGTTGACTTTGCCCTTTGAAGAATGTTTCCCTTCAAAACCAGTGCGTCTGAATTTGAGACCACGGACCGTGGGCAGTACAAGGTCCTTGATGACCCAACCGACGATGACCTTGGAAGAACGCCGCTGAAGGAGCTGGGACACCTGAGGAAGCGTCTGCGGTTCTACCAAGTCGGCTTTTACACGGTTCTCGCCTTCCAAGCCCTGGCCGTTGTCTACTGGGCTTTCCTGGGCCATGCCGACTCACACTCCTCCGTCACGTATCGCGAACTAGAATGGAGCGGTTTGCTTGGAGAGGACTGGAACGGCCTTGTTCCTAACGGTCAGTGAAATCAGTCACCTGGACAGGGAAGAAAAAAAAAGCAGTGAATCGCTGACAGAAAGGGTTGCTACAGGTGTTGGCCAGCCGCTGAAGCCGGTTTATTTTGGTCCGGACCATCCCTACTACATGCCCGAGGATATTTTCGACGATTTCGACAAGTCCATGGCCATGATTGACAAGTGGAAATCGATGCATAACGGTGAGTTGCATCCAACGCCTCGGATTCCAACAATCTGTTCTTGCGAACTAATACGGAGTTAAACCCACTCTCAGGCTCCAGCGTGCTTGTCGACAAAGACGCGCCTCGTGTCAAGAGAATCAAGCCGGATGGTGATGTAGCCGAGATGGAGCCGTTCTGGCCGTGGGAGCCTCGCGCCGATGGCAAGCAGATCTATGCCATCCGCGGGTTTCACCAGATGCACTGCATAGTATGTAATTCTGCGCGATTGCGGACAAGAAACCGGGGAGAAACATGGGATACCTGTGCTAACTATCTACGTCCTGCGCAGTTTGTCATCTCGGAAGAGTTCACCTTCCATTACAACAGGGTCAACGAGACCAAGTGGACAGCCGGGCACGTGGCGCATTGCATCAACACGGTCCGCGACGCCATCATGTGCATGGCGGACTCCCAGCCGTTGTCCTTTGCGAACGGCTACAAGGTCGGGCACGCGACGGACGACCAGGCCATGATGTGCCGCGACTGGAAAGCGTTGCACGCCTGGGTCAGCGACCCGAGCCGGGGCGTGCGGGTGAAGAATGACGCGCCGCCGGGGAGCAAGTCGGACAAGATCGTGCCCATCATTCCGTACCCAGAGCTGACGGAGGCGGAACTCAAGGGCGATGCGTGAGGGTTGGGCGGCACAGAAGACGATGCTCTAATGTATATCAGTGGAATTCAACTCGAGCATGCAGCGCTTTCGTAGACTTTGAACATCCGTCAGCATTTCACATATTGTATGCTTTGTAGAGTTTTGCACAAGACTAAATGTTATACTTGTAAACAGTTTGCCAATTCTCCTACCAAATATCGTGAAGATACCGCGTCAAGTCTGGTCAGTGTCCTGTAGACGAAGTGCTTGAAGTGAAGAGGTAATTAAAGCCTTAATAGTCAGCGAGGACTGTCGTCGGTTCATTGATGGATACACAAGAACATTAACACTGTCGTTCCGCAAATCAAACAACAAGTCGAACAAAGTCTCAGGATCATGTGTTTCTTTCGTTTTTGTGACGTACATTCCATCATTGATCAAAATTGTTTATTTGGTAGTGTGCATTCCATCATGCCGAAAGTCCTTTCTCATTACATTCCGTCATAGTTCAAAGTGCTTAAGCATGACACCCGAGAGCTTGGTGAAAATCCTCCGCCGCTCCTCTACCAGCTTCATGTACGTCTCTCGGGGCTCAATGGCAATGGAGTCAATCACAATCAGCTCATCCCCCGTAAGCAACTCCGCATACGCCTTCTCGGTGAACTCGTCCAGCGGCATGCCGTACGTGCGGCCCCGCGGTCCTGCGTAGTCATGAAGCTCACCTTCGTGGTGTCAGTATGTGTTTGTAAATGTGCTTAACCCAAAGAAGAGGGCGGCTCGTGTTGAAGTGTCCCAAATTTGGGCAACACGACATGGAAAAATGAACGGGATGAGATGCAGATATGGTTGGGAAGGCTTACTTTGCACGACTGGGGGGTAGATCTCGACAATCTTGGTGGGCTTGTGGCGGTTCTGTTCGCGGAGACAATCCACAAAAGAAGTCAGGGCGGCTTTGGAAGCCGAGTAAGCAGCGAGAGTGACGGCCGGCACGACGCCGAGGTGGGTGCCGGTCACGATCAGGCCCGTGGGTGTCGTCTTGGCCTGCAGGTGAGGGAGGAACTTGATCATAAGGTTGACGAGGCTGGAGAAGTTGACGTTGATCTCGTTGTGGAACGCGGCCAGGTCGAACTCGGCCGGCCGCGACAGCCTGGTCATGCTCTGGACGCCCGAGTTGAGGAACACGCAGTCCAGGTCCGGGTGCTCGGTGAGGACCCTTGTTTGTCGGAGTATCAGCACAAGAACGACACCACCCACCACACGGACAAAGGTGGATTCTCACTTTTGGACAAACGCATCCATGCCCTCGGTGTCTGTGACATCGAACCTGATGGCGGCCGCCTTGCTAGGGTCGCCGTGCTTCTCGACGAAGCTGTCCAGCCTGTCTTGGCGGCGGCCGACGGCGATCACCTTCGCGCCCACGCTGACAAGCTTGTCGGCCATGCCGGCCCCGATGCCGGAGGTGGCGCCGACGAGAAGAACACTCTTGTACGGGAAAGACATTGTAATGGGGACTCGAATTACGCAATTCACAAGTTTGATGATAGAACTGGAAGCATATAGCTACCGCGTCAACTTGATCTTTGCGCGGGGTTTTAAAAGATAATCGCACTGAAGGCACAGCACATGTATGGATACGACCGTGCTGTGACAGGTCCAGTATACGTAAATCAATGCATCATCAACCTTACTACAGTGCTTGCGCAGGCATCTTGCTGTTTCACTGACCTTTCAGTATCTGTGGCCCTTTTCCTATCGGCCTACTACCCGGGTCAATCCCCGAGGCAGTTCCCTCTCCCCCCCGGTAGCAACCGCCGCTCGGGCCAGTGGTTTTCTATCTCCCGGTGCCCCCTCACACGTCGTATGCCTCCAATTTGACGTGATGCGCTAGGGACGGCCCCATGTGCCAAGAGGACATGGGTGACGGGAGGGGAGGCTGTCGAGCTGACTCGAGCAATACCCATGCAATGCTACGTGGCAAAGGCGTCAGGACCAAGGAACCAGAGATTTCCCAATTACTCGGTGCCGGGAACCATTTACTCGGTGTCCGGCACCAAGTATATCGCGTTATCGAGCCCCACCGGACAGGAAAGTAAAAGTAACAGCAGCAACTAGGATTAGGTGGTGGCTAGGCTGCCAAGGACACGCCGAGACGGGCTGACAGCGGCAGATCTTCGCCAAGGTGCCTTGTCTGGGGTTTTATCATGTCACAATGTGACAACCATGTAAGTAGATAACAAACGCCTGTCGAGATACCGAGGCTTCCGTGCCACGAGTCACATCCGAGATGCTGGTCCTTAGCTACCGCGGAAGTATAGTAATATCACAAATCACACCCTTACTCGGAGGCCGACATGGGCCTAGCGGCACATGGCAGGGTCTGTCTACAGGTAGAGCCGGAGAATGCGGAGCTGCATCCATCTCGGTCTCGGTAAACTACCCCGCGTATCTGTACCGTATCCGTATTCTGGACACAATATCGAAATCTATATCCAACTTTAACCAGCTGCGTCGTGCCCCCTGCCCTCCCAAACACCCCCCCACCCCCCTTCTGTCCCCTGTGACGCCTCCCATACGCTGCATTCCTTCTTCCCCCCCAAAGCTGGCTTCGATGTATCAGGCACTACCCCGAATTATGGCTGTGGACCAGAGAGTCGCCATGGCGCTGTTGGCGTTTGCTTTCCTCTCGTTGGTATGGCTCGTCTCCAGACTGTTTACCGGAAATTCCGACTTGCCGTTGATGGGCAGCGAGTATGGCAGTTCGGAGAAGCGCCGGAAGGCGTATCTAGCATCTGCGGGTGCCATTTACAGAAAGGGCCTTGACTTGTTCAGGGACAAACCGTACCGGCTAGAGACCGCCGATGGTGTGTAGTTGTTTCTATGATGACAGGCTCGGAGACTGACGTGAGCTAGGTGAGCGCATCGTGGTGCCCATGTCGGCCATGGACGAACTTCGACGCCTACCCGACGATCACTTGAGCATGATGGATTCCGTGAAAGAGGTAGTAGATTTCATACATTCACGCCACAAAACACTCCAAGATGTGGGCAAAGAAACTGACAGCCGGGCCACCAGAGCACCGAGACGAGATACACCGGCATGACGGATGTTGCCGACCTGCAATTTCTGGCCCATGTTCTCCGGGCAGACCTTACGCCGAATCTCGGTGAGTGGGCAATCAGTCCAGAAGAACATCTCTGTATCTGGATATGACGGTTAACAACATGTCTCCAAGCCCGTATGAACCTGAGACTGGCGGACGAGGTTTCCCGGACGGTGGATGAGACCATCGGAGCATGCGAGGACTGGACATCTCAGCTCATGTACAGGCAGCTCCTCCGAATCGTCGCCATCGCGTCGGGCAACACGTTCCTCGGGCCCGAATTGTGCCGCCGCGACGAGTACGTCCGCTCCAGCATCAGCTACACTGTCGACGTGTTCAAGGCGATTGCGCAGATCAAGAAGTGGCCCAAGTACCTCCGGTTCATCGGCCGGTACTTCACGCCGGAGCTCAAGACGATTGCGGTGCACCGCCGCAACGCCGAGGAGTTCTTGCTCCCCGTGATTCAGCAGCGGAGAGCCCGGATGGCCAAGGGGGAGGAGATTCCCGACGATTTGCTGCAGTGGATGACGAAAAAGGCCAAAGAGCGCGGCTTTACCGACGTCATGCTGGCCGACGCCCAGCTAACCCTGAGTATGACGGCCATCCACACGACGACCATGGCCATCATAGACGCCATGTGCGAGCTGGTGATCCGGCCGGACCTCGTCAACGAAATTAGGGACGAGGTTGCAGGGGTCTTGAGAGAGCACGGCGGCGAGTTCACCGCCAACGCCCTCTTCGACATGAAGTTGCTGGACAGTGTAAGTGCCACGAGGATGGCGGAAGATGGATGGGATCGGTTTACGGTCTTTTGGTGACCCTGATACTGAGCCTTGGGTGCAGGTCATACGAGAGTCTCAGAGACACAACGCCGATGGCAAAAGTAAGTCGACCACGGTGATGAAGAACCGAGATGGAATGAGAGATCAACACACTTACAAAACAACCGACAGTTCGTTTCAACCGTATCGTCCTCAAACCCATTGTCTTGAAGGACGGCACCGTGATCCCCAAGGGGTACACCATCGAAGCGCCGTATGCCGCCTTTGTCAACGACGCCCGCAACTACCCCGAGCCCGACACCTTCAACCCGTATCGGTTCGTGGACCTTCGCGAGGGCAAGGCGGCCGACCCGATCGGGTACAAGAGCACAGAGCAGTATCAGTTTGTGACGGTGACCAAGGAGAACATGGGGTTCGGGTACGGACGGCATTCCTGGTAAGATCTCTCAACACCTGAAGACTTCAACACATCCCCAGCCCCTCCTCCAAGACATATCTCCAATCGGTGGTGGCTAATGCGAGACGCGAAACAGCCCGGGCCGGTTCTTCGCCGCCAACGAGATCAAGATGATCCTGGCCTACATCATGGTCCGCTACGACATGAGGATGCCGGGAGGCGGCAAGGAGAAACACCCCAACGTCGGGTCTGGCGCACGATCGCGCAAAGACCCGGGGGCCAAAATCGAGTTCAAGAAGCTTCCGACGCCTTTGTTTTGATGGCCAGCCTTGAGTCTACCGGCTCGTTGAAGTCAGTGGTCTTTGTTTAGATGAAGGATATGTAAATCATTCAGATAATAAAATATCAATCCGCAGTTCTGAGTCCCTCAAGAGCAAAAGCGAATGGTACAACGTGTAGATGATGTGATGTAAGAAACTAATGAGTCGGTGGTGAATAAGGGGGCCGCAGAATCAACCGTGAACTATAAGCACCGAATTGGTGTATCATGTTGGTTTCTTACAGTATTGTTGTGTGCAGGTTCCCGCTGCTTTGTCTCCTTCAAATCCACTATACTAAGTATAAAGGGCATCTCAAGGATAGTGCGATGGCGCAAGAATGATCTGGGTTCATCGAAAGTTTTATCAAAGTACAACGGCTCATGATTCCATGCTTTAGTTTAGGTTCAAGTCATTAGTTGTTCTAGAGAGTTTCTATGGGTTTCTTCTCTATGCTACGGGGTTTACAACGTCTTCTTTTTGACGAGCGTAAAGGTTACGCTGTTGGCGCTGGCGGCTCGGGCTGCTCGGGTTGGGGTCGTTTCTTCATTGTAGCCCAGAGCCCTGACTGAAAGAAAAACCACGAGTTTTCCACCTGGAACCTCTCGGGGTCGACGATGCGGATCTGTTTACACAAGTAGACAACGTCAGCAAAGACTTGTTGATGACGACAAGGGGGGAGGGGGAGGGGGAAAGGGGCCGACTGGAACTTACATCGTAGTTGAGAATCAAAAAGGGGATCAGCTTCTTGATTTCGAGAATGCCCACGTACCGGCCTAGACAAATACGGCGGCCGCCACCAAACTGGAACACAAGGATCAGCAAAGCACACCAACCAACTAACGAAGAGAAAGACAAGACCGAGAGACTAACCGTCAGGATGCCCTGCTCCAGCTTCTTCTTGTGGGCCTCGTCCTTCTCCAACCACCGCTCGGGCCGCCAGAAGTCGGCGTCGTCGCCGAACCAGCCCTTGTGGCGGTTGACGACAAAGGGGCTGCCGCCGACGACGGTGCCCTCGGGAAGAAAGCGGCCGAGGATGGTGATGCCGCCCTTGGGCACGACGCGCTCAAAGGGCAGGTTGAAGGGCGGGTGCATGCGGACGCCCTCCTGGACGCAAGCATCGAGGTACGGCAGGTTGCGGACCTCGCTCCACTTGGGGAAAGGCATCGACACGTTGGCGTCGCGCAGCTCGCGGTAGAGGGCGTCGAGGGTGTGCGGGTACTGCAGCAGGTTGAAGAGCGTCGTGCCCATCAGGCTGCCCACCGAGTCGGAGCCGGCAATGACGTTGGAAAAGGTCCAGGCGACGGGGGCCCTAGAGATGGTCAGTTTGGATATTGTGATACAAACGAACGTAGTCATGGACAAAGGGGCAGCGTTGAAAAGGGGTTGCATGTTTGGGCATGTGTGTGTCTCCCTTACCAAGGCGGGACGGACGAGTCCTTTTCGACAATCTCGATGTAGCGCGTTAGAAAGTCCTTTCCGCGGCCGTACTTGTCGTCGTTGGCGTCGTTGGCGGCGGTGAGCTTGGCTCCCTGCTCGGCGCGCTGCTGCTTCTTGTCGGCGATGGCCTTGCCGACAAAGGCGACGATGCCCATGGACGCCTGGAGGCCGAGGATGCGCTGCAGAAAGTCACCGACGCGGTTCTTGCGGGCCAGCTTGTCGAACCAGGGGATTTGGGTGTACTGGTGAGAGATGCTGTCAGCCGTGATGTTCACATTCACGTTCATGTTCAGCCCTTTGGGTGAGGGAGGAGATATGTGCTCACCGGTGCCGAGACGCGCATAAAGTGGACGATGTTCTGCAGCATGTTACCGACGTCTTTCCCCGTGTCGAGAAAGCCGTAACGCTTGGAAAAGGTCAGGGTGCCCATGACATCAAAGGCAAAGTACTGGGCCCATTGGCCTAGGTTGACGACGACGTTGTTTTGGACAAAGTGCGAGTCGAGCTTGTCGCGCAGGCACTCGAGCACCTCGTCGACGCGCGGTTCCAGGTACGGCACGTTGGCGAGGGTGAAGAGCGGCGCGATGGGGCCCTTGAGGGTCTTGTGCACGTCGTCGCTCGTCGTGTTGAAGATGGCCTCGAGCTTGCCGCCGTTGGGCGTGTATCCCTGGAGGGTTGGGTAGAAGTCGGACTGCCATGTTGATGTCAGCTTGGTCGTCATGGTAGTTGTGGCTGTATAGGGTTATTGTAGTTGTGAATATGTTCTCTCTCTCTTCCTCTCTCACTCTCTCTCACACACACACGCACACACACACACCTTGGGAAACCCGGTACGGGTGGTGTAGATGACGGGCAGAACCTCGGGGTTGCTGATGGAGACGGTGTTGGGCCCGATGCGCACGACCTCGCCGTGGCGGGCGTGCTCTTCTTGGAGGATCAGGTGGGCTCGCGTCGTCTTGACCCAGAAGATGCGTTGCAGGTTGGTGAAACGGGCGAGGAAGGGTCCCGGGATATGGCGCAGACGCCACCACGTGCGGCCGAGCTGGAGGACGCCGAGGACTAGCAGTGCGGCGAGGGCCAGCGGAACGAAGTGGGCTTGTGCGACGGCCAAGGGGGCGGCCCGGACGGGAATTGTGGCGGCCATGTTGGTGGTGAAGGTGGTAGAGGTGGTGGTGGTGAGGTTCCCGGCCGAATCCTCGTGAGTGAGAGTCATGTAGTGGTATCCGGGCGGACGGGAACAAAGAGGAGAGGAGAGACCAAGAAGTTGACGTGCTCTGTGTGTGCGTAGGACAGTTTTGTGATTAATTATACGCTGCTTCAGTGGACGCAGTTCACACGATGCATGTTGAGATGGGATTATATGATGTGCAACTGTACGTGAAGTCCTACGCATTGTACGTGTAGTCCTATAGATGATGGTTACCGCGCGGCAAATGGTCACGGATGTTTGCTAATACTCTCACTTCCCTGTCCAAAATGTGCTTAACTTTATCCTTACCTGGTTCCATAACTCGGAGTACAGCCCAAGACGGTTTCGGTGGGTCTCGGGAGGGGCGGATATGTGTTCGGCCGGATGGACACCGAGTAAAATGCAGTAAATGCTACGTTGGCGATACGATGCATGGGGCACAGACCGAGATGGAGATGGCCGACAGAACTGACTGTGTGTGCCATGCCCAAGTATGCCTGGCCACGTGGCGAGCACACGGCTACATGGGAATCCTTATCGGAAGAGAGTTGTGTGCAGTGTAGTGTAGAACCGGATGGGGGTCGTTCATTGTGTGTAGTATAGTCGTCAACATGCTGGGTTGCAATAGTCAACACGTCCGGCTTAGAAGAAAAAAAGGTTACATAAATCCGGTAGTCCTACGACGCTTGTTTCTCGACGGTTGCGGACTATCACCAAACGACTCAAGGAAACTCAACTCAAGTGCTCAACCCGACGTGCTCAACTCAACGTCGGTAATACTTATACATACGTATTTATACATACATACTTATACATACATACTCGACGTAATCCCATAATCAGGCACAGACAACAGTACATCATGACACTTGTCAACCCCTCCCGTATCGCCTTGTTTGGGCCGCAAAAGGCCCACTGGACACCGCAGGCTCTCGCAGCCCTGCAGACGACGCTGAAAAGCGATGCCCGTTTGGCCTTCCTCCGAGAGGCTCTCGAGACGCTCCCCTCGCTGTGGCCGCTGATCGACTCTATACTGGATACGGCGGACACGGCATACCCTGGGGCGCAGAAGCTGCAGCATCTCCACGACCTTGCAACGGGTACTTCCACGATGACGACGACGACGAAGCCGTTGGAATTTTCCAACACGGAACTGGCGCCGCTCACAGTGGTGTCCCAGGTAGTGGACTGGATCCAACGCCATAGCGACAACAACAACCTCGGACTCGACACGTGTGACGCCGCCCAAGGCTTCTGTCTCGGCTTCCTATCAGCAGCAGCCGTTTCCGTCGCCACTGATACGGTGAGCTTCCGGCAACACGTCTCGAACGCCATCCGGCTGGCGGCATGCATCGGCGCCGTCATCGACGTCGAGGACTTGGCGCACGCGGCGTCTGATACCGTCGTTGCCGTGTCGGTCCGGTGCAAGACGCCGCAAGACCGGGCCCATCTGGATTCCTGTTTGGAGATTCTGCCCAGGGTATGTTTGTGTCCCCAAAGCAAGCTATCCATACAAAGGTGGTTATCGCAACTCGCTGACACCCCAGCTAGGCCTATATATCGTGCATCACGGACGACAAGACTCTGACCGTCACTCTGCCGCAGGGCAGCCAAGAGACGCTGAGCTCGCTCCTGAAAGAGGCCGGCATTACGGTCGTCCCCGTCGGCATCCGGGGCCGCTACCACAACCAGGAGCACAGCCGGGCGGCCGAGAGGCTCGCAAGAGTCTGTGCCGAGCACGGTGATCTGCAGCTCCCTGGGGCCGACAAGTTGCTGCTGCCGCTGAGATCGACGGCGACCTCGGAGGTCATCGAGACGGGATCTCTGCACGACATCGCCATCCAGCTCATCCTCTGCCGACGCGCCCACTGGTTCCAGACAGTCAAGAAGACCATTGGCAACGGGGAGCATCACCAGTTGTTGAGCTACGGTACGGAACCGTGTGTACCTCCGTCGTTGGCTCGCAAGAGCAAATCCAACGGCACGGCAACCGGCGGCGCAGCAGTATCATCATCCGACAAGGACGACGAGATCGCCGTCGTGGGAATGGCGTGTCGGTTCCCGCGGTCCGAGAACCTCGAGACCTTTTGGCAGCTCCTCGCCGATGGCCAGACGGCCCTCGGCACCATGCCGGCTGACCGCTTCGACCCGGCGACGCTGACGCGCGAGCCACGGCTGGCCAACTTCTATGGCAACTTCATCGACGCGCCCGACGCCTTTGACCACAGGTTCTTTGGCATCTCGGGCCGCGAGGCCAAGTCCATGGACCCCCAGCAGCGGCTGGCGCTGCAGGTCGCCTACGAAGCGCTCGAGTCGGCGGGGTACGGCGGGGGTGCCGGTTCCGGTACCGGCGGCGACGGCATCAAGTCCACCGGACCGAATGTCGGGTGCTACCTCGGCGTGGGCAGCGTCGACTACGACGCCAACGTGGCCGCGCGCGACGCCAACGCCTTTGCGGCGACGGGCACGCTGCGCGCCTTCATCAGCGGCCGCGTGAGCCACTTCTTCGGCTGGGACGGGCCCTCGCTGACCATGGACACGGCGTGCTCGTCCTCGGCCGTCGCCATCCACACGGCCCGCCGCGCCTTGCTGGCCGGCGAGTGCGCCATGGCGCTGGCCGGTGGCGTTAACGTCATCACGAGCCCCGCGTTGCACCAGAACCTCGCCGCCGGCTCGTTCCTCAACACCTGCGGGTCGTCCAGGGCCTTTGACGACGGCGCGTCCGGCTACTGCCGGGGCGAGGGTGCCGGCATCCTCGTGCTGAAGCCGCTCTCCAGGGCCGTGGCCGACGGCGACCGCGTGTTGGGCTTGCTGGCCGGGTCAGCCGTGAACCAGAACTCGAACCGCAGCCCCATCACGGTGCCCGACTCGTCGTCCCAGGGCAGCCTTTACCGGCGCGTGCTGGACGAGGCGGGCATCCAGCCTCACGAGGTGACGTACGTTGAGGCGCACGGAACGGGTATGTGCAAGGACGATAGATATTATGTGTATCTAACATGGTACATCCAACGTGTCGTGCTAACTAGACATAGGAACCAAGGTCGGCGATCCGATCGAGTACGAAAGTGTCCGGAGCACCTTTTCCGGTCCCCTCCGTACGGGTCCCGTGTACCTCGGCTCCGTCAAGGACAACATCGGCCATGCCGAGGCGGCCTCGGGCGTGGCTGGCGTCATCAAGACGCTGCTCATGATGCAGCACCAGACAATACCCAAGCAGGCCAACTTTTCCCGCCTCAACCGGACCATCAAAGTCTTGCCGGGCGACGCCGATGACGTCGTCGTGCCTGAGAGCACCCTTGCATGGACGACGACCACGACGACAGAGAGGCGAGCTGCCCTGGTTAACAACTACGGCGCAGCCGGGAACAACGCTGCCATCCTCGTGCGGCAATACACCCCAGCCCCATCGACTCGCCAGTCCATCTCGTCGCCGGTTTCATCGTCAACAGCCTACCCCATCGCCCTCTCCGCCAAGTCGGAGACCAGCCTGAGGTCGTACATGGACGTGCTGAAGGGCTTCCTCCTGGACAGGGACGAGGACGGGAACCCGCGCCGCCCCCTTGCCTCCGTGGCATACCACATCGCCCGGGCTCACAACCCAGCTTTTGACCGCCGCGTCGCCATTGTCGCGCACGACGCCCAAGATGCGGCGGCCGCCCTCGCCACGGCCAGCCCCGCCGTCGTCGCGGCCAAGAAACCTGTGGTTCTCTGCTTTGGCGGCCAGACCGGACGCACCGTTTCCGTCTCCAAGGCGCTCTACGACGACAGCGACCTGTTCAAGAGTCACCTAGTACGTTGATCATGCTATAAAAGAGATCAATAGAGAGACAAAGGAAGAGAGCAAGCTAACTGACAAACTCACCAGGACAAATGCGAGGCCACCTGCCGCACCCTCGGGGTCAGCATCTACCCGGCCATCTTTCAGAACCAGCCCGTCGATGACACGGTCACGCTCCACTGCATGCTCCTCTCGCTGCAGATCTCGTGCGCCCAGAGCTGGATCGACAGCGGGCTGCAGGTCGACACCCTTATCGGCCACAGCTTCGGCCAGCTCACCGCCCTCTGTATCGCCGGGTCCCTGGACCTCCACGACACCTTCCGCCTCGTTGCCGGCCGCGCCCGCCTGCTCCGCGACTCCTCGGCCATTCTCCAGGACCGCGGCGCCATGCTGGCCGTCGAGTGCGACGCCGCCGACATCGACGACATCGTGACCGGCGTGAGGATGACCGCAGCTGGTCACCGCGTCGACATCGCGTGCTACAATGGTCCCCGGAACTTTGTCCTCGCCGGCGACGTGGCCTCTATCGCCGCTGCCACCGATCGCTGTCGCCTCCACGGCCGCGTCAAGACGACCAAGTTGCAGAACGACCACGCCTACCACTCTTACCTGACGGACGCCATCCTGCCCGACCTGCGGGAGCTGGCCGCCTCCGTTACAGTCCGGCCACCCCGCATCCGCGTCGAGACCTGCACGGCTGACGCCTCATGGCCATCGTCCTTTGGCCCGGACGAGATTGTCGAGCACACTCGGCAGCCCGTCTTCTTTGACCAGGCAGTCGCCCGCATTGCCGCCAGACTCCCCTCGGCCGTCTGGCTCGAGGCGGGCTCCGCCACGCCCATCATCCCCATGACCCGGCGCGTCCTCTCTTCCACGACGACGACGACGAAGACGACGACGCAGATCAATCCCCGTTCTGCCGACGTCTTCATCCCCGTACAACTCGGCACGACCGTCGACGCCGCGGCCCAGCTGGCCAAGGCCACTTGCGACCTGTGGACCGCCGGCTCGCCCGCGCAGTACTGGCTATTCCATTCGTCATCGAGCCATCGCTATCAGGAGGATTTCAACGTGCCGCCGTACCAGTTCGAGAAGTCGTCGCACTGGTTGCCGTTTGAGGCGCCGGTGCCGGCGCCCGTCGCTACCGGTGCCAAGCCCGAGGCTATCTCCACTCCCAGCCCCGAGTCCGAGCCCGAGTCCGAGTCCGAGACCCACTTCCCTCCCGGCTTCGTCACGCGAGTCCACCCGGGCGACGCGGCAGTGCCGGGCGAGCACCTGTTTGTCGTCGACACCCAGGGACCACTTTTCCAGCTTGCCGCACGCGGCCACGCCGTCACGGGCCAGAGCATCTGCCCGGCGTCCATGTTTGTCGAGATGGTGGCCCGGGCTACGATGCTCGTGCCCAAGAAGCCCTTGACACGCCGTGGTGGTGGTGGTGGTGCGCAGGTTCCCTCGCTGAGCGACCTGACTATGTCGGCCCCGCTGGGCATCGGAAACAGCCAAACGACCGTCATCCGTCTTCGCGAGACGGGCCCGGACGCGTGGGCGTTTGCCATCATCAGCCAGGCCTCGGCGAGCGACCCCCGCGGCGCCACGCAGCACGCCAGCGGAACCTTTGCTTGGACGGGCGCTGACGACGCCGCCGCCGCGAAGCGCCTGCAGCTGCTTGGCCGCCTGGGTTCCTCGCAGCTCAAAACGGCGACGTCGTCGGCGACGTCGACGGCCGCCATCAGCGGCGCCATGGTGTATAAGTGGTTCGCCGAGGTGGTCGACTACGCCGACTACTACCGCGGCGTGCAGAGCGTGTCGGCCGACGACGGCAACCGGGCCGTGGGACGCGTCGCAATGCCGGCGCGGCGCCCGCCGCCGCTGGCGGACGCCGGCGTGTGCGATCCCATCACGCTCGACAACTTCCTGCAGGTGGCCGGCATCCACTGCAACTGCCTGTCGGACCGCGATAAGGCGGCGGTGCTCATGTGCACGTCGGTCGACGAGATTGTCTTCTCGCCCAACTTCCTCGCCGCAGACAAGAGGAGCGACGATGATGAGTGGGTGGTGTACACGCGCTTCGACGACGACCCCAAGCAGCCCAAGACGCGGACCAACGACATCTTTGTGTGCGAGGCGGCCTCGGGAAACATCGTCGTGGCCGTTCTTGGCGCGACGTTCCATAGTGTTCCGTTCCGGTCGCTGGCAAAGAGCCTCGGCAGGCTGAACGCGGTCGTACCCGAGTCAGTGCCCGTGTTGCAGTCCACCAAGCCCGTCATTCCCGACTTGGACGATGCCGCCGCCGACTCTGGCTACTCCTCGACGGATCTGGTCTCTCAGGCGTCGGACGTGGATAAGACGGAAACCCACGTAGGCGTCTTCTTGTCTGCTGCTGGTGATGATCATGATACAGCTGCTTCATCAACAACAACAACAACAACAACAACAGCAACGTTTGTCGACACCCTGGCCAAGGTGCGCGCGCTTCTCAGCGACATGATTGAGATACCTGTCGACGAGGTGACGCCGGTGACGACGCTTGAGGAGCTCGGCATCGACTCGCTGCTTGTCACCGAGGTACTGGCTGAGATCCAGAAGCAGTTTGGCGTACAGCTGTCTCAGGAGCAGTTCGCCGGGTGCGACCATGTGCGCGACGTGGCCACACTGCTGCAGCCCGTTGCCGCTGCCGCTGCTGATGCCGATTTCGACGCCGATGAGGCTCATGTCACGGTCAAGACGCCGGCGATGCCGCCCTCGGTCTCACACGGTTCTTCGTCGATTGCTACTTACCCTCACCCTAAGCAGACTCCCGGACTTCCAAACCTCGCTTCCATCGGCCACGACGCCTTCACCCGGTGCCTCTCCTCGTACGACACGCACGCCGACGCGGCGGCTTACACCGACTTCTACTCCCGAGTCTTCCCCATCCAGTCCGAGCTCGTCGTGCAGTACGTGCTGACGGCCTTCGCCCAGCTGGGCTGTGACCTCGCCCGTCTCGGCCCAGGGGACATCCTGCCGGCCGTCGACCACCAGCAGAAACACTCCAAGGTCGTTACACAGCTGCACCAGATCCTCGTCGACGCCGGCCTGGCCACCAAAGACGGCTTCCCTCACGCGGGCGCGGGCTCGACCACCTACCGGCGCACCGCGATGCCTCTGCCCACCACGCCCGCGCCCGTGCTGATGGAGCGCCTGCTGCGGCAGTTCCCGCAGCACGCCTCCGAGACGAAGCTCCTCTACTCTACCGGCAGCCGGCTGGCCGAGTGCCTCACCGGCCGGGCCGAGCCCGTGTCCCTCATCTTCCAGGACGCGGCCGCGCGCGCCCTCCTCGCTGACGTCTACACCAACGCGCCCATGTTCAAGACGGGCACCCTGCAGCTGGCCGAGTACCTCTCGTCCATCGTCTCGGCGCTCGCGGGCAAGGGCCGGCGCCCACTCAGGATCCTCGAGCTCGGCGCCGGCACCGGCGGCACTACCAAGAGCGTCATCGAAACTCTGATCGCCATCGCTCCCGCCGGCGGCGCAGCAGCAAACTTCACCTACACCTTCACCGACCTCTCGTCGTCACTGGTGGCCGCCGCCCGCCGCCGGTTCGCACAGTGGTCCTCCTTCATGGAGTACAAGGTCGTCGACGTCGAGAAGGACCCGGCGCCCGAGTTCCTCGGCGCCTACGATGTGATCCTGTCGACCAACTGCATCCACGCCACGCGCGACCTGGTCGCATCGACGGGCAACATCCGCCGGATGCTCCGCCCCGACGGCTTGCTGTGCCTCGTCGAGCTCACGCGCAACCTGTACTGGTTCGATCTCGTCTTTGGCCTGCTCGAGGGCTGGTGGCTCTTCGAGGACGGCCGGCAGCACGCGCTGGCGGGCGAGGAGAGATGGGAGCAGGCCCTGCGGAAGGCCGGCTTCGAGTGGGTTGACTGGAGTCGCAGTTCGACCAGGGAGTCGGAGACGTTGCGAGTCATCACCGCCTCGGCGCATAACCCGGTCCCGGCCAAGGCTCCGGCCCCGGCTCCGGTTCTCGCCCATAACCCCTCGACAACACAGCAAGGCGTTCAAACGATCCTGTTCAAGGATGTTGACGGCGTCCAGCTCCACGCCGATATCTACTACCCCGAGGCGGCGGTAGCGTCGGGCAGGAAGCTTCCTGTAGGTAAAAAATTCCCCTCTCCCTTCCCCCTTGCATCCATTGTGGACGAATGTTTGACTAACGCTGCAAGCATCAGCCCTCATGATCCACGGCGGCGGCCACATCATGCTTTCTAGGAACGACATCAGGCCCCGGCAGACTGACATGCTTCTCAAGAGCGGCTTTCTTCCCGTCAGCGTCGACTACCGCCTCTGCCCCGAGGTCACCCTCGCCGAGGGCCCCATGACAGACGTGGTCGACGCCCTCTCCTGGGTCCGCAACGTTCTCCCGTCCCTCCTCCGCCCCGGCTTCTCCATCGACACCAACCAGGTCGTCGCCGTCGGCTGGTCCACGGGCGGTCATCTGGCAATGACGCTCGCGTGGACCTCACTCGCCCGCCAGGTGGCGCCCCCCGCGGCCATCCTCGCCTTCTACAGCCCCCTCGACTACGAAGACGACTTCTGGATGCATCCCAACCTGCCAAGAGGAGCCACCTCGGACTCGGCCGAGTCTTTCCCTCTCGACGCCCGCATCTGGGACGGCGGCGTGTTCGATACGGCCCGCGTAGAGTACCGTGTGGCCCCGGCCAAACGCGCCCTCGGCGGCTGGATGGCCGCCTCGGATCCCCGCAGCCGGCTGGCCCTACACATGAACGCCCAAGGCCGCACGCTACACGTGCTGCTCAACGGGCTGGACAAGACGACGCGCCAGCCGCCCGCGGCGCCGACGAGCGCCGAGATCGCGGCCGTCAGCCCACTGGCGCGGGTGAGGGCTGGCCACTACACAACGCCTACCTTTATCATCCACCCGCGCGAAGACGACCTGATCCCCTGGCAGCAGGCGGACCGGACGTGGCGGGCGTTGAGGGACCGCGGCGTCGAGGCCGAGCTGAGGCTTGTCGAGGGCGTGCCGCACCTGTTTGACCTGGCGAGGACGATGGACGACGCTGCTGAGCGGGCTGTGGTTGAGGGGTACGAGTTTCTGTGTCGACATGTGGGCGTGAGTCTGCGATTGTGACGCATATGTCTGGCCTTGGCTGTTGGCTGACCGAAGTGCTTTCTGCTGGGTTTGTGTGTGTTTCTATTGTTTTTCTTGGTTTTTACCGGGTTTCCAGTATTGTTTTGCTCATGTACATATGCACGGTTGATGTTGAGATTTCCGTCTGCCCGAGTTTTCTTGTCTGTTTGTATCGGCCTTTTTGTTAGTTTCATTTTCTGTCCAAGACTTATGATAATGGCCCTCTTGACGTTATTCTTTTATTCTCCGTCTAGATTCTAGATCCTGGTTCGCTACATACTAGACCTCTTTCTGAAATGATTCGTCTTTATTGTATAGAATGTACGTATACATAGATATCTTTGCCAAGTATAAAATAGTTGAGTTACTTGTTGTTTGTTGAATTCCTCTTGGACACTTGCACGAATATTTCACCAAACTCAATTGTCTGGGAAAGTTCAAGAAAAAGCTGACAGTATTACATGAGATTAACTTTATCTAGGACTTTATTTCTTTATTCCCCTTGGGCTTTGCTGTTTGTTATCTGTGGCCAAAGGTGGAAATGAGGTCTGCGGAAGCAAGGGCTCCGTGTCATTAGATACGATGTGCTACATCAAGACATCTAGAGCGATAAGATCTTTCAAGAGTTTCTACGTGTTATGATTACGCCTCCAAAATAAAAATTAGACAAACTCCCTTTATTCCCTTAGTTAACCTCTTGCCCTCGACTTCGCACTTCAACCAAGCCAATGTCCTGTTTTACATCTGCACCAGGGCTTACTCGAGGCTCGGTTCTGGTTGACTTGGTCGGCACGAAGTCCTTGCAAAACAGCCAGCGCGTATCCGTCTTGATGCCCGACTGCGCCCATCCATTCACCTTCTCTGGAAACAGCGGAAGCACGCCCTGCAGAGACAAGTCATGTGCCATGACGACAAGCACGTTGTCCAGCGCGTCGAGCTCTTGGATCTTGCCCACGCTCGCCAACGAAGACGGCCCATCGGGGAAGATGGGCCCGGGGGCGTTGACCTCGAAGAAGGGCGCCGTGGAAGGACGCGCCGTCCATGCCTCCAGGAGACCGGGACAGAAGCCCGAGTCGTGGCCGTGACGCAGGAGCTGCTGCAGAGTCTCGCTGGGCGGCAGCGGCTGCCATGGACTAGGCCGGAGGACCCCCATGTGGTGGCACGCGTCAGCGCCCATGAAGACGAACGACGACTCGATCTGTCCGTCCGGGCCCCGGACGGCGTCCGTACGCGCCAGAGCGCACATGTGGCCGACGGCGTGGCCTGGGGCATCCAGGAGGTAGAAGGAGCCGTCGCCGAAGAAGTCAAAGGCGTCGAAGCGGCCAACCTTGGGGCCGTCGTGGCTGTCGAAAACGATCTCGCGCACAACACGGCCCTCGGCATCGGCATCGAGCACAATGGCATCGGGCCGCGTGGGCCAGCCGGGCCAGGTGGCGGCGCGGACACCGGGGCCGATGACGAGGTCCGTGGTGGACGGGAAGCGCGTGACGTCGCCAATGTGGTCAAAGTGGTTGTGGGACCAGATGACGGCGTCGACGTCGGTGCTACGGACGCCGACGGTGTCATAGGCGTCGTCCAGCATGGCGGCGACGTCGGAGCCGGGCGTGACGATGGTGGTGGACTCGATCAGCTTGACAGTGCGGGGCGCGAGGTTGCGCCAGTCAGGTCGCACGCCGAGGTCGAAGACGACGTGCCGACCGGTGGTCGGGTGAGATACGAGGAAGCAGTAGATGGGCGCGTGCAGGCCATCGAAGCCATCCATCTTGGGCCGCCAGAACAGCTCGGGGTTGATGTGGAGCAGGGTGTTACTGCGGGCACGGATGGTGTTGGCATTAGCATGATAGATTTACTACTGGCGTGGGGGCAAGCAAATGGGTGGAATGCTGCACCACACGCCATCGGGGAAGACAAAGACGTACGTACGTATCCATGACCCGGACGTCGACGGTGGACAGGGACTCTGGGATGGCCACCGCCGGGGGGCCGGCAAGGGGCTTGGAGGAGGTGGTGGTGGTGGCAGACATGTTTGGTGATGATGATCCGTCCTAGGACGTGTAAGCGTAGGAGGCTTTGCTGTTGAAGCTGTTGCTGTTGAGGCTTTTTGCTGCTTTTAGCGAATCGGACATATTATCAATGTGTGCTCCCGTCTGTTTGAATGGCGCGCCGTGAGCAAGATCACCATCAAGGGGAGCTCAAGGGGAGCTCCAGGCGTTGCATTCGACGCAATGCGACTTGGAGCCAGCCGGAATGAGCCGTGAGGCCGGCAGGAGAGAGGATGGCCTTGCCCCGGCTCTATTGGTAATCACCCCCTACTTAGACCAGACCAGACCAGACCAGACCATACCAGACCAGACCGGGACGAGTCGTGTTGATGTCATATAAACTTGGGTCCCTGGCGAGTGTGGCATATGTGGTTGGGGTTGTAGGGAGTGCTTGTAGCCCGTGTCGATCCGTGGTTTGAACACCGAGTAAACTGCACATGTAGCAAGGGCCTAGGAAGACGACGAATGGGGTTATGTTATCCGTTGTCAACCAAACAGGGATGCCCCGTGTGTGTGTAAGCCGCCCACCTCGAAGCACGTCCCATGTCGTGGTGGGAATCCCATGCAACCCTGTTTGTATATGGGGATGGATGGATGGTGTACAAAACGCAATCCCAGGTCGAGACACAGCCAAGCGACAGAGGCTTGAGCAGAGAAAGAAAGACATTCATTCTTCGCTCTCTCTCTATTCTATTCTACACTGTCATCGTCTCTATAAACCCGCAACCATGGATGTGGCCGTCGCAGTTCAGCCCGTATCAGCAATCCCAGCAGCAGCAGCATCAGCATCAGCAGCAATCCTCAATGGCTCCGTCAGCGAGGCTCAGGTTGCCGCCAACCATGACAACGACAAGGACGACGACGCTCTCTACTGGTTCCGCACCAGCGGCCAGGACCTCGCGCGCATGATGTACGAGGCTAACTACCCGGTCGAGACGTCGAACCGCTTCCTCACCTTTTACCGCGACGTCGTCTGCCCGCTGCTCGGCGGCCGGCCCCAGCCCGACTCGCTGCCGACGGCCGTGGGCTGGGACGGCAACCCGTTCGAGTACAGCTTCGAGTTCAAGGGGTCCACCAAGAAGGCCGGCGTCCGCTTCGTCCTCGACCTGAGCGAGGTCCGGCCCGCGAACCGGGAGTACCCGCTGAGCCTGGCGACGGTCGAGAAGGTTCTGGATGTGCTGTCGACCAAGAGCCCGCTGTACGACGACCACTGGCACCGCTCTCTCGAGCGGTGGTTCGTCTACTCGCACAAGCCGTCCGAGAGGCAGCGGGAGCTGGTGGCCAAGGTCGGCTACCAGACGCCCACCATCCTCGGCTTCGACATCAACCCCAAGATCACCGAGCTCGCGCCCGCCCTGCTCCCCGTCATGGTCAAGAGCTACTTCCCGCCGTGCTTCGTGACCGAGGACCGCGGATTCACGCGGTTCCGATCCCTCGCCCTCGGCGTGCGGCAGCTGCCGGACATTGGCTCGCACCCCAACATCCTGCTGGGCCTCAAGATGATTGAGGACTTTGTGGCCGACAACCCGCAGTACGAGGGTTGCGGCCGCGGCCTCTCGACCGACTTCGTGCCGGCCGGCCAGGCGCGTCTGAAAGTCTACCTGCGGTACTGGGGCGACTCGTTCGACGAGATCTGGGACTACTACACGCTGGGCGGGCGCATCCCCATCGCCGACCTCGAAGACGACAAGGAGAAGCTGCGCGACCTGATACAGCTGTCGCGCGGCTCCGAGTACCCGGCGGACAAGACCCGGCCCGAGACGGAGGCCGAGAAGAAGCGGCGCGCCATCTTTGGCACCAAGCCGACGTCGCTCTACTTCTCCCTCACGCCCGAGAAGCCGTACCCGATCCCCAAGCTGTACTTCTACCCTGCATTCCAGGCGCCCAACGACGAGGCCATTGCTCAGGGTATTGACACCTGGCTCAAGAGGCACAACTGGTATGACGGCGGCAAAACGCTGGAGGAGATGGTGGCCAATGTATTGTGAGTATTTTTTACCTCTCTTGTGGTGTTACAACTTGATACTACCACTAAGGTACTGACTGGCTAACTTGTTGATAGTGACTACCGGAGACTCGATGAGAAACCTGGCATCTTCACCTTCCTGGGTGTTGGACGGAAGGAGACCGGCGACGATAGCGGGTTGAGTCTCCAGGTCTACGTGACGCCCGAGTTGTACGAGAGCCCGCGGTACTGAATTGAGTCGGGGTAATGCGACATGAGAGCAACATGATGTAAACAGTATATGCTTTTCGACCGCGTGTGTGTTGCAAGGGAATGAATGGGATTGCATGGGTTTTATTTTGGTTTGATCGACTGCGAGAACTCTGTAGATTTAAGCCTGTCCATGCATTGAAATTTGATGCCATGTTTATTTGCCTCTGCTTTTGTAGTCTTCCTTGGTCGTGTTTCTTGACAGCAGCAGCCCTGACTGAGCACATTCGACAAGACTCAAGATGGTGACGGCTGAACAGAGGAGAGAGACAGAGAGTACATTCAAGTCTTTGGCCACGACTGTTGTGGCTGATGGATGAACTTGAAATGTATTCAGTCCCTTGCATTTGAACCCTTGGATTTTCAAAATTCTTCAAATGTAGCGTTTAGCTAGTTTATTTAGTTTCTTTAGTAGCAAACAGCTGGAAGCCACCATTAGTTTGTCTGGTCCCTGGTAATTTTGAGTGTGCAAGTCCATGAGCAGCGAACCCAGAGTCCACCCTGAAGAGTCGTTCTTATTCATGCTATGTATATTATTCATTGAATACGTAACCACTGACTGCTGTGATAGAGATCCAACCTAAAAAAGAGACCCCTCGACAAGTGGTGTAAGAACCACGCATACATACACCTCCAAATAAGAACATTAACGCCTGCAAACCCCCAACCCAACTCATCCTGCATGACCATCTAGGACTAGACATCGAGCTCGGCCTCGATGATGCGCTGCACGGCCAGCGGCGACGACCAGATCTTGACGACGCGGTAGCCCGCCGACTTCAGCAGGGCGCGCCAGTGCGTCTCGGTGCGCTCCTCGCCGGCCACCATGACCATCATGGTCAGGTCGTAGGCCGTGGTGTGCGGGTGCGCGATGGTCTCGGGCGCGATGTGGTCGTGGATCAGCAGGCTGCTATAGCCGGGCGTCAGGGCGTCGCGCTGCATCTCGAGGATCTTGCGCGCCGGCTCGTCGGACCAGTCGTGCAGGACGCCGTGCATGTAGTAGGCGCGGGCTCCTTTAAAAGGAACACCAATCAGCTTTGGGTCATATGGTGACGGCAATAACACGGGGAGGCATATACGACAACAGGGCACACGGGGAGAAGGGAGATGGTACTGAGACAACTCACCCTTGATGGGCTGGGGCGTGAAAAAGTCATGGCCCAGCTTGTTGACGGGATCCGGGCACTTGGACAGCTTGACGACCTCGGGCAGGTCCTCGACGTACAACCGGGCGGCGACGTGCGGGTGGGCGGCGCGGAAGCGCTCCATGTCGTGGCCGATGCTGCCGCCGACGTCGACGAGGACGGGGCCGTCAGGCCGGGCCGTGGCCAGCAGCGTGTCGTGGGGGAAGATGTCGAGCCAGCCGGCCTGGGTGGCCATGACGCCGCCCATGACGTGGTTGAAGGACTCGCCCTCGGCGCGGTTCTCGTCCTGCTGGTAGAAGTGGAACATGTCGAGGCCGCGGCAGTCCTTTGCGTACTGGAAGATGCCGTCCTCGGGGTCCACGGGGTTGCGGTACTTTGTCTGGGCGAGGTGGCGCGGCATCTTGAAGAAGCAGGGGAGCGTGGCATCGTAGCTGCGCCTGTTAGAGTCTGTGTCTCTGTCTCACTGTGTCTCTTCCGCTCGGATGGTGGTGATATGGTGATATGGTGACGGTGATATGGTAACGGCAACACTCACAGATGGTTGATCCACTCGCCAAACACGGGCTTGGTAAAAGAGACGGACAGCGCCGTCGGCTTAAAGACACCCGCCGACGGCTCCTCCAGGACGTGGTTCGCCGCCAAGTGTCGTAGGATCCGGGCTGACAGGCAGTCTACGTGTCAGCATACATACATACTTATTTGAGCTCAAACAAGGTATCGTGACCTGGGAGACTCACAAAGCAGCTTGGTTTCGATTTTGGGCACCAGCTCCTGGATCTCTGCCAACGTCTTCTCTCCGTCGCCGGCCGTGTGCCACTCATGGAAGAGCTGCAGATCCATGGCGACCTTGAGCGCGGCGCCAAGAGCGGGCTTCATAGAGGGGTCAGGGTTGTTAGCATACATAATCATTCTGTTCGCTTGGTCCCCTCATCTGTATGACGTGGAAACATGTTTATGCTCACCTGGCCCATAACAAGCCTCAACACAAAGTCCCACGGCGTCTCGAGGCGCGCCACCAGGGCGTACGCGGCTGTGACGGCTTCGATGCGCTGGCCATCGTTCTCGAACGATTCCGCATTGATGCCGTTGAGCGTCTGGATGATGGCGTCGTGTTTCGAGGCCCCGCCGTGGCCGTTGACGCCGTTGACGCCGTTGGTGATGGTCTGGGCCGGCATGCTGAGAATTTTGGAGCACAAAACTAAGTATATCAAGTAAAAGGAAGAGTAATAGTATGCTTAGGCTGTCAGGAAGTTGAATCGAAGGATCATACAAGGCTCACGAGAATCTCAAGGCAAATTAGCTTGGATTATACGTGCAGCTGATATTTGGGAAGTCTTGGTGTGTGTCAGCACGGTTCAGAATGCAACATGATATGGATAGCTTTCATTTAGTTAATTAGCACCATCTTGATAACTCCCGGTCCCCTCCACCAACTCAGGTCCCGGTCACCGAGTAAACCTTAGCAGCGCCGGGGACTGAGTAATGTAATAGAACCCCTCCAAAGGGTCACAACCCCTCTGTATCATCAGCCATATCTGTTGGAGATACTCATCTACCGGTAGCCAGCAGCCACAATGTCATCCCATCGGGTGCTGCGTCATGTTTCTCTACGGGTAGAGTCATATATGCGCTTTATCCTGGTCCAGGCAGAGATGGTCCTCATTGCCCGATAACATTGAACACACCAGAGGACCTACACCACCTACACCACCACCACCACCACCACCACCATGCTCTTCGCCCTCTCGTCGGCTCTCGTCCTGGTCGCCGCCGTGGTCGTCTACCGCGTGCGCTTTCACCCCCTCCGCGCCATCCCCGGCCCCTGGTACGCCGCCGCGTCGCCCCTGTTCCTCTGGACGATATGCTACCTCGGCATCGAGGGCCGCGTCATGCGCCGCCTCCATGAGAAGCACGCCACGGCCGTGCTCCGCGTCGGGCCCAACTCGGTCTCCGTCTCGGACAGCAGCGCCATGCACGAGATCTACGTCGCCGGCGGAGGGTTCCTTAAGGACGACCGGTACCGCAACTTCAACCTAGGCCCCGTCGAGACCATCTTTTCCACCCTCGACGGCGCCTACCGCGACCGCCGCGCAAAGGCCGTCGCGCCCTTGTTCTCGCCCGCCCAGATCCGCGCCGAGAGCGGCCCCCGCGGCTCCGTCGGCCGCCACGTCGACAGCTTCGTTGCCCAGCTGGCCGAGCTGCGCCGCGCCCGCGTCCGAACCGACCTGCTCGACCTCTGCGCCAAGCTGTCCATCGACGTCGTCTCCGACTACCTTCTCGGCCTGCCGTACGGCGGCCTGACCGAGCACGCCCACCTCAGCCTGCCCGACAGGCAGACGCGCGAGGGCAAGCTGAGCGCCAACGAGTTCGTCCACGCCATCGTCGGCTTCGCCCGCTTCTCCCTGCTGCCCAACAGCCTCTTCAAGCTCACCTACGCCGTGTCCCAGCGCCTCAGCCACAGCGTCAAGGTGGACGAGTCCCTCGCCAGGATCGGATCCTTTATCAACAGCGTCATGGCTCGCGTCACGGCAGACGCCGGCATCGACAAGAAGAACGCCGACAACAACGACAACAAGAATGACAACAAGACGGCGGGTTCCAGAACACACCTCTACCCGGACCGTCTCCTCGCCGTCGGCGTCTCGCTTCCCGAGACGGCCGCCCAGAGCAAAGCCATCCTCTTCGCCGGCGCCGACTCGACCGCCGTCGCCCTCGCTACGACCCTGTTCCATCTCGCCCGCAACACCTCCGCGCGCACCCGGCTGCTACACGAGATCCGCGCCGCCACCGCCGCCGGGGGCAGCAACAAGCAGCCCGACCTGGTTTTCCTGCGCGCCTGCGTCAAGGAAGGTCTGCGCCTGTGCATGGCGAACCCAGTGCGACTGACGCGTGTTGTGCCCCGCGCCGCGGACCTGCACGTCGACGGCCTCCGCATCCCCCCTGGGACCACCGTCGGCTGCGCGGCGTACGTCATGCATCACGACCCCGACGTCTTCCCGCACCCGTTCGCCTTCAAGCCCGAGCGCTGGCTCGACGACGGGTCCAGTGCCGGCTTGCGCCGTCCCGCCATGGAGAAGTCTCTAATGCCCTTCGGCCACGGTCTCCGCGCGTGCCTGGGCAAGAACCTGGCCATGCACCAGCTTCACCAGGCCGTTGCCGCCGTGATCGACGCCGAGATCCTCGACGGGGCTCGCACCGTGCAAGACGAGATCGAGGTGGTTGAGTGGTTCAATGGGGATATCAAGGGACACAGTGTTGACATTGAGTGGTGAGGCTGCAAGATTATTATACCCAATATAATTTCTGTTAAATAACGCGAGCGGCTGTTTTGCAAGCAACTTCTACTACACTAAGCAAGATATATTGTACTTCATTTATAACATATCAAAAGTTAAGAAATTAGCTCGAGAACTGCGTTCAGATGATAGTTCCATAACAGTGATTCACGATCTATTTCACAGGGTCTACCCACCACCAAGTCGTTCGTCTGCGTATTTTCTTTATGCAAATACGTGTAGTTGATTGAAGTAAGAGTACCACTTGTGTCACAGAAGTCATTGCAATGCTTCTCAAGAATGGCACGTCGCTTTACGAATTTGGGCTTCAATCTGTACCAAGTCAAGGAACCCATTTCCTGGCCACTCTGACATGAGGATACGTGACGGAATAGTATTAGGTTGATTGTACGAATAGCAAGCGTCTTATAGTACTATCTGTTTCAATGCTGCTGCTGCTTTGATATCCTTAGAAACGGTTTGGCTGTATCCCAAGGCACTGCATAGAGCAGACTACGTAGGTGGTGAATGATTACCCAAGATAGCCAGCTTCTTGCCTCGTGCCAAGAAACCGTTTCTTGGGCTATTTAAATTCAAGCTTCATGGGTCTCCGTGTGTGTTTGCCTCCAACCCGACAACCTGGCACCCTAGGCCAGCAACGGCTTGCTGGCAGGGTGTCTGCTAGTCATGATATAACAGGGGTAATTCGGATGGGCACCCGTCCCCTAGACCCCCTGGAATTTTAGTGTTCGCACAGAGTCTAATTCGGGTTCCGAGTAGTTTGTTTGGCCGGCACCAGGTCCCATTCGTTGTCTGCAGACAATAACACACAAGGCCCCCCCTTGATGAGAGCACCCAGCCTCTACTTCGTGGGTTGATATAGAGGTCATCCAACAACACAATTTCCAGCATTTTGACCTCACACTCCTTCCGCCACAGCTTCATTTCGTAAATTCATTCCTTAGCTCGTTGCAAGCTTGCAACCCCGTTCAAGATGCACTCTCTCCCTTCACCTGCGAAGCTCCTTACCCTGGGCTCGTCGGTGCTGCTTAGCAGTGCGAGTCTCGTCTCAGCCGCCGCTAATCCCCGTTCCGCATGCTCGAAAGCAGACAGCGTGCTCGATTTCGACTATGTCATCGTCGGCGGCGGCACAGCCGGCCTGGTCTTGGCCAACCGACTGACAGAGGATGCCGGCGTGACTGTTGCCGTCGTTGAAGCCGGCACACTGCCCGAGGACGTCTCGGGGAACTGGACCCAGGTTCCGGGCTACGCCGGCAAGTTCTTCTCGGGTGCGCCCGAGATGTCTTGGGGCTTCCAAACGACCCCGCAAGCTGTGAGTTCCAACGTCGTCGTCCTCAAGCTCTGTGGCCAGAGTCTCATCGATGGATCCATGGATTATTAACCTGATGTCGGGCAGGGACTCAACAACAGTACGGCTCACTACTTGCGAACGAAAGCAGTAAGTCCAGCCGCATACCCATCTGTGAAAACACAACATTCCAAGCTACGATTGCTAGACAGCCTTGCTGCTTCGCGTTTCCTTCTCCAAAAGTCTAATCATCGTGTGCCTTGCAGCTGGGTGGATGTAGCAACGTCAACTACATGGCGTACTCGCATACGACCAAGGGTGCTCACGCGGCATGGGCGGCTGCGGTCAACGACGAGTCCTACTCGTACGAGAACATGCTGCCGTATTACCGAAAGACGATGAAGTTCTCGTCCCCGAAGGAGTCGTCTCGCCTGGCCAACGCCACGGTCCGATACAACGAGGCCAGCGTGGCCACCAGCGGCGCGGTGGACGTCACGTACCCGGCCTACAGCCAGCCCTGGAGCACCTGGGTCTCCAAGGGGCTCGCAGCCATCGGAGTCAATGAGACCGATACCTTCATCGACGGAACCCTCATCGGTCACACTTGGCAAATGGACACGCTCCGGGCAAACGACAGCCACCGTTCCTCTTCCGAGACGGCCTACCTGCGGCCCGTCTTGGACCGGCCCAACCTCGCCGTCTTCCATTACACCACGGTCGAGCGCGTCCTGTTCAGCAACAAGACGGCCACGGGCGTCGAGTTCTCCTCTGCCACTACCGACTCCAGCTGCATCGGCACCATCTCGGCGGCTAAGGAGGTCATCCTCTCGGCCGGCGCCTTCCAGTCGCCTCAGCTGCTGCAAGTTTCGGGCGTGGGACCCAAGGACCTGCTGTCCAAGTACGGTATCCCCGTTGTCGCCGACGTGCCCGCCGTCGGCAGGGGGATGAGAGACCACATGACCATCTTCGCCTCGTACCAGGTCAACGTCGTCACCTCATCGGCCTTGTCCGGCGCCGACTACCTGGCCACCGCCATCGACGACTTCAACACCAATGGCGAGGGCCCGTTGGCAAGCTCGGGCGGTGACCTGGTTGGCGGAGAGAAGATCCCTGCCGACCTGCGAAAGGACTTTGCCGCTGAGACGGTAGAGTGTACGTTGCCATGTCCTTCTCCCCCCTCATGTTCTGATTCCACCGTCTTTCGTGTTTCTCTTTTACCCGAGCGCTGACTCTCAACACCCTCTTCATAGACCTATCCCCTTATCCCGCCGACTGGCCTGAGGTTCTTTACAACGTCTACCCCGGCGGCGTGACCGAGGCGGTGGCCAACGAGAACTTTGCCACGCTGCAGGCGACTCTGATGATGCCCCATTCCCAGGGCACCGTCATGATCCAGTCCGCCAACATAAGCGACGCGCCCGCCATCAACCCCAACTGGCTCACCGAGAACTCCGACATGGACGTCCTCGTTGCCGGCTTCAAGCGTGTCCGCCAGGCTCTCGAGTCCTCCGCCGTGGCCCCCGTCCTCGTGGGCGGCGAGGTGTTCCCGGGGCCTTCGGTGGCGACCGACGACGACATTCGCACCTACATCAGGCGGTCCAGCAGTCCGATCTACCACGCCTTTGCCTCAAACAGGATGGGCAATGGCACAGACCCTCAAGCTGTCGTGGACAGTCGCGGGAGGGTTGTCGGAGTCTCCAGGCGTCAGTTATCCTTCCCCTTCTGCGTACGTACCGAGACTGAACTGACAAATGTGAAAGTGAGGGTTATTGATTCGTCTTCATTCCCGTTCCTGCCACCCACTCCTGCGCCGCAAGTGCAAGTCTGTAAGTGAATTTACCCTAGCTACTCAGCAAAGATTCATGGCTAACACCACGGGGCTAGATGTCTTGGCGGAGAAGCTGGCGGATGACATCAAGAAGACTACCTACTGAGACGCTGTCGATGTAGTTATCTGTGCGGCATTTTGAAGTCTGTGATTGATTGGATTGTACTTTGGCATTCGTTGATTGTTGTTAATATGTATTTTTAATTGAGTGGTGGTCTATTCCTTGATTGAATGTTTTGATTGGGATTTTATAATTGTGTCCTTTGTTATGTTTCTTATTCTCGCCTTACGCCTGCTTAGTCCACTTGCACAGTGTTCCAGGGCTCAGATATTACGTCCACCGCCGTAGATCTCACCTACAGTTGGTCTCTTCTATACATTTGAAGACTAGTCATATAGCCATTCAGTATGTTCTATGCTTCAGCCTGCTACTTCATTGTGCTCGAAGTAAACACAAGCAGTACAGTGTCCTCCACGAGTCCGCTTGTCAGACAACAGCCAGATTCTTTGATTTCCGTCATAGCAGTCCAGCGCCCCCATAGCTCACACATTTCCATTTCATAGGCTCATGGCCTTAATATCGAAGCCGACATGACGTGAGAGACCTGTCCTTCCTATGGAATCGGACAATCTCGGTTGATTATCTTGTATGCACATCAGCTGTTCATTCTATGGTTCTTTGATCCACAAGCTGATATAGTCTATAACAATCTACATCATACATCGTATCTGTCTATACCTACTGGTGTTTCAAAACTGACTGGACAATGTTTCTAATGCTTAACCATAGACCCCAGCATGCCATCCACCCTGACCCCACCCTTCGACAATGCCCTTGTTGCATATGCAATGGTAGTCAGAGCCAATGGTTCCATACCGCTTCACCGCATCGGGTAAGCTGAGGAAGAAAACCATCGAGAGCGGCTTTATTTCTGCTTCAGCTTCTCCTTTGCCGCGACGTGGGCGTAGACGAATGCATACGCGACGTCCACGACCTCGGATGCAGCAAAGAAGAAGACCACAATGGGCTCCGCCACCCTAGTGTAGCTCTCCGGGTAATGCGCGTACCGCCAGGCAAACAGCACGATGGAGAGGAACGTGCCCAGCGTACGGTTGAACCTGGTCGAGGGTTAGCGTCTGGTCAACTCCCAGGTGTACCGCTGGCTCGGAGTACGGAAGGCCATTCACTCACCAGATACCCCAAGAGTGACCGGCGGTGCTGTCTCTACGCAACAGTTGCGCGAGCGACGTGCAGCTGATGAGCAACTGGTCCGAGTAGCCCAGGTAGAAGGACGCCGGGTCGATGCCAACAGTGTTGATGAAGGCCCAGAAAGCGCCAATCATGGTCACAACACCCAGCGACAGGATCCAGCCCAGATTCCTCGCCACAATGGGTGAGTGCTTCCATTCCTGCGGGCCGTACTTCCAGGTGGTGTAGATGATGCCAATGTCGATGATAAGCCATGGTACAAAGGCCACCACCTGTGCTGCCGACGTCGGCATGACGACGCCAAAGAGGAACTCCCATGCTATGTTTGCACAGCTTTATCTCTCAGGACTCATCATCAGCACAACGGGGTCCACATCGATAGGTGCAAATTGTCAGAACAGGGGAATGGGAGAGATTCATACAGTGCAAAAAGAGGCATGCCATAAGACTTGTCGCGCAAGCCCTGCCGGATGTACAGCACATAGGCTATGGTCCAGAAGAAGGACACCGATAGAATGAGACTATCTTGAACCTGCAAGAAGTACAACGGAGGCTGGTTCACCTGGTCGATGCGGTTGAGAGGAAGATGGAAACCCATTTTGGAAGCGGTCTGGGCAGTTCAAGGAATTCGGCAGTATTCTCGCATAGGTTTCAGGGAAAAGAGTAGCATAGGAATCGTGTCAGAATAGAGGTCTCATTCCACTGTCTCACTTCGCTATGAAATAGTTCACACACCTTCGCCTCGTGTGCCACCGCGTTCATGCGAGTGTGTGGGGATATGAACCATCTCGGGGTGTCATCCCTGTCATTACTCGGGGTCGCGGCCGAATGACAGGGATCGCGGCCGCGGCCCAATCCTGCTTACTCGGTCTTTTGAAGGCAATGTATTTAGATTTGCCACGTATCGCGGTACTGGATAATCGCTGGGTTGGACTGATAACTGGCACGTTGGAGATACCAGTGACACTTGGACTAGGTGTGATGCTGTATCCGTGACGCCATGAGTGAGTGACCTGCATTGTACAGATATTCCCGATGTTTGCTCGAATTCAAACAGAGCCGTCATCCTCCCATTTTGCGTCTTTGTCTATGCGGGGATACACTCTTCAACTTTGCGACCATAGTAGCAAGGAGAGGACAGCATCGCCGTAATGGCACTCTCTGACGGTGTTCGCCAGCTTCTGGCTGAAGCGGACGTCAAGATCTACTCGACCATGAGCTTGTTCGTTTTAGTCGCCATCGCCACCACCCTATCTACCGTTTCATGGTCGAAAGCCTCCCGAACCCTGCACTTCCCGTTCATTGGAAGCCCGTCCGGAAACACGGCGCAAAAGCGCCAATATTTCATCAGTAACGCCGTGAAGCTCTTCCAGGAAGGATATCAAAACGTGCGGTCTTTTGGGAACACCAACCCCCCAAACCCTCGACGGAAACTGGTATCATTCTAACACTGCTTATAGTTCCGAAACTCTGTATGGCGAACGATTGCTCTTGATGGTAATTACATTCCCATATGCGCTCCATCGGTAGCGTTGCGGTACTGCTTATCCTCTCAAACTCTTGACCAACTTTGCTCTAGGCGAGTTACTCGTGGTCCCGTTGCCATACGCAGACGAACTGCGCAAGCAGCCAGAGGAAGTAATTAGTAGAGACGTAGCCAACAACAAGGTTGGTGAACCCAGGGGCGTCAATCGAGATGCACCCATTTCTATTTAAACCACATCATTGACGTTGAACAAACTTCTAGTCGTTTGAGACGAAGCTCTTGAACATCACTTTTGCTACACCATTGATGGTTCACACCGTCAAAGCTGACCTCACTCACAACATCCCACACCTTACCTCGCCCATGATGACAGAGGCTCAGGAGACACTTCGTGAGGCTTTTGGAGAGAGTCCGGAGTACAGCGCAGTAAGCGTGTATCAGAAGCTACTGCGCGTTGTCGCCATTGTGTCCGGCATCGCCTTTGTTGGGCCTGAGACTTGCCGCGAGAACGAGTACCTCACCAACAGCATCATGTTCACCGTCGATCTATTTTCCGCCATTGCCGAGCTGAAGAAGTGGCCCAACTGGGGTCCCACGCGCCGCATTGCGAGCTACTTTATACCGCAGGTGAAGAAAATGAAGGATCACCGCGCACGCTCGATGGCGTACCTCGTGCCTGTCATCCAGAAACGACGTTCTATGCGATTTGACTCTAAAGAGGACAAGCCCAAAGACATGCTCCAATGGCTGATAGAAAAGTCCGACAAGTTTGGAGCGAAACAAGACGAAGATATCGCCATGGTGCTCATCCTGCTGGGTGTGGCAGCCATCCATACAACGACCATGGCCGTGACACAGACGTGAGTTGCAATAGTCTTTTCTCTCTTTCCTCAAATCAGTGGGAAACTGGCTTCTTTAACACGTCTCTCAACAGGCTTTACGATCTTATCGGGTACTGTCCCGAAGTTATTCCTGAGCTCCGTGAAGAAATTCGCTCCGTCCAGGCGGCACATAACGGAGTCCTCAACACCGAAGCCCTGTACCAGATGAAGCTGCTGGACTCGATCATGCGTGAATCACAACGGTTGAACCCAACCAATGTGATGCGGATGCAGCGTTGCGTGCTACAATCGTTCCAGCTGGCCGACGGCACCACCATCCCGGCCGGCATCGATATTGCCGTGCCTGCGTTGCCCGTCAACTTGGACGAGTCTAAATATCCGGACCCCTTGCGTTTCGACCCGCACCGCTTCGTGCGCCTGCGGTCCAGCGTCGACCCCGACCCCATCGGCTACGCCAGCAGGGAACAGTACCAGTTCATCAGCGTGACCAAGGAGAACATGGCGTTTGGTTTCGGAAAACCGGCGTGTCCCGGGCGCTTCTTCGCCGCCACCGAGATGAAGCTTCTTCTCATCCGCCTGTTGCAGGACTACGACATCAAGATGCCCGACGGCGTCGAGGGCCGCTATCCCAACATGATTCGTGGAACTTCCATCACGCCTGACACGAGTAAAACCATCATGATGCGGAGGCGGCTGTAGAAATGGGTTCAAAACTAGAGATCCATGGGGGCAAATGTAGTTGCGGAAAGGTTACCTTTTTTTACGACTGAGCCGGTCAACTTCAAGAGGCCGGCTTGGTTTACTCCTCGAACCCTATCCGCCGCTTGTTGCAGAATGAATTACATGGGTCAAATGGAGCATGATTTTACTTTGTCTCTAATTCTAAAAATGGCAATCAGAATGATTTAAGCAAATATTGATGAAAGTATATTGTTCCCAAACCCAAAGGTTTGCCACAAGATAAAGTAGCACTAGTGGAGATGCAGGAGACTTGATGGCCATCCAAGCAGATTGCAAGTGTCGCTACTCGCTTACACGGAGCTTAACGTAGAACGATGTATCCCTATCAAATTCACAATAACAGACACAAGGATGCACTACCCGGAAGCACTCAGCAAGCAAGAGGCTACGCTTGTCAATAACAAGACTGTCGGGGTGGCCTGTGACAATGCGGCAAAAGGTACGATATCGTAGCAATAGATTGTTCATAAAGTAACGCCCCTGTTAGGCTTAGTCACAAGAGTCGTTGAAGTCAGCGACTCGGCGCCCAGTTCGTTAATCAATCAACGCAGGATTACTCTGTACTCGGTTCCGCGACTCAGTCACAAAGTGGAATACAGCGAGTCAGCGTGCCGTGCTCTCCTACGCCTCCCTTCTTTGTTCACACTCTTACCCAATGTCTGCAAGTCATGGAACTTCAAGGGCCGTTTCCCCAGAGCTATCAGCAAGTTCAAATTCTTTGCATCTCGAACCGATCAAGTCTGTTCCTGCAGTGCAGTTTGAGTGAGTACATATAGCTGATTATTATCGGGACCGAAATGTGGGTCGAATCCCCCCAATGACGCATCTGAAAGTCCCGAGCGATTCCGTCTTTGCTTGTCCCGATCTCTTTTATGGTTCAGACCACAGGTATTTGTGGCGCCGAGTATTGTAGAACCGAGTTGAGCTCCCATGTGTTTCCCTTTTCACAAAGGTCTCCATTAATTTATGCGCACAACTTCGTTCAAAAGACCTTGTGATAGGAATAAGCTACCCTCAATGTTTTTGAAGACCATCCGTGACTGCTGAGTCATGCGATGAATTTCGAAAAAGGGAACGATGCTGTTCTCGGAACCCCCAACCCACACAAAGCAACATGTTGATATCAGTCGCCAAATCTGGTAGCGATCATTACTATCATTATCTCCTCCTAAGCTTTTGAGGCGTGGCATGTAACACGTACTAGAAAGCTTTTTTCGCACATACTCCCCGGATAAGAAAAAGCTGCACTATGGTAGGTCAATAGCAAGGACGATGCTTACTGACTTGAAGAAACTAACGTTCGCAGGAGTTACGTCCAGTGCCTGGCAGGCTCAATACCAACTCTGCTGATACCTTGACGAGCCAAACGTCTGATCCTCCCCTTCAGGAGTTACGTCCAATGCCTGGCAGACTTGATACCGATTCTCCCGATACCTTAACGACTCCAACGTCTGAGCACCTCTCCACGGACAGCAATCTTAACATTGTGTGGTGGGATGGTGATAACGATCCGGAACATCCGTACAACTGGCCAGTATGGCGGACGAGACTCAATTGCACCTTGGTGAGCTGTGCCAGTTTTGTCGCGCCGCTGGCAACTAGTAAGTGAACACCCTTTCTCGGTTTTCGGCGTGCTTAGAGGGTGTCTATCTACCTGCTCACCATATGTCTCCCAGCACTCTTTGCACCCGGTGTGCCCCAGCTCATGCGAGAGTTCCACAGCGATAGCGAAGAGCTTACAACGTTTGTTGTATCCATCTATAACCTGGGCATGGCATTCGGTCCCCTACTCATCGCGCCCCTTTCCGAAGTCTACGGCCGCGTCAAGATATATCATGTTTGCAACGTGGGCTTTGTGGCCTTTGTTATCGGATGCGCCTTGGCACCTAATCTTCAGTCTCTAATTGCCTTGCGCTTTCTCAGCGGCGTCTTTGGAGCATGCTTCAGTGCCAACGGAGGCGGTTCCATTGCCGACATGGTCCCACAAGAGAGGCGCGCCGGTGCCATGGCAGCCTTCACTCTCGGTCCTCTACTGGGCCCCATCGCTGGGCCTATTGCGGGCGGCTTCATCACTTCTGCAAAGGGTTGGCGATGGAACTTTTGGCTGGTAGCCATCGTCGGCACCTTTCTGTCGCTCGTCATGGCCCTCACCCTGAAAGAGTCTTTCCATCCCGTTATCCTCGAGGCCAAGGCAGCCAGGCTTCGCAAATCCACTGGGAACCCTCTCCTACGATCCAAGCTTGACTCCGGTCTGACCTTCAAACATAATCTCAGGCGCAGCCTTGTACGCCCGGTTAAGATACTCGTGTATTCACCTGTTGTTACACTGATCTCACTCTACATCGCTGTTACTTTCGGATACCTGAATCTCATGTTTACTTCCTTCACCGAAATCTTTGAGAATTACTATGGCTTTACTCCCGACCAGGTCGGGTTGGCCTATCTCGGTCTAGGGGTAGGTTCCTTGGTTGGCGTCGCTTTGTTCCGCCTCACGTCAGACCGGTACTTGGCCAAGAAAGCCGCCGATGCAAACGCCGCCGGCGATAACTCTAACGTGCCCAACGGAGGGATGAAACCGGAGTACCGCCTGACGAATCTTCCAATAGGAAGTCTCTTGGTCCCTATCGGCCTCTTTATTTACGGCTGGACTACACAGTATCACATTCACTGGATGGTGCCCATTGTGGCGACGGGTCTCATCTCGTGCGGGAATATCCTAACAATTACGCCTCTACAAATGTATCTTATCGACGCATTCCATGTTCATGCTGCGTCAGCACTCGCTGCAAGCATCGTCCTGCGATCTATTGTTGGTGCGGCGTTGCCTCTAGCGGGTTTGAGGATGTACTCAGCTCTTGGCATTGGATGGGGGAACAGTCTCCTTGGGTTCATTTCCTTGCTATTTCTGCCTCTAACATTTGTGTTTTTAAGGTATGGAGAGTACCTAAGAAAGCGGTTTGAGATCAAAACTTTGTAAGGTAATGCATTTTTGTACGGAGTATGTTATTACTATTGGGCGTAGTAGATTACTAAACGGAATTTCCATGGTGAAATAACCTTTTCGGCGGAAAGTAAATAAGCTGGGGAAAAGTCATCGCTACCCCGCAAGAGGCGTAGTGCTCCTCAGAAAATGGTTAGATACGCAACCTCATTATGCCTCATACTGAACTTGAACAATACGCAAGACTTTTCTGCAAGGCGGGCCATTGTTGTTTGGCTATCAACAAGTCATTGTTTTTCGTCTCATGCTTAATCCCCCATTTCCTGGGTCGACTTCGACTGTATCAAACAAGACAGTTCCTGTGCGCAAGTCATCATCTGCACTAGGTCGGCACCAAGACGCCTGCGATGCGGTTCCAGTTGTATGTTTTTGCTGTCTGGCAACTCCTGGCAGCTGCAACTGCAGGGAATGGACCTACGGTTGACCTACCGTATGCCCGTTATCAAGGGGTCTACAACTCGACGTCGAATCTCAATATCTTCCGGGGGTATGTGCTACACATTGACCATATTTCCTCCGTTAGCTAAACTCCGACAGCATCCGCTACGCAGCTCCTCCAACAGGAAAGCTTCGATGGCAACTACCCCAAGAACCGGATAGCAGCAAAACGGCCGTCACGCCAGCCGTATCTGACCCACCGCACTGTCCATGGTCTCGTCGTTCTCTGCAGTACCCAAAGACAGAAGCTGAAGAGGTTTCCCTTAGATCCTTCAACGTCACTGGAGACGAGGACTGTCTTTTCTTGAACGTGTTTGCGCCGGCCGACGCAGAAGACCTTCCCGTACTTGTATGGATCCACGGCGGCGGCTACAGTCTTGACGAGGCCGCGTCGTTCGACTTTTCCACGCAAATGGGGACCAACAATAACACTTATCTCGCTGTTGTGATTCAATATCGTCTCGGCGCCTTTGGCTTTCTGTCATCAGCTGACGTCGTGGCTAATGGGGTCGGCAATGCCGGCTTGCATGATATGGTCTTCGCGCTCCAGTGGGTGCAGAAGAACATTTGTAAATTTGGGGGCGACCCGGGTAAAGTGACGGTCGCAGGGCAATCGGCTGGTGCTGGAGCGGCCTTATTGCTGGCTACTACGGATATCACCGATGGGCTCTTCAGTGGTATAATTGCGAGCAGCCCATATATCACTACACAACCGTAAGTCACTCCTTTGTCATGTGTCTCGCGGTGTCACAAAATCGTCGGCTGAATACCTTTCACCAGTCAGTTCGATGGATACCGGCCAACGAAGAACTACCAAATGCTAGCGGAGCGTGTCAACTGCTCATCCACCGACAGCTCCTCGTCTCTTTTTTCCTGTCTCCAGAACGTAGACTCGGTTTCTCTTCAAAACGCCAGCGACTGGGTGAGCACACAGGGTCGTTACGGACAATGGGCATGGGGCCCTGTTGCCGACGGGAATCTCACCAAGGACACTTTTTCAAATCGGCTATCCCACGGGTTGAAGGGGTCCCGTTTGCTGACCAGTAACGTCGCAGACGAAGGCCCATATTTCACTCCGCAGAACATCACCTCCCAGGCGGACTTTGTCTCGTTGTTGCAGTCCAACTACCCCAAGCTGACCGCTTCCAACATTACGGAAATACTAGCCACTTACGCCCAGAAACACGAGGACTTCCTCACGGCCAACTCAAAGGACGCAAATAATACGGACCCGGGCTTTGCAACGAACGGTCGGGATGCACCCTATGCTACCACTGTGTCCAACTATGCCACAGGTTGGCAGCAAGTAGCCAACAATTTCTATGCCGAGGCCACAGTCATATGCCCCTCGCATTGGGTTGCCGACGCATACGCAGCGAAAGAGGGAGGCCGAGCATGGCGTTACCAGTTCAGCATACCACCCGCCTACCACGGCCTAGACGTGGGCTCCGGATCCGGCTTCGACGTGCTCCTTGCGGATGTCAACACTCCCAATACGTCCATAACTCTACCTCTCCGGCGCGGATTGCAGACCGCTTGGGGAGACTTCATCGTCAATGGGGCGCCAACTCTAAGTGGTTCTGGTTCGTACGTGAGCGTCTGGCCGCAGTGGAGAATGGGGGGGAACGGAGCCGCTTACATGTTAAATGTAAACGTGACAGGAGGAGTGCCAACGGAGAAGGAATCTACATTCGACGGCATGGTCAAGTTGCAAATCACCAGCTATTTGCCTGGCGGCGCCAACGACCCACCTCTACAGGATGCCTTGGACATTGTGGACGGCGAAAAATGGGAGGACGGCCGAGGGGAACGATGCCGCATGTTAGCGACACTAAGCCATTGGATCAACGAGTAGATTTATAAATCGATAAGTAACCGGGGTACGAACTAATGAAAGGGTTTTCCTAGAGAGTAGTGAAATAGTTAGTCTTAAGCCTTATTTTACAATAGGTTTAAATCCTAGTGAGTTTGTTTTGTTTCACTTTCTCAACTAGAATGGCTATACACAAAAAATGATTTCTGCTACTATAAGCTATGTGACTACACTTTGCTCTATTATTATACTACAGTTAGGAACTCACAGTAGTATCCGATAACAGAACTAAAGGGTAGAAGCTAGTAAACAGTAAGTATAAGGTGACTGATAGATTGGGCTTTTAAATAATAAAGTAACTGTCTTAACACCTGGAAGGATGACTGTCATCCTGCACTAGGAAGTTCAAGCTAGACCTATCTTTAACCCCTTTCATATAATGCATAGGTCTATTTAAAATAGCGTCCTGAGAGATTACCATTATACTTTTGAAGTTCTTAGATGAGAAAGGTTGTCTGCTCTAGAGAGCAATTAAATATTCTGTGCGATAGGCAGTATCACTTGTGTTATGGTTGGAGGTGCTGATTAGGGCCTTGGTAGTTGAGTAGCTTAACCACCTTAGGGCAGCCTGGCATCTCAAGGAGTTTAGTAAGGGAAAGAGTCTCTGTTTTTCGCTGTTATCAGTTAACCACAAGAAGGAGAGCAATTTTGCAACTCAGTACAGCGATAGTGTGCTGCAGCTCATCCATGTTGCATTTGAACAATTCATGAACAAAGCTAAGAGGTGTGTTGAAGCTGAGAAAGTTTGGTAAATCCCTCTAAGAGGCTAATCAGATAGAAAAACTATTGAAAGTCTTAAATAAACCTAAATGGACTTTCGAATAGGTTTATAGACATTCTAGAGAGGTTCCTCCATCTTATTCAGTGAGCCACCAAAAGGCTACTTCACAAATCATCTACCAACGAGCTCAAGCCCTGCGCAGTACCAATACGTTCCTCGAAGAAGAATCGCAGTCTCTCGATCCGGCTCCGGTCTGCCATCCACAGCCCAAACGCCGCCGCGGTGGTCGACAGCATCTTGTCCAGTGGTGGCAGAGGAAAGTCATCTGCCAGGGGCACATCATGCCGCACTGGACAGCCCAAGGCCTGCTGCTGCTCTGGCATCAGCATGCAAACGTGCAGCAGCTTGGCCGCCTCCAGGTGCAACAAGTTCTTGAGGATGGCCCCCCTCTGGGCCCACGTGACGAACTGTGCCTTGGTTGGGAACGTGGCCTTGACCCCGGAGATATGGCCGAACCTGGCGAACGAGGTAAACGTCACCGCTCCGGTCTGGTTGGCTGCTTGGATTATCGTCTGCGTCGTCGCTGTCCCGCGCACCCATCGGGGGTTCTGCGCCAGGAGGACATCGAACCACTCTATTCCGTATTGTTGCATATTATCACCAGGAATAAGCAACAGTCGGGCCAATATTTATGACAGCAAGTATTTTCCCATGGCACGGTAGACTCAGAAGAAAAGTCACTCACAGTTCCGCCAGTTTTACCGCCACCTTTCCCACACTCGAGCTTGCGCCGTAATAAGAAGCCTACCATTTCTAAATACAACATTTAGCGCTTTGTGGTATCACGAAAGTGGTTCGTAGGAGAATGCTTTGGAAGAAATCTGCAGGCAATCACGTAGACTTTAACTCTGTACCTCTGCTACATAGGCTTTCCCTTATCCCTAGCCTGGATTGCCTGGTAGGATATCCAATGCTTTGCCTTCTTCTCGTAGGAAGGTCTGTATCTAGCCTTCTTGCTGCCAGTGGCGACTAGAGCGCTCTCTGATTTGCTATGTCTGACGGGTCGCGTCAATCATCAAGCCGTCCATCACAGCTTTCTCAAGTAGTCCTCCACCTTGACACCATGAGCGTAAGCCTCCGAAATGTTGATGCGGTGGGCCTTCTCCCCCTGGCGGAAGAACTCTTCAATTTCTTCCGCGCTCATCTCCGGTCTTGCTTTCTTGAGGTTCTCCTGAATACGCCGCAGCCCTTCCCGGGCTTTCGCACGGATTGCAGGGACGTCCACTCCCACCAACTGCCCATCGCGCTTCACGATCTTCCCGTCCACCATGACGAGGTCCACGTCAGCCGGGGTAGAATGCAGCACGGCAGTGCCCAGTGGATTGGCTGTTCCGCTGAGAGCCCGCTTGCTGGTGATGACCACAACGTCAGCCCTCTTGCCGGGGCTCAGGGTGCCGATCTTGTCCCCTAATCCAACAGCCTCAGCGCCGTTCCGCGTTCCCCAGATCAAGGCGTCACGCGCGCCGAGGTTCATGTTTAACGCGACGCGACGACCAAGGTGGGTTGCTTGGTGGTCCAGCCCGCGCTGCACCTGCAGTTGCAAACGCATCTGCGACAGCAAATCCGGCGGAGCGGCGCTCGACGTGTCGATGCTGAGGGCCGGCTTCAGACCGTGCGCGAGAGCCATTCTCAGAGGTGGGAACCCCATGCCCATTTGGATGTCAGTGTCGGGTGCTAGGGCGATTTTGCCTCCCGTCTTGGCGATGAGGCTCATCTCGTGATCCGTCAGGCTAGTGCAGTGAATGTAGACGTGCCCAGGGTGCATGTGTCCGAAATCTGCGCGGGTCTCCAAGTCGTTTGTGAGGCTGGAATTGGGAACTGCACTGGTGTGCGAGCAACAGAACAACTCATGGTCCCGTGCAAGTCTCAGCTCGTCGTTAATCCATGAGAGGGGTGTTGTCCCCGACTGGCTAAGTTGGAGAGCAACGCGAACCACACCCTCTTGGTCGTTCTCTTGGACCATGCTGGCAACATGTGACATTCGCGCATCCCAGCCAGCCTTGCCTGCGGGGACGTCGCCATACTGGTCTGCGCTCATGCCATAGCAGAAGAATGCTCGGATTCCAGAGTCCTTCAAACCCTGCAGCTCTGCCTCGGCGTGCTCGGGTGAGTGGAAGGATTCGCAGGTGTCCATGATTGTCGTTACTCCGCTGTCGATGGCCTCCAATGCGCCGACGAGAGCAGAAATGCGCATGTCCTCGACGCCGGTTGCCGGCAGCCATCGCGTGTAAGTGTTGGCGAGGAAATGCCACAAGTGTTGGTCCACGCCGATGCCCCGCGTCAGGCTCATGGACACATGGCGATGGGTGTCCACCATGCCTGGAATTACGACGCCCTCGGAAGCATCGATGATCTCGGCGTCAGGGTCAGAAATGTCCTCCGCCTTGCCGACAGCCTTGATGATGCCATCTTGTACGAGGACGGCACCGTTGTCGAAGTCGCCGAGCGTGTTATCCAGGGTCACCACGAGGCCCCCAGTGATGAGATATTTTCCAGCCATTTTTGCTTCAGGGGATGTGTTTGATGAAGTTGAAGGTGCTTCATTTGACTGTAATCGCTGTCTGATTAGCGTTGAAGAAGGAGACTGAAGATTTCAATGAGGACTCGAAATCTAGATTTTGACTACATTTAATTAACCTCTTTTATGCTATTCTTTTCCAGTCCCAGAGGAGGAGGCTCTGTAGACACCCTCTTACTCGCGCCCCTTCACGCGAGCCGCGAGACATTGACACCCGAGGCACCCGAGGCCGTGAAAGAGTTGAACTGGCAAATCGACGAAATCATCACCAGCGAGTCAGTGGAGCCGCTAGGCTTGAGTTGCGGCCCGCCAAGTCTGTATGCAACCCGGGGCTGTTCGGCGTTCCGTTGCCCATCTTCACAAAAGCTACCTGGGAAGCAAGTTCTTCGCGGGAAAATGCCGTGGGACGGAGTACAACATGACAGTGTCACCGTGGTGCGTGCTGGCGTCGCACACAAAGGAAACTGCTGTGCTGGTTTGTTTGGCAGGTTTCGGCTCCCTGGGGACCCCGGACTGCCCCGTGAGGCGCAGCACTCCTGAATTTCTTGGCCAAGCATGGGTCTAAGGTCGGCCCGCTCCTCTCCCTTTACCCGCAACGCGAGGCGTTATGTTGAGAATGCTGGTACCTGTTTGGATGATCTAAGTTGCTTAGAAAACGACTAGCCTTGCTAGAACGACACTCGGCATCGATTTGGAAGCGCAAACATTAGGCATGGACAGCCGATCCGGGGCTCGTCAGATTTACTCGAAAGTCAACAACTAGCGTGGTTGGGGGTTGTTGCTTGCTAAAACATTTAGGTTGAGAGACGCTCTTAGAACGAAAGCCTATCCAAGAGGCATTTCCTATTCAACGTCTTGTCATTTGCGGTAAGAGCGTCCTATCGAGTGCCAATAGGCCAAAGAACGTGTATATGGGTGTTAGAGCCAATCACAACATGTCAGCGCGCTTTTACTGGCTGGTCGCTCGTTACATGGTTGGGGATAGTTGGAAAGGAATTGTGGATGGCTGGAGCTGCGCTGCTCTACGATGCCTTCTGGTAGCATTGGACGGCTTACGGACTTTCTCATAACTTACGGACCCCGTCTTGCCCGTTTCCCGATAGATCGCATTGCATCAAGGCCTCTTCGAGCTCTCATGGCCTTGCCCACGGGTGCTTGCTGTGGAGGCACATCCACTCAACCCGCTTTTAGAAGCGGTCTTGTCTACTCCCACTTTGAGAGAAGAAGCCACCTCCGTCCTCGCCCTTGACCTCGCTTGCGACGGACAACAAATTGTCCGGCCATCAAGAGAATTCGCGTAGAATTCGCGAACTCCGAACCATGTGCGCGAGCGCCCCCCAATTGGGAGCTTCTTCGGCATTAACCGGGGGGCGAGGCGCGCTCCCAGTTCATCTCCACCACGTCATTTTGAGCTACAGTCTTGGATTTCGAACCTCACAACGTTTGCGGCCTGAATCCCGCTTCTCTAGCCTGAGGATTCCACGAGACGATGCTGTTTTCCCCCGAAGCCTTCTACAAGCTGCCAGGGAAAGATATCATGAGGGCCACATCCCCCAGAGTAGCATGTCTTCGATCCTCAAACTTCAGACACAGAGATTCTTCAGCAGGACTTTTCACAGATGGAACAAGTCTGTCGACAATACCCGTTTTGCCGGCTACATCAAACACAAACAATGTCGTCTGCTCAACCACCTACAAGCAGCACAACCTCTGGAAAGGTGCCGCTGAGCCAGTGGCTGCCCTGGTGAAAGGCCGCGGTGTTTCCAATGTTTCAACCTGCGATAGAACTCCTCCTTCTACTGCTAGGGCTTATGTCCTATCTTTTTAATACTTCTCACAGGCAGGTCAGCAGATGACCTTCCCTCAGAGTTCTCGTCATAAACTTTGACGGCGGTACCGTGAGCGCCGCTGTCAGACAGGCTGCAAGCGACCTCGACTCGAACGCACTCCTTTCTATTAAATTCGGCGACATGGCCCGCTTTGACGACTTGCCGGCTGTCATGACACAGTCTACTAACAAGAACATTGCGCAGCTGTGGTGGTTTACATATGCTTATAATTCTCCAAATTTGTCTCTCTTTTTCTTTGCTATGACTTAAGCTTTTGTAGCCAGAAGTCGAGCTTCTTACGGGGTTGGATCCACAGAAAAAAGCTTTCAATAGTTTCTGGTAATTGAGATGTGGGGTTTCGTTCTTGATAAGCCTTAGCTCGTTTCATAATTGCCCTCCCGGTACCGCAAAAGGTAGGTTCAGGGTCAGTAGAGGTTGTAGATGAAGAAGTTGAGCTTGTAGTAGTTGAGCTTGTAGTAGATGAGCTTGTGCTTGTTGTGTACGTGCTTGTGCTCTCTACAGATAAGGAGCTTGAGCTTTCGGTGGTTGAGGAGCTTGAGCTTGTAGCTAACGTGGAGCTCGAGATCGTTGTGGGTGAGGAGCTTAGGCTTGAGCTTGTGGCGGATGAGGAGCTTGAGCTTGTGGTTATGGAGGGTGAAGAAGTTGAGACAGGCGAGAAACTCGAGGTAGGCGTTGGCGCTTGAGTAAGAGAGCCTGTTGTTGACGATGACGAAAATAAAACTGAAGACGGCGAGAATGATGACGACAAGGATGACGATGAAGAGGATGGCGAAGCACTCTGGATGCTTGATGATGATGAAGAAAGGCTTGGCAGAGGGCTTGGCGCTGTGACGGACCCTAAGGTAGTACTTGAGATTGCTGAGGTTGTGCGAGTTGATGTAGAACTTTCTTGAGGCACGAGACTTGAAGCACTCGTAGTGAAATCGCTTATTGGGCGGCTCGAGAGCCCTGTATCGGACAGATTTGCGGCAGATGACCCCGAGCTATCTTGACTGGACGAGCTTGGAACTAGAATCTGGCCGTTTTGACATTGTTCAACTTAGGTATCCGTTAGATAGGCATCCAGACAACAAACTTTAAATAGTGCAATTTGTGATTGTTCTTACCAGTGTATGCTAAGAGAGAGACTGGGTCGCAGTCAGGTGGTCTAGATGCAAAGGTGATATAGACCTGTGAATTCCGATCCTGGCAGAAGCTTGCCTGGTTGCCGGGCAGGATTGGATTGGAAAACTGAAGGATCCCTGTTGAGACACTGAATGTGGTGGTGACAGAGCCCACCGGTTGCGACCCTCCGGCGTTGAGAAGTTTATAATCCTCACCTGAATAGTACACAGGCTCGCCGTCGATCAAAAGCTGTTCAGAGATTAAGTCGAAGCGTTTGGCGCTGTTACAATCCTGGCGATCTTCATTGGTGTTCTGGACTACAAACCCCTCTATGATTCTCTTCCTTAGGATTCGCTTGAAAATTGTCGGACCCGGAACAACGAGAAAGATCAGGGGTTGAGTAGCTGGAACGAACACCGATGGAGAGGGACTGGAACTGGAGCCAGTCACACTGAACTGGGCTGTACTGGCCGAGGTTGAGATGCCAGGTGTAGACGTGGTGAAGAACGATGAGGGAGGTCCAGATACTGAGATGGAAGAAAAGGAAGATGGTGGAGACGAAGCTGGATCTGTTGAAAATGTTGTGCCTGATACGTCAGTCCTTATCGTGAATTTTGATACGGGGAACGAGGGATTGGAAGACACAGAATCCGTTTCGGAAACACTACCTGAAAGATTGGTGGAAGATTCAGCTGTCGTTGCTACAGGCGAAGTTGGAGTGTTAAGGCAGACTGAACTGAAAATAGGCTCCAGATAAGTCGAGAAATATGTAAAACAAACTGCCTCTGAATCATCACTGTATGGGCGTGAAACAACACTTGCGATGGCTTGCAGTACAATAAGGGAACTGGCGAGCGATTGAGGCCTCATGTTGGAAAGTTTGAGATAAATCTGCTCGGAACTGGTTCAACTTTTTGTGGCCAAAGCGGAAAACCGTTTAACCGTTCTGGACGGATACAAATACAAAACAACGTAAAGTATGGGCTGGGGATAGTAGAGGAGTTACGTGGCTGGTGTCATTATACCCAAGGGAGGTCTAAGAAATGCCTCCAGTACTTCTTCTGTGACGTCGTGAGCCTTCCAGTCGACCAATGCTCTACATTCTTATTGGTCGACGTCAATAGTGGACAAGTCGTGCTGAGGATAAGATGCAGGGAGACCTAGGACAGTCCTGCAAGACGCCACTCAATGAAACAGGACGCATTTGCTAGCCTAGCCTCAAGCTGAATTCTGGAATATCTGCTGTAAGCTTGACGGGCAACAGGGAACTGCACTCCCATCGGGCTGGTTTGCACAGTCAATCGGTGAATTGGACTAAGATTTGATACCGCCACACTTAAGATAAGTGGTTATTGTGTTCGGCCCGAAGCTGGCTGAGGATCAGCAAATCTGAATCATAACATGCAGTGAGTGACCTATAGGCTTGCGCTCCTAGAGTCATTGTTGTAAGCGATATTTCCCCCTGCATATCACTTTACTCCTAAGAGATTCCCCTTGCATACCACACGGCCACTGTCGTCAAGACCTGCACGAAATTTGGCCTAACCCCATCATCTCAACCGTCACACGTCCAGTCTTGGAGGTACCGCAGGGTACTAGTATGTCAGAGTCGTAGCCATGACGGCTGGCGCAATTGCTCAAACCTGATCTGCTACACAATTAAGCCAAAAGGCACAGCTCGTCCTTCCGTTTCAACGAGCTGCTTACTATCTAAGTAAGTAAGTCTGTCTCAAAGTCTAGCTTGGCTTCACCCGCAGTCCCGCACCTAGGCTTAGACACTACACAAGAGGTAATAAGCCACATCCTATCAGGTAAACCACTTACATTGTGAAAAGTATGATAGGTCAATTGCGTGTCTTCGGATCTGTGCATGCAACGGGGAAACGCCTCCCAACTAGTGGTTGCAATGAGCCACACACGTGACGACGGAATTATGGACCCATCCAATCAATGTTTCCGACATTGCCCGAGTGAGGCTGGGCACCTACGATGTACTGCTTGGACCCACCTTTCCGCCGTCACGTGTGTGGCTCATGGTCTCCACTTTCGACAGATACGGGTTCAAAGAGACTGAGACGTTAACGAAGTTCTTATCCTTGTCGGACGAATCACCGCTGCCTCAGAGAAATCTAGACATATTGGATGGCGCACCAGGGAATGTTTAAATTCGAGTAGGCAGGAAATTGTAATATCTCTAAGTCCCAAAGTAGTGATATCAGAGGAGGTAAGATGTCCTCTGTATAAAATGGCATATGAATTATAAACCAAGAGGAAGCGTGCAGTGATTGGCTACCATCTACATCCCTGTTACCGGACGCCCCTAGTGTCCCTCCCTGCCCCGCCCCGCCCCGTCCCGCCCGAGGCCAACACCGTTGAGTGAATTATAATACTGAATTCCGTCACTGCATAATTACCTGTAGATTAATAAATAACAGGCAGCTAACCCTACAAAAGAATCCAGAAAGTCAACAATCTGTGTATATCGAAGGCGAGCCGAACTGAACCCGTCCAAGCAGCAGGCGAAAGCGAACTTTGTGTTAAGTCCGCGCAATGCGCGCAATGCGCCGCTGGCGAGCAGTTCAGATAATCGGGTCACCAGGCGTAGATTGCAACCTTACTTCTAAGCTATGCGCGGTTGAACTTGGCACACCAGCGAGAATGACTCGTGCTGGCACAGGCTTCAATTTTAAGCAGCATATTAGAGTGCAAGAAGGATTGCAACGGCGCTTACTAACTTGGATCACACGTTGCCTCGTCGATGCTGCCACTTGACCATGTCTGCAGCAAGTCGCATCCTTTCCCAAATTATTTCTCCCTATCAAGTCGACGCTTTGCGAGGACTCTATGGCACTGAAAGCTACTATGGCCATGCCACATTGATGAAAACACCAAATGCATACCTGGGTGATGGTAAGTCATGGCCAAGGAGGCCTCGAACGTGCACGCCACAGATAGTTGTCTATTGTGCTCCGGAGAGCGGAAAAGGTAGAACGATTCCTGCAGCCTGTTCCAGCCACATTATCATTCTACCTGCATGCTTGCTTCATGTCGCGTCCAATGATACCCTGCGCCAAGGCGGCAAAGCCCTGCAGAGCCACTTGACCTTGCAGAACGTGCCTCAATCCTTCACTCGTGGCCCTCTGGAACCCTCAGGGGTCCTCCCCACCCGGCCCGCAGCCGTCTCTGCCGTACGCCCGAAGAGGGGCTTTTACAACTAAGCACCTGCATTTGCACGTGCGATGGAAGACGCCAAGTATTGCGATGACTTGGCGCAGTTCAGCTCCGCCGGGACTAGCCATGGCTGTCGCGGTCTTCTGTACCTTGCCTCTCTTGGCCCTTCTGGATGAAATCCACGGTGGCTCGATATGGCGAGAAATCCCTATCTGCACCATGCAGGTGTCCATAAATAGGGTCCTACCAGGGGGTCAGGCCCCCTGGCTCCCACCCAGGTTGGTTAAAGACAGTATGATAAACCTGGTTGACACAATTTACGACTTTTGCTATCAGTACCACTGTAAGACCCGAGTGTTCAGGATTCCATTGGTGGTTCAGTGTTTGTGATTGACCTCTCATCGGCCGTTGTACATGGCTTGAGTCGGCGTCACCATAAGGCCTCGCCTCTTCAGCATGCGTTACATGTATATAATCCCGTTGCTTTCTATACCTCCTTCTTTCACCCCTTCACCATAAACAACCTCAAGATCACGCCCATCACCCTTTATCACTCACTCCAACTTCTTTTTTCAAGACGTATACCGTCTTTCATCACGCTTTCAGCTCCGTCACTCTCAGCCTCTTTGCCTCTCAGCTCTGGGCTCCCGTCCTGGCCGCTGTCGCGCACGACCCCGCGGTCAAGGCAATGCCTGGCAACCACGGTTACCTTGTTCCCATCGACAAGGACCCAAAGGACTTTGATCTGAACGCCGACTGGATGGTACTCGTTGATGATTATATCAACAGGGACACCAACGAGACCATCTTCGACGAGAACGGCTTCGATACTGTCGCTAAGAGGTCTCTAAGCGACCCTGCCGAGTCTCTCGCGACGCTCCAAGCCCGCAACACTGGTTTCAGAATGTGGTTCAGCAGAAACGATGCTGATATGGGGTGTGACATCGGCCACGGCTCCATCGCCTGGATGCTTGGAGAAGCCATCTACGCCCTCTGCAGAGAGGGGTGGTGCCAAGACGGAGACGGTGTCAAGTGGACTTATCCTGTCAGATGGATGAACGGTGGCGGCAATCCGTCCACAAGATGGCTTGAGATCACGGCAAACGGCATCTATACTGGCCCACACACCCTCGGAAATATGCATAATCTCATGAAGGCCTCTTCTACGCAGCAAACCGTTAGATTTGCGGAAAGGAGGACCTACATGACCTCCCAGCATGGAAGCGGAATCCTCTTACACCGTTGCCAAAAGGCAAAGTACCCAAACTACGTTCGTATCGCAAAGCCTTCGCCCAACATGATCGACCTTCAGCTTCGCATCAGGCTACAGAGTATCGACAGCAGGCCCTCCCCCTTTAACCCTAAGTCTTCTACGGGCTCAGCTGTGCTAACACATGTCGCTACTTTAGACAGCTGCATGGGAGCCAACGCCGTCGCGGCTCTCGCTGGAGCTCTCAACGGAGCTGTCGGAGCCTTCTTCGGAGTCGTTGCCTTATTCTGTAGTTAACTATGTCGCGAGTTACGGAATCAATGGTAGTACTCACATGTAAAGCATGCAAAGGCCGAGGAGTTTCTGCGACTGTGCGGGCGAAACCCGAATCACCACTCGCCGAAGACACGCCTCGTGAACCCAAGCCAGCCCCATGGCCATTATGACCATTGTCTGGGGATTAGACATGTGGTCTTCGTTCTAGGTGCCGGTTTTCCAGAGATCTGCACTGCGGTACACCGCAATACATCGAGCGGCTTCGAATTGCCGGCTTGTCCGTCGTTTAAGGATGACAGAAGTGCCGTGGAAACGCCCCAAGTGTCCACCAGGAGCTTTATTGATGATTTGCGTCAAACTAGGGTGCGCCTTAGATTACATGGCCTGCCCTTCCTAGTAAGCTTTGTGTCTTATTTGCGCCTTTGACGCCTCCTAACGCTTCTTGGTTTACACAAGTCCGGTTCAGTGAGCTGAGACTTGGGGCTAGATGGTGACGTATGAGATGAGTTGTTCCTCTGCCCTTTCTAGCTTATCATAACTGCTTTGTTCTGTTTAGTACATACCACTGTTTTATTATGTCTTCTGCCTTGTCTCTTAGTCCTTTTAAACTGTCAGGGTTAGGTTGTCTACCCTATCTGTAAGACAAGCAGTAGCGGCAAACATTCGTTAAAGCTGAACAACAAGCTTCTCTCCTGATAGAGCGTTTCTCTTCAGCGTCTGAAGCCCCTCCAAGATGGCAGGAAATCCCTCTATAACCCTAACAGGATGCGGTCTTAACTTGCCCCCGTCAAGGAGCCGCTGCACGGTGGCAAACCACTTGACGGCAAACTCCCTCACCTCAACATCAGCATCACGCCCAAACGGCGGGGGCCAGCTGATTGGCTTTCCGTGCATCGAGGGACCCAGAACCCAGTCCGGCGTCACGGTGTGCTTTCTGGTGTGGAGGACGTCGGGGAACGGCTCCAGCCGCGTGTACTTGCCACCAGTCCGGCCGAGGCACGCGTAGCAGAATGCCATAGTGTCGACCTCGGAGATGCAGTCCAAGGCGAACTTGAGACTGTGTCTAGTGTAGTCCTTGATGTCTTGGACGCAGGTTTTCGACTTGTAGTCAAACACAACATCTGCGCCGTAAGACTTGACCAAGTCAAAGTTTTTCTGCGAGCAAGTCCCGATCACTACCATGCCAGATCTGCGCGCCGGGAAAAGCCTCTCCGTTATCAGTCTGTGCGGTCTTTTTTCTTCAATGGCACGGTAGACTCAGAAGAGATGTTACTCACAGTTTGGCCAGTTGTACCGCCATTGTTCCCACACTCGAGCTCGCGCCGTAAATCAGGATATGCCTACCCTTGCCCTCCGTGATGGGCGCCTCCGGGTGTCCAGGGATGCCCAAGGACTTGAACAACGCCAGTCCCATCGTCGCAACCGCCGTGCCCAACGACGCCGCCTGGAGGTCGGATATGGTTTCCGGCACCTTGAGACAGGCGTGTGCGCTGGCGCCGACGGTGTGCGCGAAGGCGCCCACGGAGGGGGTGAGGCCGTGCATGCCCTGCACCGCGCTGCACACTCTATCGCCGATGGCCAGGGGTGCTGGCGTCAGGCTTGCTGCCTTGCTGCCGAGATCGAGGACGGTACCGGAGAAGTCGTGGCCGGCGATTGCGCCTGGTGTGATCAGCCGGCCCTGCATCTTGTTGTCGACGGGGTTCAAGGCCACGGCCGTCACTGATACGAAAACCATGTCGTCCTCGAGCTGGGGTACTGGGGCGTCGTTTGTGATCTCCAGGTTGCCATTGCATGATCCCACGATTGCGGTTTGACGGCTGAGTACGCCGGGGACTGTTGTTTTGTCCATGTGGGTATCTGAGTCAAACATCTTCTCTGCGTCTTGCAGTGTCACTGAGTCTGAAATTGGCGCAACGAGTCTGACTGAATTTGCCGCGTTTATAATCGTTATCCAAGTGATTCGTGTCTTCTCCTGGTCTCGGTCCCAGCCTCGAACTTGATACCAAGCGTTTTGCCTAAATATAGCTCATGTTTTCGAAGTGAACCGTGTCTGTTCTCTCTCCGTCCCCCGTCGGCGAAGCAGCTGAGACTGATTCGGCGCCAAGAGTGGGGAGGCTTTTGGGGCAAAAGCAAAAGTCGCCGTCGGCAAGGGGTTGTCAACGTTGTTGGTCCATCCCAGGTCGGCGGCACCGCCTCACCTCCTTATGCGGTAAAGTGGTCTGTAGTGGTCTCCATAGGGTCAAGGCAAGCGAAACGGAGGCTGTGCATGCATCGAGTGTGTCGATCAACCGCCTGGTTGAGATGAGAGAAAGTCGCTTAAAGAAGACGCTCAAAGAAGACGGATCATATCAGGATCTGTTCAACAGGATTCAGTTTACCTAACCACACAATTGAATATCGCTGTCCAGTAACAAGATACCATGTTTGAACCAGCTACCGCGACCGCTACCTCGACGGCTGTTGCCCAAGACGATATGCAGCCGTCTTCGGACTGGGCCGTCAACGACGTGGAGGCAGTCTCGCCCGAGAAAATGGCCATCGTCAATGCCACTGCACCACAACTCAAAGAGCAGGCCATGGCCATCACCATGTCCTTTTACTACAGCATGAAAGACGTCTACCCGGAGCTGATTGCCAAGTTCGCCAAACAACCGCGGCAACTGTCGACGGCAATCATGGCTTACTGTCAGTTGCTGGACGATCCGCCAAAGCTGATGAAGGGGGTGGAGAAGATCGCCAAGATACACGTAGACGCAGACATCACGCCGGATCTGTATGCGTTGGTTGGCAAGGGGTTCATCCAGGCCGTTGGAGAGGTCTTGGGAGATCAGGCGACGCCCGAAGTGCTGGAAGCTTGGGATGATGCGTTCAGGGTCCTCTCCAATGTTTTGATAGCTTCAGAGAAACAGCTATACTCCCAACGGCAAAGAAGAGACACCGTATCCGTCTGAGCAACTTTGGTGTTTTGGTCAAAGAAGATAGTGGCTTTGGATCAGACGCAGTTACAACATGCCGTGGGGCTTGGTAGGATAGTTAAATGATTCATGTCAGTGGTCCAAAAAGACACGACAGTAGCGTTACTCATCTTTGTACCCTTGGACTGAATCGTGGAGCCGGATCAGACGTGCACGTCTTGAAACCCTGCCTGCACATGTGCCGCCATGAATTATATATTCGATGATTAAGCTTCATACTCTGTACACACGCTAGGTGAAAAACCACTTTTTCCAATAATTATCCCCAAACAGACTTCAATTTTGGTTATCTTGTCCAAGAAACACCAAACAAGACGCTCACAATGTCGTCTGCTCTACATCTCGGCTACACAGGATCGCAGCGCAAATCTCTGATTGTAATGATGTCTATTCCGACCTATGGTCACACCCTGCCTCTCCTCAAGATCTGCTCGCACCTCGTCGCGCGAGGATATTCAGTCTTTTTCATCGGTGGCACCGAACATCAGGCCCAGATACGCCGCGCTGGCGCGGAATTCATCGAGCATCCGCCGTGGGGCATAACGGACGAATTCAAAGCCGAAAGGGACAAGATCGTCAACGTTTTCCGACGCAACACCTTTGAAGCCGAGCACGTCTACGTCGGGAGCATGCTGCAGCGACACCGAGTCCTTCGCTCCACGCTGGAGCATGTGCGCAGGAAGCACCCGGAAGAGGAGGTCCTCATCATACACGAGTGCATCTCGGCCTTTGCGACGCTCCCCTTCTTTTACGGCGCACCGCTGCCCGCGGGCTATGGCAGGTTTCCCAAAGTCATCAATATCCCCATCTATCCGATGTTTGTGTGGAGCATCGACACTCCTCCGTTCGGACCTGGCAGCCCCCCGACGACGACCTGGCTGGGACGCCTAGCGAACTTGCTCCTTTACTACGTCATCATCAGCCTGCCAATGTATCGTCAAATCTTGGGGCGCGTCAACCAAGAGATGAAGGTTCTCGGTGCCACTCGCCAGGTCACAGGCTGGCTGCCCGACGTGGTGACCACCACGGCGGACGTGGTCTTGATGATATGCAGCCCCAGCATGGAGTACCCGCGGTCTGATCTCGATCCCAAAATCCGCTTCATCGGCTGCCTACCGAACAACGTCTCCACGACGTCTTTTCGGCCAACCTTCCAGCCGCAGGCATGGTGGTCGACCATTCAAGAGAACGCCAAGCTGCCGTCGCAGACCAGAAAGCGGCTGGTCATGGTAACTCAGGGGACCCTGTCCGTGGACTACAACGACCTCCTGATTCCACTCATGCAGGCGCTGGCTGGCCGACGCGATGTTTTGGTCGTCGCACTCTTGGGAGGGCATGACAAAGAGCTGCCTCGAGACTTTCCAGTACCCGCGAACGCCTACGTGGCCCAGTACTTGCCATATGAGGTGATCCTTCCTCTGAGCGATATATCTGTACAGAATGGCGGGTACGGCGGTTGGACGCAGGCCGTAATGTATGGCGTTCCCACGGTTCTCGCGGGGGCGACAGAGGAAAAGCGAGAGAATGTGATGCGCGGGCAGTGGACTGGCACATCCGTGGGGATCAAAAAGCGACGGCCCTCTGTGCAAGAGTTACGAGAGGCAGTGGATACTATCCTCGAGAGCTATGACGAGTACAAGTCGACAGTGTTGAAGCTGAAGGCAGAAAACGACCGCCTGGATGCCATGGCACAGATCGAGCGTGCTACAGAGGGATTCCCATTGGACACAGTTCGGCAGTCATAAATGCCAGCACGGGAATAAGTGAGCATATTGGTGCTGAATGGTTCATCGTTCTCGCTGACGGAGACACTCGGCGCCGTGCTAGTCGAGTGGTTGAGCGCTGTGATATGACCATGACAACTTTCTTTTTGTGAACTACTGGACATGTGTATGCATGGTCCAAGCAGCTACACTCGTACTTTGAATACGCTCTACATAATAACAACAGACTGGGTCATCTGTGATAGAAACCCCAGCACCCTATCCACATCCGCCTGCGTTGTAGGAACATGATGGCTGCCCTCAAACTCCATGTATTTGGTCTTCGGCCCCTTCCAGAAGTTCTCATACATCTTCCTTGACTGCCCATTGTAGGGGTCTTTTGTTCCAACAAGATGCAGCGAGGGGATCCCTACAGTCTGGTCATGAATCGCCGAGTCTACAACGTGTGTGCGCGTGTCAGTTTAGCTGTCGTTTCAAGTAACCCGTCAGCCGGCGTGTTTCTACGTACGTTCTTTTGGGGAAGTGAGCAATGTCAACGGTGGATACGTAGAGCACACCAGCCAGGCGAACTGGAACGTCAGACACTGTCCCCAATACCGACCCAGCTCGTGCTGGTCGAGGAGCAAACCCGTGGCTATGCCGCACCCTTGCGAGAAAGCAACTATACCGACATACGGCGCATCGCTCACTTGCTTAAGCAGGTTGCCCAGGTGGTTTCGCACCGTCTCGCGCTCGCGGTTGATGTCTTCGGCCGTCAACCCGAGGTGCTCCGAGTTGGACTCCTCGCACTGCCACCGGTAGAATGGCCCCGAGCCAGCAAAGGTCGGATGCATACCGGGCCCGATGCCACATTCGAATGGCGCGTTGGGGAAGACGAAATCGAAACGGTCGTCGAGCGCCTTTGTGAACCGCCGGAGCTGGACTCTGAAGATGGCGGCGTTGGAGCCTGCGCCGTGCAGACAGAGGATCTTGGGTTTGACCATGGATGCTGTATCACGGTGTTTGTCCTGAGCGTATCAGACTGGTGGTGGGCACTGCAGGCAGTTTTTCAGGATGATATCTCGACGTTTGCAACAACGGAACAATGAGAGGAACTCGCAAAAAGGGTTGTGAATCACTTCAGAGTGAGAAAAGGCCCAGAATAGGAAGAGCCACGCAGAAGCTGCCAAGGACGTGTAACGACCGGCCGGCAAACGTTGACAAGATCTGTTCCAGTTTCATCACGGGTCGCTAAGGCGGATTTAGTTTCATGGCACATTGACAGATGACCAGTCTGTAGCAATGTGTCCTGCGGAGACTTTTGCAAGTCCTATCTTGGCTTGCTGTTTGGGCAGAAAAAAACAAAAGTCCCGGCGGAGTGGAGTTGAACTATTTCTGGTCTCAGCACCTTCATGACTCTCAGTTCCGGCCGGTCGCGGCTTTAGAGACACAGAGGTAAGTTAAATATGGCACCGTCTATGCCAGGGTAGCTAATCATGTTGGTGTCAATCACATTCACACTTCGCCGATAACCAATTCACATGACAATGGCACCCCACATTCAGACGGAGCAGCTTCACCCCGTTTTCGGGGCTTCGGTGTCGGGAGTAGATTTCTCCAAACCGGTCTCTGAAGAAGTGCAACTAGAGATTCAGAAAGCCCTGCATCAGGTGAACAAGTCATCTTCCGTGGAACCATCAAAGGATGCTCTCATGGACCACTCATGCTAACGTGTCATGGTCTGCAGTATGGGGTTCTTGTGTTTCGGGACACGGCACTTGACGACCAGAAGCATGTCGATTTTGCCAAAATGTTTGGTGCTATCGACAAGTTGAACATTCCACCTGGCAGCGGCATCAAAGCCCGTTTCGAGACGGATGAGTTGCAGGATCAAGGAAACCTGGGCCTGGACGGTACAGTTCTTCCTGACGAGTCTCCAAAGGCACACTTCAACAAGGTATGGGAGCCATACACACAAAGAAAATCTCGCACTCTACTCACTTTTTTGCCAACTCGACAGGGCAATTTGTTGTTCCACGTAGACAATAGCTATCACCCCCAGCGGGTTAAATACTCCATGCTCCGCGCCGTCGACCTCCCGCCCCAAGGGACGGGCGGAAACACCGAGTTCGTGGATGTGCGCCAGGCATGGGACGATTTACCGGAGCCGTGGAAGCAGGAGCTCCAAGCAAACGGTTATCGAGTGAGGCACTCCATGTGGCACTCCCGCAAGCTCGCCTCGCCCGATTTCTTTGCGCGGCTCGATGCCACCAACTATCCGTCCTCTCTCCGGAACCTGGTCCAGAAGCACCCCGACACCGGGCGAACCCACCTGTACATTGCCTCGCACTGCTTCGACATCGAGGGTTTGTCGACGGCCGAGTCGAAGGAAAAGCTCGACTTCCTAATGAACCATGCCACGAAGGACAAGTATATTCTCTCCCTTCCCTGGCTCAACAAAGGCGACATGATGGTCTGGGATAACCGTTGCGTGATGCACCGTGGGCAGCCTCTTTCGGGATCGCACAAGCGAGACTTGCGTCGGGCTACGATCCTCGACGAGGGCCCGGAGGCGTACAGTTTCGACGCAAAGACATATGATTACATGAAGTTTTGGTCCGCTGCTTTCCATGTCATGCAGCAGTATGACACTGGAGTCCAGGAGGCGGCAAAGAAGCAGCTTGGTCTTGCGGGAAAGGACGTTGCTGGCCTGGAGAAGGCCATACCTACAGTGTAGTAGTAGAAACAGGGAGAGCGCCGTTACAAAGCTTCAGGCAGCAGTTAGTCTAGTTTGAATGAATTAAAAGAACTGAAGCAAGTTTATCGAGATGGATAAAATGTTGGCACATCGAACCATGAGATACTGCCGAACAAGACAGAATGAGTCATGGCTGTCGCACTACAAAACCTTGGCTTCTCATATTAGATGCGGCGGGATCTTGACTTTTGGCATGTGGATTAGTAATCAGAGAACTTGGTGTGCACATACTACAGCCAACTACATTGAAGCTGAATCGTTTTCTTGCCTTGTTTGACGCTGGGAATGTCCCTGGCCAGGGCAAGTAGGGTTTATCAGAGGCTAGGATCTAGAGCAGACAGTAAACTTCCCCCACCTTACAGGAAAGGGTAATCTAAAAGAGTAGATACAACAGTAACAAGGTTAGACGCAAAGGTTAGCGAAAGTGACTCAAAGCCAACTTCCTAGCCCCTTGGCCCTCAATTCGCATTAGCACCGATCACGCCCTTAGTTTCTTTGACACTACTCTCCTCAGTCCTTTGGGTCCCTGCGTTAGATGATCTCATGCCCCAGGCGAAGAGGAAAGAGACTCCAGACAGGCCCGTAGCAAGTAGGAACACGCCCCGGAGACCACCCGCAAATGCGTCCAAGGCACTTGTTAGCTCGTCCCCAGACAGGACTTGGCGAAACTCTGTGGCTCCTCCGGTTAGAACCATGTCTGCCGCAGCTGCATTGGAGATGCGTCGCTCGACCTCCGTCTGCAACACGTTGTCGAAAGTGACACTGGCAGCAGTCGATGCAAGCGCACTTCCGAGATACATGCCAAATGTCACGATGGAAGACGCAATGGAGATTTGGTCTTGAGGCAGGGCGACTTGGGTAGCAATGCTGGGCTACGATGCGCACCTGGTTAGCTAGCTGCTTTCTGCTGTGCTTGTTTTTGTTGCAACTCACTGATTGTAGTGACATTCCACGTCCGCAACCGGCAAGGAACTGGGACAGAATCCAATAAGGAGTGGGTGTGGCGGTCGAGAACCTGCTCAGCAGACCGCATGCCACGGTGTGCACTGCAGTACCTGCCACCGCCCACGGAAGATAGTACCCAATCTTACCGACTGTATAACGAGTCAGTAAAGTCACGACCTCCTCCATGGCAGGTGAGACCAGAACTCACTCAGGAAGCCCGATGCGAGAGAGAACAGGATCTGGCCCGGCAAGCCCGGGATCGTGTAGAGCGCACCGGTCATGGCGGACTCGCCACGTACAGACTGGAAGTAAAGCGGCAGAAAGTAGCTCTGTACGGTCGTCGCACCGATGGTGAACATCAGAGTCGCCGCCCCGGACCAAACCACCCGCTGCTTCGCAATGGACGGTGGCATCAACGCCTGATGACCCATGTGAACGCTCCAGTAGACGAAAAAGGCAAACAGGATCACGGAAAACACAAACATGCCAATGAGTATGGGACTGTTCCAGGGGAGCAGGTCGCCGCCGATGTTAAGCACTAGAAGCAGCAAGCAGGTCGCAGCCGTGCAAAGGCCACAGCCCAGAATGTCGAAATAGTGATGGAGGCCACGGAGCACGATGCGCCAGTCGGGCTTTGCGGTCTGCTCTGGTATACCCGTGAAAACCAGTAGCAAGATTGCCACGGCGCCGATGGGGAGATTCATGTAAAAGACTGGCACGAGTGTGAGTATCTTGAACCGGTTCAGTAAAGAAGAGACAATGTCTCTGGTATTGCTTACTCCAACGCCAGGTGCTGTACTCAGTAATGATGCCTCCGACAATCGGACCCAAAAGCATACCCGGGGCCGCGACTAGAAGATCCATCGGCCGTTAGAGGAGTGACTAAATGGCTCGGGACCAAGAGTTTGACGACTCACGAGACATGACCACTGCAGTGAGCCCTGGCGTGTGTCTGGTCAGCTCGACATTTCCCTCTCAAATCCAAACACGGTCGGGCGTGGACTCACCAGGTCTTTTTTCCAAAGGCGCTAGGCCGGCAATGACGGTTTGGTTTCCTATCAAGAGACCGGAACCCCCCATGCCCGCCACTGCTCTGCCCAAGATGAGCATCGCGGAGGAGCTGGCTATTCCGCATAGAAGAGACCCGATTTCGAAGAACAGGATGAAGCCTATGAGAGACCACTGCACGCGTCGTTCTTTAGCCACGGAAAAGCCCGTCTTGGAAAACCCCATGGTCTGGGCGGTAGCCGACGCACCTTTGTAGGGAGGAAAGTGAATATCTTGCCGGCAATCGGTTGGAAAACAGTGCTGGTTATCCACCTTGTGATTAGCAAAGATTGCAGTTGCTTCAAGCCTGTAAGTAACCATATTTTCTTGACTCACTTGGTGATGAAGTACGCGCTCCCGTACCAACCGATATCATGAAGAGATTCGAATTCGTCCGTGATATTCGGTATGGCCTGATTGCCGGCATGGTCAATGAGGGACTTGTCCAGATTTTGCTCAGTATTCACGCCGGTGAACTTACAGGACCGAGGATTGAGCCGTCAAGAAAGTGGACAAACACGACAAGACAAGTTCCTCCCATTGCCGCCCACAATGCCCTGCCTTGTAGATATTCATGCTGCACATTCTTCTCGTGCTCGAGGGGTTCGGATTGAATGGATAGCGAATCCATCTTTGGAGTTGAAGTCACTTTGACTTCCAACACTGTGATGATCGCGAAGATTATTGGCTCGCCCGCGTCGACTTGAAGAAGCAGTGTTGTTTGAAGTCTATCACGGCGTATAGACGGGGTCGTGGGACCGCCTCTCCTACTGACTAGGCGGTGCAGCCGGCTGTGTATCACTGCCAAGATGCGCAGCCATTAATCGTCTTTGCCTGTTCTGGAAGGGTGGTGTCACGCGTTACAAGTGTGACTATCAAACCTCAAACCGCTAGAAACCAAGTCTGGCGTCAGGCTGGCTATCATCATACGCATCCACTACAATCGTTCCCGCAAGATCGTATCCCTGTACCTGTGCTACCTCAAGAGCCCCATTGCAGTGTTTTATTCATGAGCGAAACTCATTATAAATGAGCATGACTAAGGTCACCAAGGTTACCCCGGTAAAGGTACAGGTAGTGGTCAGACTATTTGTGTCCGTAAGCCAATGGTGATTGATGCCATGTTTCGTTCTTTGAAATTTAAGATAATAATCAATAAATAAAAATGAAAGATGACTCCCTACCACCCCACTATTGTTGTGGCGAGACAACTGCTTAGTGCTCTTGACCCGAGAGAATATCACCGTCTAAGGTTTAACTGGGACGGCGGTTTAGAAATGCAGATCGTCTAAAACGCTTGCGCGACAACCACGAACTCCCTATGATAATACAAATGTGCACGTATCGCCCGTTTCCGCCAAGCTGCCGCCAAACCTCTCCACCAGTGCGTTAACACCCGTCCTCCGTCGGCTGTAAGAGATATGCCACTGCAGCTGACCCGAAGAGTAAGTTGTACCCGGTCCGGCGGGTTTCTTGGCTCGTAGCTCAAAGTTCTTGAATGAATTGTGTGTTTCATCATGGTCAGCAACCCGCCGGGGCTGCGTTTAGTAGTGAGTAGCTCTGCGGCGGTGCACAAGGGTCGATTTCACAGTTTCGAGTGTGACATTCAGCAGTTCTTCTGGAGATGTTCCACACTGTTATGAGATTCGTGATGGACCATGTCTAAGAGATGAGGTGAAACAGAATGGTTCTCTAGCAGCGGTGTCTGACACGAACCATCAACAGTACATAAAGTAGAGTACGTCTGATGTTGTTCCATTCGATCTTGTAAGAGTCGTAACTTCCAAGCGAGCTTTGTTGGTGCCTATTCATCCCATTGCCTTCAGCTTTCTCCCTTGACCGCTTTGGCTATTAGAGTCTTGCGCAGAGTTCTACCGCGTCACATCAGCCATGGACGCTCACGCCCTAGAGCCTATAGCCATTGTTGGCATGGGATGTCGCTTCCCAGGATCTGCCAACTCGCCTTCCAAACTTTGGGAGCTTCTGAGGTCGCCCCGCGATCTGGCCCAGCGCATTCCAAGGCAGAGATGGAATCTCGACAAATTCTATCACCCGACGGGCAGCCATCACGGCACCACAAACGTAACGGAATCCTACTTCCTGGACGGGCAAGATGATATTCGACATTTCGACACAAAGTTCTTCGGCGTGGGCACCGCAGAGGCAGAGGCCATGGACCCCCAGCATCGCATGCTGCTGGAGGTCGTATACGAAGCCATGGAACACGGGGGATTCACGCTCTCCTCGCTCCAAAACTCGGACACGGCCGTCTACGTCGGCATGATGTGCACCGACTACAACATCACGTTGGGGCTGGACTCGACATTTATTCCACAATATACGGCCACCGGCGTCTCGCCAAGCAACGCCTCCAGCCGCATCTCCTACTACTTCAACTGGCATGGCCCATCAATGACAATCGACACGGCGTGTTCATCTAGTCTGGTAAGCAAGCATCTTACTCAAGAACATCATATCCCACATGGGTTTTCTCCCCAGGCGTTCGTTTGTTGACGATACAATTATCTCTAGGTTGCCGTCCACCAAGCAGTAGACCACCTGCGAACAGGCCGCTCCCGTGTGGCAGTGGCGTGCGGCACCAATCTGATGATCAACGTCTCTCCCTACCTGACGGAAAGCAAGCTCAACATGCTCTCTCCCACCGGCCGCTCGCGCATGTGGGACGCCGACGCCGACGGCTATGCGCGCGGCGACGGCATAGCGACCGTGCTTCTCAAGAGGCTGAGCGACGCCATTGCCGACGGCGACGCGATCGAAGGCATCATCCGGAACACAGGCTTCACGCACGACGGACGAACGCTAGGGATCACCATGCCCAGCGGTCAGGCGCAGGCGGACCTGATCAGGCGGACGTATGCTGAAGTCGGGCTGGAGTTGACGAACAAGGCCAACTGGCCGCAATTCTTCGAGGCGCACGGAACGGGAACCCCCGTCGGCGATCCTCAGGAGGCGTCGGCGCTCGTGTCGGCCTTTTACCCGGATGGCGACAACGCCTATGAGCAAAACGACAGGCTTCTCGTGGGCTCTATCAAGACCCTCGTAGGCCACACAGAGGGCACGGCCGGGCTCGCGGGTCTTTTAAAGGCTTGTCTTGCTCTCAAGCATGCCGAGATCCCACCCAATCTGTTGTTCAATCGGCTATCTCCCGGGGTAGCGCCGTACTACAAGCACTTGTGCATCCCGACGGAGCTGCGGCCGTGGCCGGCAGTCCCCGGAAACCAACCGAGGAGAGTCAGTGTGAACAGTTTTGGTAAGTGTGATGTACCTTGTTCGCAAGACGGACGGGGGGGGGGGGCGTGACATTTCTTTATCGCACAGCGCGTGAAGAGAGCTAACCGCGCAATTGCGATCTATAGGCTTCGGAGGTACTGATGCCCATGCCATCTTGGAAAGCTACGAGGAGACATCGGCCTCCGGGCAGAGGACAGGGGAGAGCAGCCGTGCTTCAAGAGTAGTGCTGCCTTTTGTGTTTTCCGCTGCTTCCGAAGACGCACTGAGCGGGTTGCTCGTCAAGTACGAGTCCTACCTCGAGGATCACCCAGACGTCAACCTCGACAATTTAGGATACACACTCGGATGCAGACGATCTGCCCTGCCCTACAAGGTGGCGCTGACGGCTTCAACTGCATCCGATCTCGCAGACAAGATTCGTGATGTGGTCTGTAAAGGAAAGGAAGATGAGAACGACGATAGAATGGGATCATGGGGGAGAACATCCGCTGAGCCATCCACATCGTACCTGGGAATCTTCACCGGACAGGGCGCGCAGTGGCCGAGGATGGGGGTTGAGTTGATCGCCGCCTCCCCGGTTGCCTCGTCCGTCCTAGCCGACCTGCAAGCATCCCTCGATACATTGCCCGTCGAGCACGACCGGCCCAGTTGGAAACTCATCGACCAGCTGTCTGCTCCAGAAGACATCTCCCGAGTCGCAGCCGCCGACGTAGCGCAGCCACTATGCACCGCCGTGCAGATCATTCTCGTTCATCTTCTACGGCTGGCTGGCATCCAGTTTGAAGCTGTTGTCGGCCATTCCTCTGGGGAGATTGCTGCCGCATACGCGGCCGGCTTACTCTCCGCCACGGATGCCATCCGCGTCGCCTACTACCGCGGCTTGTGGGTGACGCGCCAACACGGCGGGGGTGAGAAGGGTGCCATGCTGGCCGTGGGAACATCTCACGAGGATGCCGCGGCCCTCTGCGAGTCCGAAGACATGGAAGGGCGCATCACCGTGGCCGCCGTCAACTCCCCCTCCAGCGTGACCTTGTCAGGGGACGAAAGTGCCGTCTTGCAGGCCAAGTCCGTTTTCGAGGAGGAAGGCAAGTTCTGCCGGCTCCTCCGCGTAGACAAGGCGTACCATTCACATCACATGCTTGCCTCTGCGAAGGCGTACGAGGAGTCTCTGATTGCCTGCGGCATCAAGTGTCTCACGCCCGATGAAGATGCGGGTGCCGTTCGGTGGTTCTCGAGCGTCGACAGTGGTATCCTGGTGGCTCCGGACGCCGGTATCAACGCCAAGTATTGGGTTCGCAACATGACGAGCCCAGTCCTGTTTTTGAGTGCTCTCAAGGCAGCGCTCACCTCGCACCCTGGCGTCAACGTTGCCGTCGAAGTCGGGCCACATCCAGCCTTGAAGGGGCCGGCAACGGACATCATTCAGACGGTTGTTGGAAACGGGCAGGCTGCCAACTCTCCTCCATACTTTGGAACCCTTCAACGCGGCGTGAATGACGTCGATGCATTCTCTGAGCTGCTTGGAGGCTTGTGGACACTCCGCGGTCCGGAACCTCTTCGCCTGCAGGCTTATCAGGAGTCCTTTGGTACCGGACGTGCTCGGCTTCTGTCCGACCTGCCGACATACGCGTGGGATCACGACAGGCCACTCTGGTGGGAGGCTCGGTCGACGCGGAACTTTCTCCGACAAGAGGACGTGTTCCACGACCTCCTCGGCAGCAAAACATCGGACGCCTCTGCCGAGGAGTGGAAATGGGTCAACTGGCTCAAGCCAGACGAGATCCCTTGGCTCTCTGGGCACTCGCTCCAGGGCCAACAGGTGTTCCCGGGAGCGGGTTACCTCGTCATGGCAGTTGAGGCTTGTATGAGGCTGGCTGGCAAACACTCGGTGCGGCTGCTCGAGTTCAACAACGTCGACATCAGAAAGGCCTTGGCTATTCCCAACGCGGGGACGGAGACTGTGGTGGCTCTATCGGGCATTCAATGGGTCATGCACCAGAGCGACAACACCGCCGCAGAGGCCGTCAAAGGCACCATCACCGCCCGGTTCACCTGCTCATCACCCCCAAGTAAGGAGGCCAACGAACTGCTGCTCAACTGCAGTTGTGAGGTGCTCATCACCCTCGGGCAGCACGACTCGGACATGCTCGCACCTCGGACCACCGCGCCCCTTGCCATGGCTGACGTGGCAGTCGACGACTTCTACGCCGCCATGACGAAGCTAGGCTACTACTACGAGGGGCCTTTCAAGTGCATCACCAGTCTGCAGCGCAAGCTGGACGTCTCGAGCGGCACTGTCCGCCGACCCGTCGTCGAGCCTGATAGCACCGAGACACCGTTGCTCATCCACCCCGGCATGCTAGACAGCGTCCTTCAGGCCCTCTTCGCGGCCTACTCGGCCCCGGGAGACAACCGCCTCTGGTCGATGCACGCGCCCCGCGAGATCAAACGAATTCGCATCAACCCTGGTCTGCTATCGGCGGCCGCACAGCACGGCGCCGTGCACGAAGAGCACCTCTTGGCCTTCGACACGGTCTTGACGGACGCGACGCAACGGAACCGCATGGTGGGCGACGTCGACCTGTATACGACGGGGTACAGGCAGAAGCTGTTGGAGATCGAGGGACTGGCCTTTGTACCGCTCTCCAAGTTCGCGCCCGTCAACGACCGCCACGTATTCTCTCAGTACGCGTGGGTTGCAGACGCCCCGAGCGGCGAGCGCGCCCTCGCTGAGACGACGGGGTTCGCCGTGGCTCCCGATGGGCTGGCAAAGGCTGAGGCCCTCGAGCGGATATCCTTCTTCTACCTGCGCACCATCCGAGAAACACTGCACGTTGAGAAGGCCAAGGACAACCGCGATCCTCCACTCGCGGATCACCGCCTTGCCTTGCTGCGCTGGGCGGATCACGTCCATCAGCTCGTCGAGAGTGGGAATCATCCGTACATCCCGGCACTCTGGCTGAAGGACGACCAGGCGACCATCGACTGCATCAGTGCTCCGATGGCCGACGATGCGGACGTGAAACTTGGCCTCGCAGTCGGCCGGAATCTGCCCGACGTGATCCGCAACGACGAGAATATCTTGGTCCACATGATGGCCGGTGGTCTTCTCGATCGATACTACGAACAGGGTCTCGGGCTCGCGGACCTCAACAAGTGGAGCGCAAACCTCGCACTGCAGGTCTCCCGCCGGCACCCGCAGATGTCGATTGTCGAAATCGGCGCCGGCACCGGTGGGACAACCAAGGGCATTGTGTCCGCACTGTCAGAGTCCTTCGCCTCGTACACCTTCACAGACATCTCGCCGAGCTTCTTCGAGAAGGCCCGGGAGGACCTGGCCGCGTGGGGACACCGTCTTGAGTACAAGGCGCTGGACATCAACAACGAGCCGGCCGCGCAGGGCTTCGTCACAAACATGTACGATCTTGCCGTTGCGGGCAACGTCCTGCACGCGACCCCTGATCTGGGCAAGACGCTGCGGAACTGCCGCACCCTGCTGAAGCCCGGCGGGTTCCTCATGGCAGTCGAGTGTGTCGACGACACGGCCATCCGCGCCGGCTTCGTCCAGGGCGGCTTGGAAGGCTGGTGGATCGGTGCCGAGACGGGCCGCCCCTGGGGACCGACCGTCTCGCTCGCCGAGTGGGATACTCTGCTCAAGGCAAGCGGGTTTGCGGGCATCGAGACGGCCACGCCTGTCCTCAATGGCTTATACAACCAGGCCTCTGTTTGGATGGCGAGAGCCATCGACGACGACTTCCGCATCCTGCGTGCACCATTGGCGGCAGCAGATTCCAAGCAATACACCATCCCAGACCTGGTCCTTTTGGGCACTCGGGTAGGACGTGATGCGGAGGCGCTGGCGAAGGGCATTCGCAGCATTTTCGCGTCAGCGAGTCGTGACACGGCTGCCGTCGCCAATGTCATGGTGGAGAGGATCCATGAGATCGAGTCCCTCGACGCCCTTGCGCCGCATGATGAAGATGGCAGAGAGGGTCTCAAATTGCCGGAACACTGCACATTGCTCTCCCTCGTCGAGCTAAACGCACCCGTCTTCGAGGACTTGACCAGCCACAGATGGGAGGCTCTGAAAGGAGCGCTGACGCCGTGCTCTAGCATCCTCTGGCTGACCGCCGGCGCGCGGAATGGCATTGTTCCCTTTGCCTCGATGATGGCTGGTGTCATCCGTACCCTCGTCAACGAGATGGGGGTCAAGACCTTTCAGATGCTAGACGTCGACGAGGCCTCGGACCTGCCTGCCAACGTTGTCGCGGATACCGTTCTGAAGCTCGCCATACAGCACGAGTGGAAGGCCAAGAGGGTCCAGAAGAACATGACATGGACTCTTGAGCCCGAGTACGCGTTCGAGGACGGAGTCCTCAAGGTTCTGAGAGTGGTTCCAGATCCCGCGAGGAACGACAGATACAACTCTCTCCATCGCCGCGTGACCAAGTCCATCGAGCTCCCGCGCGGCGGGGACCTGTCCGCAACGGCGCCTGCGCCTCTTGTCAGAGCTTCGTGGAACGAGGCAGAAACATGTTGGAACCTGAGGGAAGAAGCTCGCGAGGGCATTCAGGCGGATTTGGACGTGTTTGCCGACGCCGGCGTACAGGCCGGGGATTTGATGGTCATGGAAGTCGACTATGCCCTCCTGTCATCCGTCCGCACACACGCCGGCTGGCTACATCTCGTCGTGGGCCACGATGCTGCGCTGCATGGCGACGGCACTCGATACGTCTGCGTGGCGCCGAAGCACGCTTCCACCGTTGTAGTTCCCAGGGTGTGCGCGATTCCCACAAGTGGCGAAGGCATCATCCAGCCCTTCTTGTCGTACGTGGCGGGTTTCTTGTTCTGCCATAGGTTGTTCGAGGTGATCCCTCCCAGGGGCAGTGTGCTTCTCCACAGCCCCGACGCCGTCTTCGCCGGCATCTTCGCCAAGCTCGCGAGAGAGAGGCAAATCAACGTCCGCTTCACGTCGGCCGAACCCGTCAAAGCAAGCAAGCAAAACTGGATCTGCCTACACCCACGGTCGCCGGGTCGGGTCATCGCCGCCGCCATCCCCAAGAAGCTGGACGTCTTTGTCGACATGTCCGGATACAGCCTTGTCGCGGATGATGATAGCCATGTCTACAAGTTGGGCGGCGGGGGCCCCGAGTATGCCTTGTCGGCCACGCTGCGAGAGAACTTGCCTTCGCAGACCGCTCGTTACGACATGTCGTTATTCTTGGCCGCGCAGGCGGAGCCGGTGCAGACGTTCGCCGCCACTGCGACCGCCTCCGGCTGCAATCTCGAGCCCGTTGCGCGGCTTCTGCGGGACGGTAACAAGCTGGCGACAGACTTGCTCTACGACATCCCGGATGGCATGCCGCTGGAAATGGTGCATCTCAACGAGATCTCGACAGAACAGGCGAGATTCACGCGACCCAGGGACCTTCGCATCATTGACTGGGCGGAACACGCTGAGCCATCCTCGCCCATGGTCGATGTCGAAGTGGAACCTATCGACCGCCGACCTGGCCTATTCCGCCGTGACGAGACGTATTGGCTGGTCGGTCTCGCTGGAGACATGGGCCGTTCGCTGTGTGACTGGATGGTTGACCACGGCGCCCGGAACATCGTCTTGTCGAGCAGGAACCCCAAGTTGCCTCAAGACTGGGTAGAGGCACACGGCGCCAAGAACGGCGCACGCGTGGTCGGAGTCTCGATGTAAGTGTTTTGTTGCCCTTGTCCCGTGTTTGTTCCGCACTTCTCCTGCATGACGGGGCCCTCTCTCCCCCTTTGAGGTCCGAATACTAACAACCGCTTCCCAACCAACCCATAGGGACGTCACCTCATTCGCCAGTACAGCGCGTGCCAAAGATGCAATCCTGAAGGACCTCGGATTCCCCAAGATCGCCGGCGTGGCCAACGGTGCCATGATCCTGCGAGACAAGCCCATGGTCGAGACAGACTTTGATACTCTGCAGCAGGTGCTTCGACCCAAGGTCGACGGGACGCAACATCTCGACAAGCTCTTTTCCGAGGAGGGCGACCTTTCCTGGTTCATCGTCCTCACCTCGTTCGCTTCTATCATCGGAAACATGGGACAAATGGCCTACTCGGCCGCCAACTGCTTCCAAACGGCGCTGGTGCGAAACCGCCGCACCCGCGGTCTCCCGGGCAGCGCCATAGACATCAACATGGTTGTCGGCGTGGGCTACGTCGAACGGGAGCGTCGCACCGGCGGCCTCGACCGGCACGCTGCCGACCGTCTGCTGAATCGTTCGCAGCTGCTGCCCGTGTCCGAGCCGGACCTCCATCAGATGTTCGCCGAGGCCGTTGTGGCTTGTCGTGAAGGCCCCAAGGTGGGCGATTCGGAAATCGTCACCGGTCTGCAGCACTTAACGACGGAAAAGGCTGCGGATACCTTCTGGGGGCTGAGCCCCAAGTTCTCCCACTGGGTTCGTGATAGAGGCGCGAGCGGGGCTCAGGGGGCAGGGTCGGCTCACCAAGAGGCGAGAGTCCCCCTCAAGGCTCGTCTGGCCCAAGCGATGGGGCTGGAACAAGCTCTCAAGATTGTCAAAGGTGTGCTAATACGTCCTTCACTTGTGAAACCACACTCAGCTTGAATGCGTCTGCTAACGGCATCTTTTCTCACCATCGCAGACGCCATGCTGGCCAAGCTTAGGCTTGCCCTGTCTACCGACAAGCTTGATCCGAACATGCCGTTGGTGGATCTAGGCGTGGACTCTCTTGTGGCCGTGCTATTGCGTAACTGGTCCATCCAAGAGACTGGAGTGGACGTGCCGGTGCTGAAAACCCTGGGCGGAGACTCGACGTTGGAGATCGCGCAGTTCATCGTCGAGAACCTCGAGATCAACACCAACGAGGCCCTCGCCGACCCTCTCGTCAGTTCGGCGTCAGACACAAGCTTTGACAGCGACAGCACACCCTCTTCTACACACTCCCTGCCTTCAGAGCTGACAAGCGTCTCTAGCAATTCTAAGTAACGTGGTAGCTAGAAGATAAAAACGAATTGTACCTTGGAATATACAGTCCTTACTCAGCCCCTGCACGAGAACTCTTGACTTTGGTCTCTGACCGTGCGCTCCGGCCCGGTTCGCTCCCGCAATCAAGTGGAACTCCACAAACTGATGGAGATTGCCTCATAGGTAGAAGCGGTCGGTGCTCAGGAGGTCTGTCTGAGTGGCAACAGTCTAGATGATGTCAAATCACAGACGCAAGGTGACAGCTAAGCTGCACATGCAGCCGAGGCTTGGCGAAAAGCTGGACGTAAAACGCATGTTAGCCACCATCACTGGGATTCGCCAACGACGTATTCCGTCTGCGGTAGCCAATATCGCAGCTGTGCTGTATTACGCTGAGTTTGGATCCGTGGCTCACAACAATTAAGAAATTCAGGAACACGAAAGTAGATCAATTTAGGAATCTAGCTAATAGTTATATAAGAATGCCTAAATCTCAACGCATTCCGCAGTAGAATATCAGAGTAGCTGCCCCTAACCCTTACTATTAAATAATCCACGTAAAGAGATGCAGGCCTGTAGCACCCCCAGTAGTAACACAAGCTACATTCTTATTAGTACAATATTAAACCTAGATTAGTAGATTAATAGTTTCTACTTACCCTGCATATGGTTTCCACCATCGAAATTCCAGGGTTCGCTAGTAAAAAAAGATGTTGAGCCGCCAATTCCCTTATTTACATCACCAGGTTCTCCTAAGTACAAGATCTTGTCGACTTGGATAGGGTGCGAATTTGTGTCATAAGCAATTGTTCCAAGGCTGTGTGTTTTCCCTCGCTTACTACTAACATCAGTGCAGCCTTGTTGTGAACTACTTGGGCCTGACCTCCACTTTATAACCGAAACAAGTGGAAGGCAATCAGCGTAAGTTCTGCCATTGGATAGTAAGCGCTGCACACAGACTTCGTCGGCATGACAGAAAATTTCTCTCCTTTCCCCTGGACCACCTTGAGCAGTATTACAGAAGCGACTTATGATCGAGTAGGTAAAACAGATGGAGCTACTGAATGTCTGCCCAGGTGGGCATGGTGGATTTGTGCGGGCGTCTCGGGGGCCAATAACTCGGCGACCAATATTTGCGAGGCTTGTATTGAGCGGTTCACGCCCTGCCGGGGCGACATCCAGCTCTACCGGGGCAACATCAATCGAGAACTTCGTAGTAGAGTTATTAACTTGTAAGAGAGGAGTTACAAAACAACTAGCGGGAAGGACCACTATAAGAAGAGAGAGCTTCATTTTAAAGGTGGACGGATTTGTTTCATAGATAGGTTAGGTACAAAAGAGACCACTAGTTAGAGTCATGGGGAATAAAATATCATATATATACTTGAATGCTGTCCTGATTTCGACCTCGCTAGCAGTGTAGTTTCAGTCTGACTCTAGTAACATTCTGTTCTTTTAGCTAGCGCGTCTAATTTACATTCAATAGACAAACTTTATAACTTAGCCTACTACTAATAAAGTGGTAATGAAGCATATGGCAGGGTTATATAGTCTTAAATGTAGTTGTTAAAATGTGTAATTCTTTGAAGGAAAAAGAAAATGTAGACAGCTTTAGGGTCAACTTACACAAGGCAAGGATCTAAGAGGTAAACTAACAGTGTCCTAATGAAGCGTAGTATAAAGTCAGGCAGTACTAGAACCAATAACATCTAACACTGATATCAGAGTTTCATCAATATTGTTGCCAAATGTGACGTACGTGAATTCGTAATCTTGTTTCAGGAACGACAGTAGCAGAAACTAAGTCCTGCGCTGCAAACTTTAACATACTAGACATAGACAAAGACGGAATTAATAGCGATTCGTTCGCTGCTCAAACTTGTAAGTTTTATCTTTATTGAAATTATGGAGCATGTAGATGTAACTTTGTCGGCATCTAGGTGACGCAGCTACTTAGAGGTCTGTAGTCCACGGTTAGCGGTCAGCAGGGCTAACCGTAAGCAGTATTGTAGAGTCTTTTACTTTAGACTAGATCTTACTAGATTAGAGTTCCTTAGAGCGGTGTAAGGCTTCCTTGATTCGATGCGAGAAAGTTTTAATGCTAGCAAGATTAAGAGCTAGCCAACCTTACGTTGTCTCGGCCGTTCTACTGCAGTTGCAAACGTTAGTAGCCGCATGAAACCTCGTATTTTGCCCTTAGGACTGCAGTTCAATCTTAAGCCTTAACAGAAAAAGAGCTAGCAAGGATCTTTGCAGCAATCATGCTAACAGCAGGAAAGGAATAACATGCAGAAAGCTTGACAATACCTCCTAAGCCATACTTGTACCTGCTCTCCATCCCGCCTCACCTGACCGGGCAGGCAGCAAGGGATAGCTTCATTTCATAACACACACACACACAACAAATTAATAAATATTGCATTAAACGTTAATTGAAAATGTTCGAGTACTTCTGTTTAGCTGTATAATAAAACTAACATTAAGTAATTATGTTTAGTTAGGAACAGCCTCAAGTCAAGCAAACAAGGGGCTGGAGTTGCGTTGATTGTACACTGCGCTGATATTCTTCACTAAGTGAACTTCTTTACACCTAAATGTTGCAGTCAACACGATATTTGCCGTCCATCTCCAGACTACAGGAGTTTGCTTGGACGGGAGATGCTCTTGTTTGAATGCAGGGCCGTGCTCTTAGATCCAGGGCGGGCGGTGTTAGCGGCAAAGTTGGTAATAAGGAAGTTCTCGTCCAGCACTGCCTTTACCATGGAGATGGCAGTCGGGTGCGAGATGAGCTCTCGCAAGATCTGGTCTCTGGTTAAGCTCCATAAAATAGAAGACGCGCACATTGCTAGGGTTGGGGTCTAGAATGGATAGGTATGTGTCCTTGCTACGTGCCCCAGCTGCTGCCTTAACCTTCTAGAGCTGGTCAAGAGCGGCGGCGGCAACTTCTGTTGTAAGTACTGAGGGTACACGGGCCCATCCGTGCTCTCTGAGATGACTTTTGGATTTTTCAAGGTCGAAAGCTATAGTCGATGAGCGACAATATCAGATGTAAGTGTGCAGCATTTGAGGCTTGAACGATACTTACACACCAGAACGCAATCATTGCCTCATTTAGATGACAGTGCACGCACGCTAATCACAGACATATCCTCTTCTGAATAAACCGACTGCGTTGAAAGGAACACCTTTAATATTTTGACCAGATGCAAGCCGCCTAAGCCACTATCAATCAATTCTACTGCTTCTCAATATCAGATGCATATGCATGCCAGCAGCCCTGCCTAAGATGCTACATTCCTTAAATGTCAGATTAGAGGTACCAAGTGTGTACTGCGATATATTTTGTTCAACAATTTCTAGTAATAGATAAGAGGTATAGAGTAGTAAGACCTTTAAGAACCTAGGCTAGTCTGTAGTACTACATCTAGATATCAATCTACTTGTACTCCTAACCCTACTATCTCAAAGAACAGTAAATTGAGCCGCAACTTTCAACTCATCCCCAGTAAGTGGAAACGCACAGAGCTCAAGATTATCTGTACCTTTAATCCCAGGGACTTCAATGGTCCAGTCTGAGATCGTCTGCGCAGACTTATAGTATGCCCCATTGACTTTCACATACATCCACTTAACTTGTTTATAAAGCCCAGTCACAGCGTTAAATGCCCACTCGTGAAATCTAACAGTCCTCCCAGTCCCTGCTGGCTGTAGGGTAAATTTACTGCAGCATTTCTCTCCTATTTCTCTTCCACCAACTACCCATACCTTCAGGGAGGGATTTTGGACGCATGATGTTGTTGGCCTCATGGCGGTACCAAATCGAGTTCTCCGAACGCCATTTTGACGACAGACGTAATTTTTGTCGCAACCGATTTGTGAACGCATAGTGGGCAAGAACATCGCCCATGGCGGATCATAAGGACGACAGGTAATTACTCGAATGTTACCTTGGCAAGTCGAACCGTAGGAATTGTATCTGACTGTTTCTCGGTTTTGCGGCGGGTGGAGATGATCGTGTTCATGGCATTTAACGTCTTCGTCATTCTCATTAAATACCTGTCGTTGTAAGATGGTCGAGGAGGAGGAGCTGTTTGCTTGTAAAAGTGTTCCATTATATGACATGACTTTAATTAACTCCTTGAATAACTCTTCGTCTGAAAAAGAGTAGGTAGGACTGGAGGGTCATCAATAGTGTTGAATAGCGTATCTTCTGCAGCTAAAGCCGAGTTCAACAGAGGAGTAGACTCTACAGATCTGAACACACAGATGGCTACAAAAATGAAGAGTGGAGTCATGATTTAGAAGTGATAAAATGTTTTAAGGAAAAAACTGGTCAAGGTTGGTTTGAAGGGACATTGTAGGCGATAGCTGCCATATATAGTTAATTGGGAAATCTTACCTGCGTGTATGTCTACGTAATAGAACTACCTAACACTACGTCCTAGGTTGCATTTTACCCCTTCCTAGCTTAAATTCTAATTCTTATCCTCTAAGGTGCTGCAAAAGTCACTTTTTACTAAGGTCGGCAGAGAACTTATTCAATTCCATTGCCTAAAAGTTTCTAGAAACGTTTGCCCAATTACATAGTTACATGTCAGTGTTTTTAGAGCAGTGTAAACCTTCTTATCTTAAGCCTTGACAAAAAAAGAGCTAGTAAGGATTCCTTCAGCAATCATGCCACCAGCAGGCAAGGAATAACACAGAAAGCTTGACAGTACCTACTAAGCTATACTTAGTTTAGTTCCAGTACGAAGATTTCTGCTTTCAATCCAATCAAAAAAGGGCTTCATGCCGTGTACTTGTTGTTTTTCCATGCAGTTAGGTAGAAGGCTACACTACGCGTGCATTACAACCCTGTCAATAAGGATGCAAACTCTAAGCTTTAGGTAGAACTTTCTTTTATACTTTCATTCAGTTTTTCCTCTTTAAATCAATTGGCCGCGTAATCATCAACGTTTGACAACGTTTGATTGTGCTTGCAATTGGACGGATGTCTAATCAGGGGGACAAGACAACCTCATTTTCCGGTTTGCAGCTCCAAGTTGCAAAGTTCAGACGCAAAACTTAGAGGCCCTAGTCCCTCTGCCGGTTTCCGATTTCCAAACTGTCTCCGCCTAGGGCTATTCTGCCTTATTCAAAGAATTAATTGCCAAGTACTGCTTCTCAGTTCTCTGTAGCCGCAAACTTTATACATCCACAACATTCCAAACTTCCACTCCACATCATTGACACACTTCCTCATTGCGCACCACTGCATGTGATCCCGAGAACCCTGAACATGACCAGCCCCTGTGTCTTAGAGGTCTTTCCTTATAAACTCTGCACTTGGCCACTACGGGGCCAAATTCCGGTTTCAGCAAATGTAAAGTTTCTAGATACATCTGCAGTTGCATTACCAGTAGCCTCTAGCAACTAGGATCATTCATCATTCAAACTCTATCCTGCTAGTTTAGCAACCCCCTGCCCTTAGCCCTTCTACTGCAGTTGCGAACGTTTGTAGACGCATGGAGCCGCGTGTCCTGCCGTAAATCCTGGTGTTGGTTTCTAGATGCATCTGCCGTTGCGTTGCCGACAGCCTCTACCAGATAGAGCTATCCATCCTCAAACTCTATCCTGGTAGGTTTGTTCCCCCATCGCCTCGGCCCTTCTACTGCAGTTGCAAACGTTCGTGGGCGCATGAAGCCGCGTCTCCTGCCCTTGGGACTGCCGTCAATCCTGTTGTTAGTTTCTGGGTCAAGAGTATCGTGAGGGGACTGGAAAGGTCATGCAGGATGTGTCTGAGATCGGCACTGTGCAAGAGACGGAGACTTGTTGGGCCTTCCGTTGCCAGCCTCCCCAATGCTATTTGAGGGCATTTTTACGGTAATTTCCAATTCATACAGCGTCGCCTTATCACGCGGTCTGTTGGGAAGAATACTCTAGGATGTAGGGCACACTGCATACCTATAAGTAGCTTACAGGCCTTTCTTCATCCACCAGCTGCTTGCGTACTGATTAGCAAACACTAACTTTTCAAGTAGCAACCGCTTGGAACAAAATACAGCACATTCTCAACAATGATCAGAGTCTCCTGCGTTGTCGTGCCCCTGGCAGTCTGTATGCTAGCATGCGCTCGCGTACTTGTTCCGCCTGGCTTCCTCCAGGACGTCAATCGGTTCGTTAGCACACTTTGCGTACATGGACACTATCCACGTACCTGTACAGGGCCAGTTTGAGCTAATCACAAACAGCCTTTCGAACTCCCTTTCGGGAGATGGTGTCCAAAGTGACGACTCGAATTGGTCTCAAGTAACCCCTCCCAATCCTGACATTTCGATGAGAGCCGGAGGCCTGGAACCACCCATCGCTGCTGATATGTTATCGGCGAGGGGTTGGGATTCTCCAGACTTTCAGCAATTGGCGCAGTCTACTACAGAGTCAAACGAGCAACAGAGTGAAAAGGAGATAAAGAAGAAGGAGGAGGAGAAAAAGAAAAAGAAGAAGGAGGAGGAGAAAAAGAAGAAGAAGAAGAAGAAGAAGAAGAAGAAGGTGAACAAGGGGGGTGTTGGCGGTAGTGGCGCCTGTGGGGGTAGCGGCGTAGGTAATAATTGTACTGATAATAGTGTTGGTGGAGATGGTGTTGGTGGCGGTGTTGGTGGTGGTGTTGGTGGTGGTGGTGTTGGCGGTGGTGGTGTTGGCGGTGTTGGTGGTGGTGTTGGTGGTGTTGGTGGTGGTGTTGGGGGTGGTGTTGGTGGTGGTGGTGTTGGCGGTGGTGGTGTTGGCGGTGGTGGTAGTGTTGGCGGTGGTGTTGGTGGTGGTGGCGGCGATGTTAGTGGTGGTGGTGGTGTTGGTGGTGGAACCGGAGGTGTTACTGGGGATGCCGGCGGCGGTCCCGGCAGCACTTCCTGCGGTGTGGTCGGCGCCAGGGTCGGCAGGGCATAAGCAGCATGCTGTATTAGGAAAGATAACAGGCCTCGAAACGTGTTCTGCTGCTCAGCTATAAGAGTCACAGTGTATAGTTTGGTCCGAGCTGTGTGGATCGTCAGAGGAGTACAGAAATAGAAGTTACATAGTAGCTGTGCGAGTAATATCCTTGCGGCTCTCTGCAAAACGCACCACACACGACAGATATGTGAGGTTTACTGTCACAGGGAAACCCTCGTGTATCAGAGCTTTCCGGATCAGTTCCTTTACGTGCCATTTCACGTGGTCAGACGTATATAACTAGACTACATTTTATTCTCTCTACATTATATGGAACAAGCACCTTTCTCCCATCTTCTCCTATGCCTTACTGTGTGCTCTAACTCGTGACATTTACTCTGCCTACTCTACTCCCTATCCAGCTGTTAAGCAAGGAAACTGACATTAATTACAGCCAACCAAACAGATACAGAAAGACAGTTATCTACATGGCCAAGTTGCTACTATAGTAAAGTCACCTACGAAGTCAATTGTAGAAAGGGACGGTTGCGGAGCTGCTGCAGCAGTCAACTGCCTCGCATAGCGTAGGAAATACGCTTTAAGAGCATACAAGATAGAGGCTAGATAGCACAGATAAGATCTAACCATACAAAAGAGTATGAAAGCTACCAAACACGAAAAAAGCTGTTCCTTTTGCTTAAGTTTTGTTTGCTATTCAGGAGGCGTTACAGGCCGACGTTCTAGTTATCATTCCATATGCGTCTTTTTTAGCAAGACAAACTACAGCTCCAGTTCTTCTCCTTTGCTCCCTCTCAGGACTCAACCAACTGCCGCAAACTCATGCTAACACTAGGGTCCTGCCAACCTGCTCGTTAGTTCTTCCACCCTTTCACGTCGACTACTCAGACACCGCACTCCAGCATGGCAGACTTTTATAGCTACACCTACTACCATTCACTAAGGACTTCGTCTTCCAAGCTGGTGTGCCCTGCCTCCAAGAAGCTACGAACTGGAGCAACCGCTACACCGGTGTGTAAGGTCCAAGTAAACAGCACCGCCACTATAATGTACAACCAAGACTAGGTACGGCCAGACTCTGTACACTAGGTTCCCTTTATGCAGCGTTCAGGCGATATTTTCGCCAGAAGCTGTGCATACGGACACGCTGACCTATGGTGAACTCTCTGTAACAAGAACTGTCAAGAGAGCGTGTTTCATTAGCCGCCGTCCAAGGGCCAATACTTGTAAGCATTTACTTACTCAGTCGAATAATCCATGTAGTTGTGTATTGGGTCAAGGCCGGGTTTGTGCGGGCAGGAGTCACGGGATGGGGGGCAGCCCTGCGTAGGGCTGCCCTGGGCTGGCGTATCCGAGATAAGATCCCCTTCGCCATCGCAACCGCCTCGGAACGTGTGGTAAAGCCCGAGCCAGTGGCCTGTCTCATGCGTGAGGGTTTTCCCTAGGTTAACGTTCCGACCCTTCCCGCCTGGGATCGTTGACGAGGCCACAGTACAGCCATCCAGTGTGAAGGTATTTGAGCCTACAGACGCCCCTTGCGGGAACGTGCACTTGCCTAAAATGCCTGACGAGCGACCTAGAAAATAGACGTTGAGGCTGGCGTACCCCCCTTGGCGGAGGGCGCGTTTCATACGTAGCTCGTCGCCGCCGCCAGCCCAGCCGGCGTTCACAGTGCGTGTCACGCCCTGTAGCCTGAACGAAATATCGTGAGGTCTGAAGTTTGCGTTAAGAACGGCCATCTGGCGGTGGAGCCCTACATCCTTATTAGGTTGTAAATCGTCGGGTTACCCAAGTACCGGAGATTGGCGCTGACGTACATCTATATACCCACCGGCAGCTGAGCGGCTCGAGGCTAGAACATGGAGATATGTGTCTACTACGATACTAGCTCTTGAGCGTATGACTAGGGTGCCGTTGACGATCTCATCCCTCCACAGGCCGTGTGCGATTTTGATATGATCGTGCGATGGGTTCGGCGTTCCGCAACTAAAATCACCATGAGCCACGGCAGTTTGGGCGGCGAAGCCCTGCAAAGCGGCCGTCAGTTCACGGAGGAGTCGCATCGTGTCACTGCATGCGTGTTTGAAGTCAACCAAAAGATCTCCCTTGGTATCCCTAAGTAACGCAGTAGGGGCATGCGAGGTAAAAGACACAGCCTTCCTTACCTCTGATTGCGCGTAAGTCAGGCAGCTGGCTCTGCACATAGGCGTCCTGGCTCAACAGTAAGTTCCAAATCCAGTACAACCCGAGATGGAGAAGAGCGTGCTCTCTACACGCGGCGAGGTTCTTTAAGCACGCAAAGAGTACTATGACCGGGAGTGTATGAGGAATCAAGGGCTACTTTGCAGAAGTATGTAAGAGGCCTAAACTTCTAAAACAACTTTATGTTCTCTGCTTACACTACACGTGGGTGGCTAGCCTCCGCCCCAACAGATTCTGTAGTCCCTCCAGTTTGGGAACGTTAGAAACGGTGAACAGCAGGCTCTGGTTGACTTTGATCTGCTACTCGCGGAAGAACTCTGACCTGGAGCTACTGATCTTCTTCAGTGCAAGGGGCTGCAACAAGAAACCACTGATTGAGGAATATTATTTAATAATATGCAATAGGCCCCTTGATGAATGTAGTGCGCAGGCCTCGTCATCTGGGCTGTCACCTAGTTTGACTTCTAGTTGACACATAAACGTTAAATCATGGGGTGAGTTGCACCTCCCTGCGCTGTCCCTGTGAAAGTAACTGCTGGTTAAGTTTGTAAAAAAAAAAGGGAAATATTCGCCGATGACTTACCTGTTAGTTGGGGCCTATTGAGGTCAAGCGTCCCTGTGAAAGTTCTTCTTCCGAAGATATCGATGCGAAACTTAAAGCTCACTGCCAGGTATCTTCTGTCCACTCCCACACTTACCCTCCATCAAGTTTAGGTTCAGAAAATGTTTGGAGTGCTTCTAGCAGCTTGCTAAGCCTGTTAGTACATTTCTTCTTGCAAACTATATTGTAATTCTATAAGTCGTAAGGACATATGCAGGGTTAGATGCAGTAGGAAGCTTTTACTTAACCCTTACAACCTTGTACAGTTTGCATGGCATGCTAAGTGCAATCTGCCCTCATTCCAGCTGCTGTACCTCATTTTGATACAGTACAGACGGTACCTACCTCCTTATGTCGGCAGGCTGGTAAGTGGATTATGTGTTGAGGTAGACGTTCTTGCGTCGCTTTTCGGGAACTTGTTAGTCTACATAGATATAAAGCCTACTGGGACAGGTAAAGAAACAGTGAATTTTATTACGGTATGTCTGGTTGCTAGCCCTAAAAACATGGATGCTAAGCTGACAATAGGGACATATATAACCTAGACGTAGACCTAAACTTCCCCTAAGTAGTTTTTAGAGCTTGAAACGTTGGCAGTTTTTGCGTCTAATTACTGCCAGAAAGTAGAGATGGATGAATATACGTGTCAGGCCATCTCTAGCTAATTAACACCAGTCTTATGTCTACTATAGACTGCTATTGGTTAATAAATTACTCTTATCTGACTACCCCGTCGTAAGGTCTGGTGTAAGCTGCTATTTTTCTTCGATCTGTTTATAATCTAGTAAAAACACTGGTGAGCACTCGGTTCTATTGCATGTAGGTCTGCTTGCCACTCCCTTGGAGTTGTCAACGTGAACAGAGCTTCTTATGGGGCTGGAGAAAGACTGCTGTAGTATCATCCGAACCTTTGTCTCTGTCCTAGTGTGATAGGCGACAATAAATCCCCAGCCTATTATGCCTCTACAGTATCAAATCCGTCCTCAACTTTGGTGTAGTAGGCTACAAGGGCATATTGCCGACTTTGGCTGTGCCGAGAGGTTAACGGTGTTTTAGGCTGTTTAGGCTACGACACGCTCAGTGGCGAATGAAATATGTAATTGATTCAAAGAGCTATCTAACGTTTTTACTCGACTTTATTTACAAGCAACATATAGTAAGACAACGATCAATTAATGACTTAAGCCTTTGGCATGAGCCTGAGCAACTTGTTTCCAATATCGAGCTGCGCTCTTCTCCCTAATGCTTCTACCGTACTTTGTCACCACGAATATGCTCGCATTCCACACGAAGCCAATTGCTGCAACAATGATGTAGGTGTCTCTGTAACCCATTTGATTCAACCAGGGGGTTATGCCGTAGTTGATTGCAAAAGACATTGTGTTGCGGATGATGACGCAAGTGGTGATCATGTCACCGCTCAGCTGGGGGTACGAGGCAATGGCGTAGCCGAGGGAGCCTGATACGGCGAGTGCATTGTTGATGGCAAGGGTGAATTGGGAGATTACGAGACCCATCCAGTGAATATGGTACGTCACGCCGAGCCCGTAGAGAAGCATGCTGAACGGAACCAGGAACATGGACGCGGAGAAGAGCCACAAAGAGTGCTCAGACTCTGATATGCCGCCGTTGCGGCGGGCGAGTTTGATGGTGAGGAGTCGACCAACTTTGCCACAGTAGTAGCCCCTGCGGGACAAGAAGGAATATTATCAGTCAGTCGTTCGTTTCTCTCAAGTTGAGGAACCAGGGTATCTTACCCGACCATAGTGCCAAGCAGACCACCTGCGTATGCGGCAGCTACACCGGCTGTCGAGAAGCCGTACATTGTGGTGTAGACTGTACCAGCAGTAGCGTTTTGCACACCAGACCAGACCAAGTTGTTCGCACCGTACATCAAACTAGATTGCTGTCAGTCTTGGTGGACATATGGTTACATGCGGTTTCGATGTTAATCTCACTCACCCTGCGTACACAACCGAAGGGTATGTGAATCCCCGGAGACCGCCAAGCGCAATGTCCAACATGCGATTGGGCCTAGACTTATCCTTGATACCAAGCTTTTGAACGTATGTCTTGCGGGGGAAAAAGACCTGCCCGGTCTCGCTATCGACTGCCTTATCATCATTTGCGGAGTTGCTGTCGCCGGCTTTATCGGACATCTTCTCGTCCGCATCATCGCCGCCCTGCTGATGATCAGTAGCCCCGTTGTCGGACATCAATGCCGTGTTGTCTCCCACCGGCCTTGCAGGTCTGTCGTAATTGGTCTCCTCCATGAAAAGGAAGCAATAGACAAATGCAATACCGTTGAAGATGGCGCACCACCACTGGAATGTTTTGAGATGCGTCAGTAATAATATCTCTAGGCAGGAATATGCTCCTGCGGAGATCCTCACCAGAGTCCACTCCCAGCCCATGCCAACGTTGATGAAACCTGACAGCATTGGAGCAAGCTTGCCTGTCATGGATAGACCCCATCCGTAGAGCGCAAGGTACTTTGGGCGCTGGTGCGCGAACCACTGTTTGCTAATTGTCAGATGGCTTTTTGATTGAAAGCTCAACACATTGAATACGTACAATATCGGTGATCGATATCTCGCATAGCGACTCAACCGGCGCTCCGAAAAGCCCAAGCAGGATTCGATTGGCCAGGTACGTGTGCTTTTTCGTGCACATCGGAGCAGTGGCAAGAATAGCCTGTGGAAATGAACATAAGTCAGATTAATCCATCTTTCATGTAGTGCCGTTGTTGATTATAAACATACGATATTGGCGAGGAGAGACGCAAGGTATGCCGGCCGTTTGCCATATTGCAGCGCGCACGGTTGCCAGATCAAGCAACCCCAGCCATAGAACAAAAACTGTGAGAAAAGGTTTAGCCAGTTAGGTACGGGTACACGCCTTTGAAATTTAGCAAGAGAGTGTTCTTACCATGATACCTGTCCCGTTGTTTATATCCGACAAGGACAAGCCAGTTGCTGTTCTGATAGGCGTCACGACAGAGTAGACCGCGCTACTCGGAATCGCGATCATGATGGTGTAGACAAGAACACACGATGTCGCCAACCATTTTCGCTTCTTCGTCCAGTTGAGCGGATCCTCTGGGTCGTCTGATGCGCGAGGAATGAGGACAATGTCAGCTTCATCGGACCCGGAGGCGTGTTTGCCGACGATAGAGCCGTCTTGGTCGATGAGCTTGGTGGTGCCGGGTGGGAGGCCATCTCCGCCCGCTGGGGCGACGGTTGTGGGGGCCAACATGTGGTTGGTATCGACCTCAAGTGCTTGGTATCTGGTGTGCTTGATGTTTGACGATACCTTCGGAATCCAGAGTGGTGTGTTAGACGGAGCTTTGCTTCAAAGGTCTCGGAAGAAAAAGCCACAAGAGAGAGCTTTGTGAGAACGCGCGATATCGACTACTTATCGCAGTAGAATGAGTTGATCTCGAAGCCCAATTCAGTCTCTGCTAAAGTGCAAAATGAGCCATTGGAAAGGAACACCGGCGATATCTCGGTGTGAGGAAGACTGCTACCGCCCCCTCAAGAAACCATCGTGCGGGGTACTATGATAAGACATGAAGGTCTGAGATCTTGAACATCGTCCTGATGCGGTGCATACGACATATCTTTTGGGTCTAGCTGTTCTTTCGATGCACCTCGATAACAAGTCCGGGTTCTTGAATGGGTAAGAGCAAAAGCCTCTCCCCATAGACCCGGATCCAGATAGCAAAACATTAGCCTTGGTATGGTGCCGGCCTTAAGATACCGATATGCGCTTACATCCTCTCTCGTCTCTGGGTCGTCGATTGCCCGCATTCAGCGGGTCCTTGAAGGCAGGGGTGCCAAATATTGCATCAGCTTGTCGTCTTTCCGACCCGCACCGGGACTGATTTGGCAGTTGACAGCGAGATAGGAAGGGAAGTGCCAAATCTATCGTTATCTAAAGATAGTTGCACAGATAGGAAACTGCAATCAGTTGTCGTAGCAGCCAACAAAAGTCCTATGAGCCTCAGGGGCCCGGTGAAGAAGATTGCTAACTTCTCTGCCTGTGTGTCGGATCATTGATAGACCCTCTGACTTGAAGTAAATCGCCTGTTTACACAGCAGAAATTCATCAACATCTTGAAAAGCTCCTAAATCGCCTTGAAATGGCAAACACCATAATTCCTCCGAGTTGGAAAGAGCTCGCACAAGTCTGTGTAGACATCCAGCAAAAGTCAATACCAAAAGCCTTTTTGCTTCCCGACGACCAGCTTCCCTCAAAAGACCGCCGGAACGTTCAAAATGTGCCATATGAAGCGGGGATTTTGTCAGTTGAAGAACTGGACATGACAGAGCAAGACGCTTCAAGCTTGCGACGGAAGTATCAGACAGGGGAATGGTCTGTGAAACAGGTTATCACGGCCTTTCTGAAGAGAACAACAATCATACATCAGTTGGTAAATTGAGATATCCCAATCAAGTATCGTTCCGACCTGGTTCATGGCTAATATCTAACGGTGCACTCAAGACTAATTTTGCCACGGAGATACTTGCCGAGGAGGCTCTGAAAACGGCCGAAGAGCTCGATGCATATTATCAAAAGACAGGCCAGCTGCGCGGCCAGCTCCATGGTATCCCGGTTTCTGTCAAGGTAGATTTGGCCTATCACGCGCTAAAGATTCATCAAGGCTGACTGGATATTCTCAGGAACACATTGGGATGGGTGGCCATATTACCCACGCCGGCTTTGTATCCAAGATCACAAACGTCCCACTTGAAGATGCACTTTCCATCCAAATCTTGAAAAAGGCTGGAGCCGTAATCCATGTTCGCACCAATCAGCCCCAGAGTCTAATGGTACTTTTCTTCCCTCTTAAACAATATGCACGAGAACTTGGACTAAACAAATGCAACTAAACAGCACTTGGATTGCAATAATAATATCACGGGTATGACACTGAACCCGCACAACCTGTTGTGTTCTCCCGGAGGCTCTTCCGGCGGCGAGGGCGTATCTGTTGGCGCCAGATGCTCCGTTGTTGGCGTCGGTACCGATATTGGCGGCAGCATTCGTGTTCCGGCAGCATTCAATGGATGTTACGGCCTTCGGCCTACTGCCCTTCGGGTTCCCAATCTCGGGAACTTTGGCATTACTTCTGGACAGGAAAGTATTCGCGGTGTGGTTGGCCCATTGGGTCAAAGCGTCGACGACTTGGAACTGTTCATGAGTACAATGCTTGAAACGGAGCCCTGGGACATTGAGACCATGTTGGTGCCAGTGCCATGGAGGTCTGTCAGTATCAAGAAGGACATCACCATTGGAGTCATGCTTGACGATGGGCACGTTTAACATCTCTCCCGTATCCTATATGCGACTACTAGTGCTGACAAAACCAGGGTCGTCAAACCACACCCACCGGTCCTTCGAGCCCTTCGCGCAGCCATGGGCAAGTTGAAAGAAGCGGGAATCAACGTCGTGGACTGGAAGGCTCACGACCATGCACGTGGTTGGGATATAGTGGTAGGTTGATGATATCCTGCAGACTTATATGCATAAACGGGGCAATGCGACGAAGTCCGACATGACTGACAAAACTCTAGTCAGCTTTGTATTTCCCTCAAGGGCCGAAGCCATACCTGAATACATTCGCAGAGAGCGGAGAACCGACGCTTGCTCTCACCCAACACGCTTTCAACTTCTCCAAGGCGGAACCGCTCTCGGTAGCGGAGAACTGGGACTTGAACTATAAAAGAGAGGCATACAGACGAGAGTATCACGCCTTGATGAAGCACCTTGGTGTTGACTTTATTCTCTGTCCGGCTTATGTCGGGGCCGGGGTGTTGCAAGGTGGCGCAGAGTACTGGAACTACACTGCAATCTGGAATGTGCTTGATCAGCCTGCGGCCATTCTGCCCAGCGGACTCAGGGTTGATAAGTCAATGGATAGGCTTGAGGAGGGATATAAGCCCCGGAATCCAGACGACGAGAAGGAATGGAGAGCTTGTAAGTCAGCTTGTGCGACGCACTTTCCACGTCAAATCTCCTATGATGTCTTTGAAGTTTACTAATGATCTATTGTAACAGTTGATTCGGAGCTACTTGACGGCATGCCTATTTGCTTGCAGCTTGTTGGTAAACACTTCCAGGATGAGGAACTTCTTCAGGCAGCGAAGCTTGTTGATCAGGTTTTGAAGAAGTAACTTTGTAAATTGAGCTGGTAAATAAAGATTCCTCCTCTAGACAATGACCTCGAAGGGATTAGCCTTAGGGAATGAGAGTGTATGACAGGGGGCATTTTCTGCAAATTTGAGCTAGAGACTAAAACATTACTAACTTGTATAATAGCTCGGCGAGACTTGGCATGACTGATTATGTGCGCTGAGATTCGAAGAATGTGACCCGCACACCCTTGTGGACTACGATAATGCTTTGTGCAACCAGCATGCGACGAGAAATTAGTTTTAGGCCTATCATCAACATCCCAATATATGTTCTGGCTGTGACCATGTTGTAGGTGTTGCCGTTGACGAGTCGTCTAGACGATCATTCTCAGATAAATATGGAGCATATTGCCCCTGGCTGTCGAAAGCTATGTTCAGCAATGTGAGGGTGCTGTCGCAGCAATGACGAGTGGAACTGGGACTCTGGAGTGCCGCGGCTTATCGTCTCACCTTTCACCGAAACTCTCTCTCTTGGCAACTGATAAGATGAACAAAACCCGCGGACAAGTCGATGAACCCGGATACGAGTAACCGATAACGACTTCTAATCCAGTCGCCAGGATTCAGAAAAGACGACCCGATTCGTCCGTTGTGTTGGTTGATAGGGCATATCCCTGCACATCTCGCATAGGTTCGGGGCGAGAGTTTCGGCTCAAAGCCAGCCCGACGGGGGGCGGGGTTAAACGTCGCTGTCGGATGCCTTTTCCAGCAGCAGGTGCATATTCAGTGCAGCCAGCATTCAGTCCGTATGTTTGTAAAGCCGATATCGCGACTTGATCATCACGCGATGATCTTCGAAGCTTGATTTGATACTCTCACCTCTGCTCCTTTGTTTCGAGCATCTTGTTTCTCGGCTCAGCACTAAGCACACTCTCATCTCTCTTCTTCGACCCTCAGGAAAACACGGACAGATCCCTCCACGGCTACAGCTTGGTCCGCGACATAATACCCCCGTTACCAACGAAGGACGCCGTCATGTCCCGCCTCATAGAGACTGTCGATTTATCAAACACAACTACGGCATACTATGCACCAGCAACGATCACGCGCAGTGGCGCTCTGGTGCATGTATCGGGCCTACCTGGCAACACCAAAGATGGCCATGTTCCAGCAGACTACGAATCGCAAATCTATCTTGCGCTGCTGAACCTGCGAAAAGTCATCCTGGCTTCGGATTCAGCGGTCTCAAACATTGCAAGCTTGACGCTCTACATTGTCGATTACGATGCCGCGAAGCGACAGCATGCCCGTCACGTCCAACGGTTCCTGGGACAGCACCGTCCAGCAATGACGCTCGTTCCCGTGCAGCAGCTCGCTGTTCCGGGATGGCTTATTGAGATCAATGCAGTCGTGGCTCGCCCGGATCTGCTGACTGTGTCTCGGATCTTACCATCTGTGCAGCAGCAGCAAGCTGTCGATGTCGTCATTATCGGTGCGGGACTGGCGGGGCTTTCTGCAGCTCACCAAGTCCGAAAAGCCGGCCTTAGTTGCATTGTGTTGGAGGCCCGTGATCGTGTGGGCGGCAAAACGTGGAGCCAGCCGATGGAGAATGACGGAGGCCGAGGAGTTTTTGATGTCGGGGCAGCCTGGATCAACGACACGAACCAGAGCAAGATGTTCGAGCTCGCCAGAAGGTACGGAGCAGAGTTGATTGAGCAGAATACCACGGGAAACTGCGTTCTTCAGGATTTTGAAGACAAATGCAGCTCCTTTGCATATGGCGAGCTACCCAACGTAAGTTCAGTTCAACCTTTTGGTTTGTAGAATTGAAGTATAGATAGCTAACCGAAATTTATCCATGAATAGTTCAACGACGCAACTCGCAGTCGTCTAGCCCAAATTAGGGACATGGTGGAAGCAGATTGCCAGGCCCTTGACGTCTTCAGACCAAAGAACACATCATTCGATTCTTTTACATTTGAGGCATATCTTAAATCTCGAAATGCCGATGCTACCGCGCTTGCCACCGCTACAGTATGGACTCGAGCAATGTTGGGCCAGGAGCCGAGAGATATCTCGGCACTTTACTTTCTCAACTACTGCAAGTCCGGCGGCGGTCTGCTGCAGATGCGGTCGGATAGAAAAGACGGAGGCCAATTCTTACGAGTCCGCCAGGGAACGCAGTTGTTTTCAAAGGGCATGGCGTCTTCGTTGCCTGATGGCATGGTCCGCCTCTCCAGCCCCGTACAAGCCGTCGTTCAAGGAGAGAACCGTTCTGTCAGCATCGAAGCTGGCGGGAAGGTCTTTTCGGCACAAAAGGTCATCACCACCGTCCCAGGCCCTGTTCTCAAGGCCATCTCTTTCACCCCAGCTCTGCCATATCAGAAGCGGGCCTGGATCGAGTCTCAAACCTACGGCTACTATACAAAAGCAATGATGCAGTTCAGCGCGCCATTCTGGGTCGAAAAGGGCTTCTGCGGCTTGGCGCAGTCTTTCATCGGGCCTGCTTCGGTAGTGCGTGACACGAGCAGCCCCGAAGACAAGAAGTTTGTCTTGACCTGTTTCATGGCAGGTGAACCTGGAAAAGTATGGGCGGCGATGGCAACCGCCGAGCGCGAAAACAGCTTGCTAGACCAGCTCAGCCATCTCTACGGGGTCAAAGATATCCGCCGTCTTTTCCTTCGCATGGTCCTGTATGAATGGGTCAGTGATGAGTACTCTGGGTGGGGATGTCCCTGCACATCACTCACTCCCGGCGTCCTCGACACACTGGGAGGAGACGCACTCCGGGAGCCGTATCGTGATATTCACTTTGCGGGGACCGAGACGGCAGGCGAGTGGAAGGGTTACATGGAAGGCGCTGTACGAAGCGGAGAGCGGGCAGCGGCCGAGGTTGTGGAAAGTCTTAGAGGCGGCATCGTGTCCCGCCTGTAAAGTCCACACAGCCATTGCGAGAAACTCTCGGCCGGAGGATCTTGATTTCACAGTGAACAGCGTGTCAATCATGTTGTGAACTGTCTATAGTATGTTATAGTTGCGCCAGGATGCTTACTAGTACCATCGATCCCATATCACACCACCCTGCTGTCTATACACACAGCAACTCATGTGAGCATCAGCGTAGTTCCTTTTTGCCCAACGATTGATCGCCACTGGCTAGTCGTACGGCTTTCTGATGAGGGACCCCTTTTCCAAACTTCGTCTAGTACTTGCGTCCCAGTCCTCACCGCTTTGATGCCGTAGATTGCCACTTTTTCGTACCACATCTTGAAGCGGTCTTGTAGACTCTCATCAAATGCCTCCGATGCTGCCATGAAAGATGGCCAGAAGAGAGGCGCGGCCAGCATTCCGGATTCGCTCTTGATGGCTTCGATGGACTCGATATCGTGTAGAACTGATTGGACATATTGTCGCATATAGCGATGACTGAGAAGCCTGATGTTTTGCGAAAAGTAAATAATGAGGGCGTTATGGAACGCGTGAGTCTGGTGGTAAATGATGCCAAAGCTAACACCAATATTGGCATCCCGGTAGCGAGCAAGCTCTTCTTCAAGCGGCCAGTCAAAGATGTCCCTTTCGACCATATCGCAAGCTCTTTCTAATTCTGTCGAAACCGATGGCGAATCATTTTTGTTTCTTGCGCCTTCAATTTGATCCAGAAGGTCGATGGCTCGTTTAAGAAGTACTAATAAACTTTGTGGTATGCCGTATATGCATTCGAAAGAAGCCATCTCGTCTGCAGCTTGCACTGGTTCTGTGGAGGCTGATGAACTGTCTTCATCAGGACACCTCATAGGAGACTGCACCACGCCTTCTGGCTGGGTTATGGCGAGACATTCTTCTTTTTTGGGAGCCGAAAAGCGTGAGGCAGAACCCTGAGATGCTGCTGTGCTTTCATAGATGACTCTGAGATAGAAGTAGATGCGATGCAAGGCACGAGCCTTGGCCGATAGCTTGGGCTTCCCCCGGCCCATATGAATTATCAGTTGGTGAGCGCCATCTAGGTGTAAACGACAGGTGCTTGTGTCACCCGACATGACCTGTTACTAGTATGAGTTTTTCTTTTTCTATACTTGCATTGTCGAGATCAGGCAATGACTTACGTTGATTGTAATCATCGACAACATTGTCGCTAGAAACTCTTTATATTTTGGCCTCCCCGGCGAATGAAGATCGAGCTCCACGGTTTCCTTGAGCAACCCGATCGCTCTGTACCGGTACCGGGCAGCTGCCTCAACCCACTCATCCTGTTGCGATTCTAGTGCTTGGGTGTTGGAGAAGTAATATGCACTGATGGACAGGAGAGCATTCCGCAGGGCGCTTCGAATCCTTGATGTCGTACCTATGATACTGAGCTCACCGGCACCTTGAATGGCCCGGGGAAGGTGGATCGTCTTCCATGGGCTTTTCATGTTGTCGATGACGCAGAAAATGTTAACAACTTTGTACATATAGTGATGCATGAGAAAGCGTTCTTGTTCCGAGAGCAAAGACTTTGGCGTTTGCGAAAGCCCTGGAAGCCGTCTACGTCTGATGTAGTGTTCATCCGGCGGCGAAGTTGTTGCAACAACCAACAAATCCTCAGCCTCAGAACGATTTGGGTCTGCGAGGGTGAGATCGCTGCCACCTATCTCAACTCTCTTTGGTTCGTGGATAAATGGCCGTGATTTTTGATTTTCATGCAGATTGCACAACTCCCATGCTGCCGCTGTCTCGGATTGTGACGGCGATGGAATAATCACGGGTACTCTAGAGCTCTGAGACTCTGGTGAATCGAGGCATGTAAGTGATCGTGTCTCGGAGTCGAGGCACTCAGAACCCTCCTCTGGCAAAGGCGTTACCGTGAACGCATTATGCAACGGAGCTGTGCCGAAAACTCCGAAGGCATCGATGTTGATGGCGACGTCATCGCAACCAGAAGATGCAGATTCCCGCTTTAAAGAGTCGATCAGCCTGAGGATGCCGTCGACTTGCCCCCATGACAAAATCTTTTGGAAAGGGGCTAATTTGTTGTTAGCGATGATCTCACCATTCGATTGAAGGGTCCTGATACTTACGAAATGCGATCTGCCGTCTTGAAAACGAAGTGGTAGGCACCTCCCTGGCTAGTTCAGGGCTCGATAAGTTGGAATCAGGAGTGAATGCAGTTTCTGGTGGAAGCCATTGCAGACGGACACCATAACCTCCACATTCCAGCCCCCTCAGATTACACTGACGACATCCAGGCTTGTTCTCGTCGCATTTCACCTTTCTCGACCGGCATGTCCAACAACCAGTGAAAGTCTTGGTGCGTTTACGGCGTCGATTGATCGCATGCACCGGAGACGCCATTGAACAGTGTCGTTAAGTGTTGTGGGATCGAATAATTTGTTTGCCCTGTCCTCACATCGTGTAAATCAGGAAGCTGGGACCGAGGAGGCCTGATAGAACACTGTCTATGAGTTGGTCAAGCCGGTCCATTTCCAAACGACCCTGGTCTTGGAGATAAGTCCGTGGAGACTCCGACATGAGATGCGCCTATCGCGGCAAAGCCAGTTCAACCGAACAGGATCAAGGTGGGTCTCGATGATAACGTATCTATCGTAGATACCACGAAAGGAAGGCGACAGCGAAGCCAACCATTTAGCAGATGCAGATAGGATGCCGAGACTCCAGAACTGGCACCATGGTAGATCACCTACACCTAAGGTTTACCGGTCGTTGATCCAATATCTAGCCAAAATCCTCAGTAAGCCGAGGACAAGATGCCATCCAAAGTGCAAACATTTTCATGTATTTGGCTATTTGATCTGTCTTGTTCCGCCATATTTTTGTTGCCCGAGACAAGGCGTTACACAATTTAGTTACTCTACCGAAGCACAAACGCCTCGTCGATAAGGAGTCATATTTTCTCACAGCCATGTCAACTGCCACCATTACCCTGGCCCCGAGTGCGGCAGAGGCCTCTCTAGAGGTGAAACCTGACATGACAGAAAAGTCAGGGGTGACGGCACTTTCGACTGGGGGCTATGAGTTTCCCGGCATTCCCGATATACCTGATCTGTACAAGAAACGACAATGGCAGCTTGAGCACATGGCTGGTGCATTTCGAGTATTTGCTCGCAAAGGCTTCACCGAGGGTACCAGTGGACATATCAGCGTTCGCGACCCAGTAGACCCTAACACTTTTTGGATCAACCCGTGAGTCGTCGATACAACTAAACATTCATCTTCTAACCGCCAGACAGGCTTGGTAAGCATTTTGGTATGCTCAAGGCCAGCGACATGGTTCACATCGATGAAAACGGTCAAGTCATCGGTGGTAACAGGGCCGCCGTGAATGCAGCGGGCTTTATGATTCACAGTGCGATACATAAAGCGCGCCCCGACATTCACGCAGCTTGCCATACACATTCACCCGCTGGGAAAGCTTGGTCAACTTTTGGGAGACCGCTCGACATTATCAGTCAGGACACGTGCAACTTCTGGGGTATCCAAGCTGTCTACAAAACGTTTGGTGGTGTGGTGTTGGAGGCGGACGAGAGCGAAAAGATTGCGGCAACCCTTGGCGAGAAGGGCCGCGTGATTGTGCTGCAAAATCATGGATTGTTGACAACTGGGGGTACAGTCGACGAAGCAGCGTATTTGTTCACGTTGATGGAGAAGTCGTGCGAGGTTCAGATCATGGTGGAAAGCACAGGGCTACCTAAGAACTTCATCGGAGACAATGAAGCTGAGTTTACTGCTAAGGTTAACGCTGATCCGGTATGTTTTGATAACCATGGCTGCTCAGCAGGCGCTGATCACTATCTTAGGAGACATTATACACAGAATTTCAACCCGACTTTGAGTATGAGATCTGGAAATCAAGAGGAGAGTTGCATAAGGGGGATTAGATGAGAAACCATTCCTACCTTGGAAGGATTTTCAATGAGAAAGGTACAGCTAGTAATACGGAATTAATAGTTCTGCTACACAAGTAAAACTTCACGCTGCTGCTGCTGCTGGCAATATCCAGGATCGTAGCAAGTGAGGGAGAGCTGCTTAACACAAACTACGTTGACTACAACCAGGTTAAATTGGCGCTGGTGGCGGTTCCGCACGGCTTCAAGATACTCCTCTACCTGTCTTTACTAATTTATCTAAGCCTTTCTTAATCCTTCTGGGGAAATGCCGCAACTCTTGCATGCGCTCCTGAAAAACCCGCCCCCCTTCCATACATCAACAGGGTTGCCGTACGCCTGAACTCTTCCCCCATCCAACACAATAACCCGATCGAACGTCATCGCCACCTCCATTCTGTGTGTCACTGCTACTATCGTGCTTCCCCAGAGCGTCTTCCTCACCTTCTGCATTACTCGGACATCGGCACTGACGCCCAGGGTGCCCAAAGCCTCGTCCAGTACGCAGATCCGCGGCTTCTGCAGCAGCACACGCGCGAGCCCGAGCAACTGGGCCCTCGCCGTCCCGGCGGAGATGCAGTTGGCAGCGGCGTCCAAGTCCAGAGGCGTTGCGCCACCGAGTCCTGCAAGGGCATCGAGGGCAGACATGACCCGATACACGTCGGCGTCGGAATGCCGCCGCTCCGGGTCGACGTTGTCGCGGATGGTGCTGCAAGGAATCGGCACAACATCGTGAGGGACAGCAGTGACGTGTGACCGCAGCCGTTGGAGCGGAACGTCCGTGATGGACAAGTCGTCCACGGCAAGGGTACCACTGTTGGGATCGAGAAGGCGAAGAAGCAAGGATACAAAGGTCGACTTACCGGCACCCGTAGGGCCGACAACGGCGACATGAATGCCGGCAGGGATCTCTAGAGTTATGTCGTGGAGAGCTGCCGTGGCCGTGTCGAGGATGCCTCCCTGCCCATGCGAGGCACTCACCCTCTCCAAGCGTATCTCGCCAGCTGCTGGCCATGACGACCCAACGGCGCCCGAGGAGGAGGGACGCAAAACCTCTCCTTCGCGCGGGGGCTCCGTGGCGTAGGAGACAAGACGGTCGACGGCGACTGTGTGATGGAGGGCGCTTGTGGAGAACCGCATTCCTTGTCTCAGAGACGCCGGCAGCACCAGGACCTGGCTCATGATCAGCCCGGCGATGGCAGGCGACAAGGGTGTGCGTGAGGATGTCCAAACGACAAGAAGACCCGTAGTTGCAATAATACATGTCATAATGCCATCAAGTCGAACCTCAAGCCAGCGAAGGTTGGCGGCTGCAAGGAAGCTGGCGTTGCTACACACGTCGAGTCGCTCGCCCAAGAACGAGCGGGCCCAAGGCTCAGTCTTGTAGGCGTAGATGCAGTCGGCCCCCTCGATAACCTCACTCAACGCTGCGTTGGCATGGGCGCGCAGCTCGGCCTCGCGGCAACGAATGCTTTTCAAGCGCGGGGCGTAACGGAGCATCATGGCGATGACAGCCGTTAAGCCTGGGACGACAACAACAGCTAGCTGAGCCGACACACACAGGTGTAAGTAAAAAGCCGCATCACGTTGAGCAAAAAGGCGTTTGAACGTGATATACAAATAAGAAGACAGGAAACAGAGAAACAGAGAACCAGACAGTGACTGACGAACCTTGAGTTGCATCACCAGCATGAGAGATAGACCGCCTAGCAGACGCGAGAGGTGCAACATGGCACTGCGTGTTGCCTCGATCAGTCCTCGGTCCACCATGTCAACGTCCCTGGACAGATGATCCATCATGGTACCAAGCGGGATGGTCTGCAAGAAACTCATGGGGGCGACAACAAGGCGCCGCAGCGCGCACTCCCACAGACCATGGCTTGCCTGCAGCATCTTGACGGTGAGATGCAGGCAGAACAGATACGCCAAGAGGGCCTCTGCCAAGCCCAGCGCGACGAACCCGAATGCGTATGCGTGTCCAGAAGAGAGCCCGGGTCGGAACGAAGTCCACCATGCGAGCCACAAGACCACGCCGACGCCGGCCACCTGCCAGGAGCAGACGAGACCAAGCGTTGTCAGCGTCTCCCGAAAGCCGCCAGCAAGCCTTAAATAGAACCCCAACGACTTTTGTTTATTGACGTATGTGGGAGACGGTGTCAGTCGTGGATGGACAGCGAGTGTCTGAATTGCCGGGCCCAAGGGGGCCGAGACCGGAGCTGGAATCCCGACTTGCGCCGCCTGCTTCTCATCCCACCGCATGTGCCTGGTTTCAGCCGGCGCTCCTTCCGGAGGAGACGAAAGACGCTCTTGGAGCTCGGTCAGAGAGTCCAGCCAGGTGACGCGTCCACGGTCCAGCCATAGCACGCGATCGCAGCGGCGAGCTACCCAGTGCTGGTTTGTGACCAAGAGACGTGTCTTGCCGCCGAGAAGGCCGCAAATCGCGTCCTCGAACACGGTTCTAGACACGTCTGGGTCAAGGTTGCGTAGGCAGTCGTCGATGAGAACCAAGTCGGCGTCCGAGTAGAGCGCCCTGGCAATGCTGACGCGCTGGGCCTGACCGCTCGAGAGACCCTGCCCGCCAGCACCGACGGCGGTTCGATCCCCTTGGGGGAACCGGTCGAGATCGGCCAGGAGAGCCGAAGCACGGAGGACTTGCTGGTACCGGTCCGGGTTGAAGGGCCGGCCAAAGGTGATGTTGTTACGGATCGTGTCGCCCCGGATCCACGGTGACTGGCTCGCGGAGGCCAAAGTGGTTACTGAGCCGTCCAACTGCATGATGCCTTGATCCAGGCACATTCGGCCGGCGACAGCGGCCAGAAGAGACGACTTACCGGAGTCGGTCTCGCCACACACGGCCACCAGCTCGTGCCTCTGGATACGGAAGCCAGGTCCGAACGCCAGCTCGAACCCGCTGCTGTCTGCCCGTGTCCCCGGCCACTTGAGAATCGCGTCGACGGCTTCGATGGCCCATTGGCACCGCCAACCCTCCTCCTGATCCTCCAATCGTGTCACCGCGGGCATCAACCCTGGCTCCTCGCTCTCCAGCCACTTCTCGATCGATCGGCATCCCACCAGAAACTCCTGCACCTGCACCGCCCCCTGCGCCGCCCGATTCAGATGAGGTTTGAGAGCCAGAAAGAGGGCCAACGACGAGAAAGCCCTCGCCGGGTCCAGCCCCACGACGTCGTCGTGCAACGCCTCATATGCGACAAGGCTTGCCGCCGATGCCAACGTCGGTAGCAGCGCGCCCGCGGCCTCCATTATGGCACGGTTGTGCCACAACTTGCGCGCCATCGCCAGCTCTCTCATCCTCATCCCGCAAAGTCGGTTGATGGTGGCGTTCTGCGTTGCCCAGCCCGCGAGCTTGGTGCTCCGGATGCCCTGCATCAGCTGCTGTGTGTTGGATACCCGGCGCTGGCAGAGCCCGCTGAGGGTCTGCTGCTCCGCCCAGACGTGCAGCGCGACACCGATGAAGATGGGTAGTCCCGCAAGCAGGACGGCCATGCCGGCCAGCGCCGACGCGTTCGCATTGGCGCTCAGCGCGGGAATCGCCAGAACGAAGCTGGCCGGCACTGTCCAGACGGCGCTGATGCCGCTGATGGCTTCTTCGATCCGAGAGGCCTCCACGGACGCGAGGTTAAAGACGGCCCCGGAGCTCCAGGATCCCCCTTCGCCGTTGTCGTCGTCGTCGTCAAGGTTGTGTACTCTTTCTACCGGTACACCTGTTCTTCCTCCTCCGACAGCATCGACGCTGGAAGGAGGCGGCGGTCGTAAGAAAGTCTTGTTCATAATAATGCATGTAAGCGCCGCTTTGGCCTGTGTGCCGGTGACCTCAAGGCGGTAACGGGAGGCGTTGATCAGGACGCCCGCGGAAATTTGTGCGAAAACCATGACGAAGACAAGGAGGTAGGCACGGGCAACAGAGACATCCCGCCCTCCCGACTCGTCGTCGTCGTCAGTTGTGCCCGCTGCGGATGTCGTGGCGGTTTCCCGGGGGTCTTGATACGTGTCTGCTAGAGCTACAAGAAGCCAACGGAGTACCATCGGTGGGATGGCAGCCATAACCATGGCCGCAAGCTCGATGAACCCTCCCATGAGCAGGCTGCGTTGAAAGCATTCAAGCAAGCTTACCGCGAGCCGTCTGCCCGGCATGCGGCCGGTTGTTGTGCATGTTGAGCGCTTGCGCCAGCAATTGCGAAGAGCCAGCGCTCGAGGCGCCGCCTTTTGCTGGTTCGAGATGATGTTTCTGTCGTCTTCGAAGTCTGGTCCTGTCGCTCGAGGCGCCCGCGGCGGTGCCCAAGAGAAGAGCAACTCACTCATCATCAGCGCCACACGCAGCCGAATCCCTTGAACGGCCAGAAGAATCGACATTTCCCCCCACCCAAAAGGAATAAAGTGGTGTAGCGACACGTACTTCAATGGGCTGCGGTAACTCTGCTTTCAAAATTGGAGAGAGGATGGGTATAAGCCCGGCCGGCGGAGACATACCAGTCATCGACCGGTGGCTTTTTAGCTAGCTACTTAACAACGAGTAGGGACTACCGAAGGCTTTGGTCGGTGCAGTAGGCCGGCTGCGCAGAGAGGCCTATTATTATAATTAAAAAGTTCTCCTATTACTTTATTATTGCAAATGGCGTCTTATAATTCAAATAACCTTAAATTAAGAAAATGAAATACTAATAAACTTAGTGTACATTGCTTATAAATAATAATTCTAATTCTATATCTACATATATCTAAACAGGAATGTATAAATTCAAATATTGAACGTGTGTAAAAGTAAACGATTTCTACACATAGACAACCTGTATTATAAAAGCTCTAACAGTATGTAAGCTTACTAACAGATTAAAATAGTATATTATGAATTGCTTTGCTATCAATATTTGTATTCTAAGAGAGCATTTACTAAGCTAGCTATGTAGTACTTTTTGCTTACCTGCTATTAACCTACTAAAAAATGAAAGGTAAACTGACTTTGTAGTTAGGCTGACTCATTACGTGGTCTTCCTGTTACCTGCGTCCATTTTTCTTGTACTAATCCCGCCTACAAAACAAGGATGGCAGCTTTGTTACCGGTCTAAAGATAAACTTTTCTAAGACTGGGATGATCTTTCTTAGAGTTTGTACCTGCAGGGCGGCTGGTCCGGATGATGTTCATTATTCGAGGCTACGTTTTATGTCAGTTCTCACAGACATTCGACGAACATCTGAGTTCAGACAAACTCAAATCAATCTAGTGAGTCATTAAACGAGTCAGTCAACAAGTAGGGATTCTTGTTGACTGCGTCAGACAGTTTCCGTGGTCTACAAGTCGGTGTCGTGCTGTGAAGCAAAAGGCCACCACACATAAGAAAGGACGGAAGCCCTGACCGAGGTAACGTGCGTATTGAAATATTGTTGATAACCCACAAAATGGCAGAGAAACCCCGTCTTATTGACTTTGTGAAGAGGACTCGGACGCGGCCAATGAGGCTGTTGCTCCTCGGCCTACCGCGTACAGGAACAGAATGTAGGTGTAATCCTTGAGCCTCTACCTCTTTATCCCCTTCCCTTGTCTTCTGAAAGCAGAAAGGTAGTGAGGAAATTTGTTGATATGATACTGCAGCTTTGAACGCCGCACTAGAGGAACTCGGGTTCACAGTCTTTTCCTTCCATGCCATGTGGCCTACTTGGCAGGAGACATTCCCGTTGTGGACCGAGGCCATCGAGGCCAAGTACCATAACCGCTGCAAGCCGTACGGACGTGAAGAGTTCGACAAGCTGCTTGGGGACTTTGACGTCGTTAAATGTCCCCACGCCCTTCTCTTTGCCGAGGACCTCGCTGCGGCCTACCCCGAAGCCAAGATCATCGTCACGAACCGTCCCTACACGCCATGGCGTGAGTCTATGGACAGAACTGTTTTTGCGATACGCCGCTCTTTTGTCTTCCGCCTGCTACATCCGCTGGATCCTTTCCGCGCCGCTTGGTGGCGCCTCATGCGATTGGTCATTGACACAGCCTACGGCGGCTGGGCGGACGCGGTCCCCGGTCGTGTGCCCTATGACGAGCACCATACCCGTGTCGAGGCTATCGTAAGGGATAACCCCGAGCGGTTACTGGTCTTCTCGGGCTCTAAGGACGGCTGGGCCCCGCTATGCCGGTTCCTGGATCTGCCGGTGAGGGAGACGCCGTATCCGTGGAAGAACTCTGGGCAGGATTTCTGGCAGACTCAAGGACTTCGAGATGGAGAGAGGCTCCTGCTACGAAAGCTTGCTGGGTGGATTACGATATGTGCGGGATTCGGAGCAGTGATCCTTCAGTTTGTCAGACTTCGATAGGAAAAAGAGATGTGAAAAGTACCCAAGAGACTTGGAAAGTGAAAACGATAACAAATCAGGGCCCAGGCGTGTGTACTACTCGTTTGCACTTTCAACAGGAGCGATGAAATTGATCACAAGTCTGGGGCCTCCCTAAGCATCTTGGTGTCTAACGATGACAAAGAACAGTGCAAGACTTTAAAACAATTCGTATTGAATCCAGCATCACTTGGTCACCGTTATGTTGTCAATCTCATGAACAATCTGAAGACTAGATCACAGTCTCATGTGAGTGCAAGGCTTAATCCCAGACTTGGTTCACAAGCTACGTTTGCTTACACAAAAGGGTGTTCCTGAGTCTCGTTATAATCGTGGAGGCTCCCTATCTCTAGAGTGGAGTAATGGGAAGACGGAAAACTTAAGGAGGAGAAACACGTTTGCCATACTTATCAACAGGAATATTCTCAGATCTCATCTTCCTTATGTTGCGTTTAACGGCCTCCCAATCACGGCATGTGTGCGTCTCATGCTGTCCGACTAGTTTAGGAACAAAGGCCTTTTGGCCGGGATAATGGATGAACTCGAATCGCTCCATGTTCATGTTCGAAGCACACATGATGGCCTTGAGACACAGTCAGTGTCTGAAAGGTTTAACAGGCCCATGTTTTCTTACCTGACGGAGACTTTCAAGACAATGCTCAATGTGCTGCTTTGTGCAAACGTCGTACCCACCATCCAGGTTCAACGCCAGCTTCATGTAGGTCGTCCTTATGCATACCTACTCGTCAGATCGTCAGCAACAGGCGCGCAAAGGAACAGCTTTTGAAGCCGAGAGGCTTTCCGCGACGCGGCTACGTACCAAGCAATGGAGTTGGTGAAAGACGTTCCACGCCACGGGCTGCAGTCCTTCCGGCTGCAACGCATTCGCATTGAAGTAGTCCGGCAGTCCGTACTTGGCTGGGTCTTCGATAGCGATGAATGGCTTGCCAACTTTGGATGATTGTTAGCCTCCAGTGAAACAGGGGATAAATACTTTTAGCCATTCTAGAGAAAGACAGAACTTACAAGAGATCAGATCGATCCACTTTTCGTTGGCACCGGGAGCCGTAAAGTTATAGGAAGAATCGTGCTCGAATTTCTTGCGAACTAGAGGGACTACTCTGGGTCTCAGCATATAGAAAAGCCATCAACACCCGCGAGAGGGCAGGGTCAGGTAGGCAGCCGTCAGAGAGAGCGAGGGGGCGTCAGTTACCATCCGCGACGAAGGGTAGTTCGTCAATAGTTGCCATACCCAGCCCTGCAGCAGGCTTGACCGTGGACGACGCCAGAGCAGACAGGTGGCCAGACGTGCCAATATAGAAGCCGAAGCCGACAGAGACAAGGCAGCAGGCAAAGGCGCAGACGAGCATGCAGATGGGCGAGGCGAAAGTACGGCCAGCTCGCGGCCGCATCATGCTAAGCATCCCTTGATCCTCGAACGCATCTTCGCTATCTAAAGTGTGGTACTTGGACGAAAGAGTGTCAGAGGACATGATTCCGAAATTGCGGATAGAAATTGGAAACAAAGAGTATAGTACACTCGTCTAAGTGGACGCATGCTAGCCTTCTGATGATGTGAACCGCCAAGGGGCTTTTTATATGTGACGTAATGACGCCTTACGGCCGTATTGTGGACTTGAGTGAAGCCAAGGATCTTGTCATGTATTCAACGTTTCTACCCGGGGCTTCGATCCCCGGTGTCATCGGGGACCAGGCGTCTTGGGTTGTCACACGCCGTCGGTCTCGGTCTTGGGAACATGGGTTTAGAGTTTCATGAATCCAACTTCCCCACTTTCAAATCAATATTTAGATCCCTGACGTGGGAAAAGAGCGGTGTTATCCTTTGCTTCTGCCTCCTCCTAAAGTATATCCCGCCGACATTTCCGATTGAAATAGGTGTCCCTAGCCGACCCCGCCACACCGGCTTCTGTGAACATCTGCCGGTTGGTTACGAGCTTTAAGGTCGCAATATACTAGAAAAAGGTCAAACAAAAAGCTTCTTAAAGCGCGTTTCTTAATCTAATAATCTAATAAGGTTTAGTTACTCGTCGACTCTCGACCGAAATACTGCGAGTCATTGCCCGCGAGACTAGATTCGCCGTCAGGCGTTCGTGGAAGGTTGAGGATGTGGTGGGCGCGAGCTGGGCCTATGCTATCCAGTTGACGAGGGCCGAGTGTCTTGCCGCTCTCGAGGGATGTCCCGACCATGCCGTGAGTTGACCCCAAATCTGTCCAAGCCGCGAAGTACTCAGCTTCCAAATGGGGGACAGGCAATTTCCCCAGAAAAAGGGGGAGGGGGGGTAATAGAAACAAACAACACATGCTTACTTTAGACTGTCACACTTTGTAGCGAATAGCGCCTCACAAAAGGGTCCACGCGAGCTTCCAGGTTGATGGACGGTGCACCATCTCAGGACCGCCGTAAACACTGCGTCTGCTACTCTCGGTCGTCTTCAAGGATACCACTCGAAGGGAGCTACCTATTTTCGCCGCCTATCACGCGGAGCACCTCCGAGAGCCGCAGTACATTCACCTTTTACACCTTTCCATTGACTCTTTGTTTACCCCCCCCCCCCCCCCCCCCCTCTCTCTCTCCCTCTTTTATTTTCTAAGAATGGAGTGAGTCTCAGGGTTAGGCAATTAGGGCACACAGGGGCATTTGCTGACGCTGGGTGGTACTCCTTTTGGTCTATAGCTACGACGACGTTGTCGGCCACTCAACACTCATGGACATACCGATTGGCCCAGGCGTACAAGTGTTATCGTCAAGTACCGAAAAACCCTTGGGCGGTACCTCACTACGTGATATGTTGCTCCAGGCGCTCGTGATATCCTCCAGCGGCCGTCGATTCAGATGGGGGTATTGGAGACAACCGTCCAAATACTAAAGCAGGCCGAAAGACCACCCATAATCCACAATTTCGGACCAGCGGCGTCATGGACCGCATTCTTCCACCGCCTGAAGGCCGCTGGTCTCCGTGTCACTACAGTTCCTGCTCTGGGATAGGATCGATACAGGAGGAGTGGTAATATTGAAGATGATGAGACTGATGAGGAAGGGGACGACAACGACAAAGATGATAATGATGATGATGATGGGGATTTTATTGCCATCACGGGCTTTTTGGGTCGATTTTCGGGGACTGAGAGCTGTGAGGACCTATGGGACCTGCTTTGCGATGGCCGTATCGTCTCGGGTGAGGTAAGACACATCTTCCGTACTACATTGAAGTATGTTTGTGTCTTTGCTGACCTTGGATAAAACCCCAGATGCCCTTAGAAAGGATTGCCGACGTATTTGGCGGACCTCTGCCCTAAGGCTGCTTTATAGACAAGGCCGGCCAGTTTGACGCGTCTTTCTTCGACATGTCGCGCCGCGTGGCGCGTCAGACGGGCCCGGCGCACCGGCTGCTACTCCATGTGACGCAAGAGTCATTGGGCATGGCGGGCTACACCGGCGACGGGGTCCGGTACTACGTGCCGCGTGGGCACATTCGTCGGACAGGCGACGGACGACTGGCGCGAGCACAACATGAACCCCCGGGACGCCTACTACGTGACGGGCGGCCTGCGCGCCTTCGGCCCTGGCCGGCTGAACCACTACTTCGGCTGGGACGGCCCGTCCCTCTCGGTGGACACGGCCTGCTCGTCCAGCGGCGTGGCTCTCGATCTGGCCGTGTAGGCTCTCCGGGGCCGCAAATGCGACATGGCCGTCGCCGGCGGGTCAGCATCGTCACGGGCGGCGCCGACGTCGGCATGTGCGCCGGCCTCGGAAGCGGCGGGATCCTCGGCGCCCCCTGCACCGGCACGGCCTGCAAGACGTTTAGCGCGGCAGCCGGCGGGTACACGCGGGGCGAGGCGGTCGCCGTCATCGTCCTCAAGAGGTTGAGCGACGCGCGCAGGTGCGGAGACGTGGTGCACGGCGTCATCCGAGGCATCGCGACCAACCTCTCGACGGGGACGAGTCCCAACATCACCCGACCGTCGGTGGCGGCGCAGGTGTCACTGCTGCGTCAGGTCCTGCACGAGTCCCTGAGGTCGCCCGCCGACGTCTCGTACGTGGAGCTGCATGGCTCGGGGACCCAGGGGGGCGACCGCGCCGAGATGGAGGCCGTTGCAGCCGTCTTCGGCAGCGGTAATAATCGACAACATTATGGCAGGAGGCGAACCAACAACCACCTTCGGGCTGGCAGCATCAAGGCCAATATAGGGCATAGCGAAGGGGCGGCTGGCATCACAGCCGTTGTCAAGGCGCTGGTGGTATTGCGCTACAACCGCGTTCCTCCCAATGTCGGCCTTGGTATCGGGGGGGGGGGCCTAACCCCTCGTTCTCGCCCCTGGATGATCTGCGGACTCGCATCAACGTGGAGGAAGATGAGCTCGTGAGTTGTCGTCGTAGCTAAGGTTTTACAGTTTAAGCTAGAAACAAAGACTTTTACCTAAAAGATGACAAAGAGGCATACTAATGCTTCTAAGGTGTAATTTGAAGAAGCATGTTTAAAGAAAGAGATGGATAGGTAATTAGATAAGTAGGTCCTCTATTAGGGGACCATAGTAGGAGTTGTAATACTATAGTAGATCTAGTTATTAAGCTAGAAGGTGAGCTAGATTTTATATCTTGTAAAACAATAGTGAATATCCCTTAAGTAGGGAAACAGTGTAGTAGACAGAAATATATATACATCTTTACAACTTTGCCTGCTCTTCTCTTGTTAAAACTCGGCGAGGGGGTCCTGCCCGGCTGCCGTCACCCAGCATTGTCATTTCATCATCGTCCTCTGACACCGAGATTTGCCATTTCTGACGCAAGGTTTCCGACGCGGTGCCCTCAAAACAGTCGGCAATATATTTTCCAAGAATGGGGAGAAATTTAAACGCACTGAAGCAAAAGGTTAGCCTATGTGTACCACAACCACACTGTTTGTTTCTACTTACTGGCCCGAGCCACCCGTGGCAAAGAAAAGCCCATCAACACGGGGGTGGTGGCTTACAACGAAGTCGCTTGTTGGCGTCTCTGTGTACCAGCAGAGGCGTCTTCGGAGCCACGGCCGATCTGCAAAGGCTGGAAAGAACTGGCGCAGACCATTCCGGAGTGCCTCATCGGCATCAGGAGGTAGAAAGTCAGACAGAGAGTTGTCTCGTTCCAAATTAGGCGATGATACAACCCGCTGCTTGGCGGTTCCGGCGCCGTCGGAAGCAACTGAGACCGAAATGCGTGTTGCGTATCCAAATCCGTGGCGGGCCAGCTTCAGCACATGGGTGCCTGGCGTAGGAGGGAAGCAAAAGACACCCGTCGTCATGTTCATCATGACTGGAGTTGATGCCAGAGCGGCCGCCTCCTCTGGAGTAAGTTGGACAAAGCCGATGGGCTGGCTGGACGCAGTTATGGCGCGGTTAACACCGGAAACTAGGCTGTTTGTCCACGCTCCTGTTGCGAGTACGACGTGGGCGGCTGGCATTTCCTGCTCCGACAGCAGCTTTACCCCAATAACTCGCTTTCCACTGGTGTCGTACGTCAGTCCCACAACAGTTCCGTTCTTTCCCGTGACAAATGACACGCCAGCTCGGCTTGCTGCTCGCGCCAGCTCTTGCATTGCCGCACCTGCATCGGCCCAGCCGCCTTCAGGATTGTGCATAGCAGCTAGACCCCTTATTTCAGCCTGCACAGCCGGGTATAGCTGCTTTATTGCCTTATCGGCCTTGTCGGCGTCAAAGTCTTGCGCCAGAGACTTTCCCGCTGCGTGTTGTGCACGTCGCTCCTTTCTAACCTTGGCAGTGTATGGGGTGTCGTCTCTGCCGGTCAGCAAGACAAAGCCGCATTCGTGGTAGTAAGGCGCGTATTCGTGGCGCCAGCCGTCGAGTGCCTCTTTTGCAAGCCGGGCGTACAAGGGATCCGCATATTCCGTTCTGATAATGCGGGAGGAGTCAACGCTGCTACCGTCAGGGACAGGAGGCAGGTAACGGTCAAGTACGGTAACGTTGGTGTAGCCACGGACGTGAGCCAGCTCGTGGGCCAAACCGAGTCCAAAGACGCCGGCTCCGACGATGACAATGGAGGCGTTTGGCTGCGCATGGCGGGAAAGGAAGTTAGCCATTGTGTTGGCGAAACTCAGGTGTTCAAGTGTCCAACTGAGGAGTGTCTAAGCTTGGGAGCAAAGAGGGTATCTAGCATAATATTGATGCGACGACAAAACAACGGACACTGAGGAGTACAAAAGGGCATTGTAATCGGAACTGGGCCGGGGCTTTTTCGGATAACTTTACTGGATACAGATGTTGAGGCATGCAATCCGACAATCACCACGGCATTGTACAACGAACTGATAGGCTTTTGCTTGGCAGATGAACTTATGCTAACCTAATTCGCCAGCCCCTCTCCCCTCCACCCGGTTCAACAGCAGGCCAGGCCTAATAGAAAACGTGTCGGTCCAGCAGAGCGATGCATATGTGTATAGCGCATTTGCAACTGATAAGGCAAAGAAGCAAGGTTGGTCGATGATGAGGGGTAATTGCGTCGCTTCTCGATCGGTTAGCCTATTAATACGATTCAAATCGGCTTCCAAGTGTCGACCCTGTCTATGCCCATTCCCAAAGTGATTATTTCTTCCCCGCTGTCCAGCTGTCTTCTGTTTTGCATTCGTCATGCCGCACTCATCGCCCGCCACACCTCCACAGCCCGAACAATACATCGTTCGGCCGACGGCTCACTGTCCCAACAACTTCTTACCTGTGCTGGTGTATCGAGGTGTGTTGCCGGAGCCACACAATGAGGAGACGACATCCACTTATCTCCAGCGATACGGGTGGGTAAAGAAGGTGAATCGGGAATCTGTGCAAAAAGAACACGAATATCAGTCGATTAACATGGGGGGACCAGGGCACTTGGGGAACCATCACGACCAAACATTTTCACCCCAACACCCACGAATGCTACGGTAAACTTAGGTTCTTATCTAAGTACGGGAGGCCAAGATGTATTCTGATAAACCTGCCTGATAGGTATCTTCCAGGGCGACTCTGAGCTCGTCTTTGGTGAAGGCGGGGGCGACACGAGCGGGACTGGGGCCAGGTGTTTTGTTCGTGCAGGGGACGTCGTCGTTGTCCCCGCCGGCGTAGCCCACGCTTCGGTTACTCAGGAGAGGAAATTGGAGGAGGGGGGAGACGGTGGAGAGAGATATCGGTACATTGGCGTCTATCCTGAAGGCGCACCCAAATGGCGGAACGAGTATGGTAAGAAACCACTGGTCGACAATCGCGAGCTAGCCGAGGAAGTATCTTATGTGCCTGTTCCGGACAAGGATCCTATCAGCGGGCTTGGGGGCCCATTGGTACAGATCTGGACCGGTATCGGGCTTCGTAATACCTAGGTGGTATGCACCCACCACCATGAGATTGCTTAACGTCGGGCACCCACTTATGGGCACCCCCTACATTTGGGCACCCCTAAAATGAAGCCATCTCCATTATAACTATCGACTTTAATTAATTATTGCACTCTTCTAGATGCTACTACAATACAGCTTCTAGCTTTACTAGGTAAATTAGACTTACTAGATTTATCTGTAATATCCTCTTTTTTGCTAGCCTTAATTTAAGCCTTCTAGATGTCCTTAATGTTAGCAAACTTAGTGTTTAGGTTGATCTAGACTGTCCTTCTTTTCCTTGCTGCATTATTAGTAACTTAGGCCTGCAGGAGCTCTAGCTTATGCTAAGCAGTTGCTAGCTTATAGGCCTGCTTGCTAAAGCCTTTTTTTACCTTTATAAAAAGGAGGCGTTAAGTATAGACATTATTATCTAGCTTTATAAATAGCTTTAGTTACCTAGCTAGATCTTTTATCTTCTTTAGCGTTAATTATACTACTATAGATAATGCAGATGCCTACCCTTTATCTCCCTAGCCTCTAGACTGCCCTTTGCTAGCCTAATCTAATGCCCTTAGTGTTAATAGAAGTAGTAACTTACTTATAAGGGGCTTTACTATAGAAATAAGCTATAGGCTAGTCTATTTCTATCTACTCTTAATATTCTATATTATTAGGCCTGCTAGATAAGCCTTTTAATAGCATCTAAGGAAGCTTTTTTCACTTATAATAGTAGAGTTATTCTAGTAACTAAAATATTTAAGCTTCTTCTTATAGGCTACCTTTATAAGGCTAAAGACTAACTAATTTAGTAGCTAGAGGATATAGGAGGTATATAGTAATAGAAATAGAAAGTAGATATTATTAATATAATATATCTATATAAATTCTATTATTATATAACTTCTATAGCTATTAATAATTAATAGTCTAATATTATTCTTACTTTAGAAGGTAGTCTAAAGGATAAAGACCTTTTGCAGCTATTTAACTGCAGTATTATCTATAGTCTATTTATTCTTTATTGCAGTAAACTGCTATCCTTTATAAGGGCTAAGATCTAGAGGAAACTACTACTGCTAGACTATCTTACCTTTATATATAATAAGGGGATTAAGAGTATAGCCTAAGGTAGAGATGCATTTAATAATAAATACTTATACCCTTAATTTAAGCTGTTTTTTATAAATAGACTTTATCTTAGCTATTTTTAGCACTAGCCTATTAGATCCTTAGCCCTTAAGGATATTAGTCTTATCTATATTATATCTATTAGCTAGTTTAATGCTAATAATCTCTAGTATAGCAAAAAGTTTAAACTAGTCTTTAATAACCTTAGTAGATACCCTATTAATGCATCTAGAATTAATAAGGTAACTTCTTTAAACCTTAACTAAAGGATTTCTCCTTATAAAGGTAGAAACCTAGCCCTTTCCTATAGGCTCTATATCTCCTATAGTATAGAGGATCCTTTCTGCAAATAGCTTTACTTGCAGATAGGTTAAGGTAACACTAAGGGCATATTAAATACAAATCTATTTAGCTAGCTTATGCTCCTAATTAAGAGAAAGCCTCTAAAGGTTAGAAAACGCGTATTTTCTAGCCTGCTTGCTATTAAGTTAATGCTAAAGGGTTAATCTTAGAATGCTATATATAATGCCTACCCTCTTTATAGCTATGCTGTTGCTAATAGCTTTAATTGCCTGCTAGACCTTATCTTTAGTATATTAGACTATAAGGTATAGAAGAAGGTATTCCTAAAAAATGAAGTTGTTTAGATAAGTATTGTAATTATTGTAATAGTTGGAGGTAGGAGGAATAAGGGGGCTAGTCATAGTGTTAAGGCATTTTTAGGGTGCCTAAATGTGGGGGGTGCCTATAAGTGGGTGCCCGACGTTATTAGGAGGAGGTGGTGGAGGAGGAGGAGGTACGGACATGCTGCTGGGTAGGTTACACGTTATACCGTTAGACCTTTGAAGATAGCCTGTGAATTGTTGTTATCTCTACCTGTCAGTCTGCGTGCGTGACGCCATTGTTCTAGCCTAATGACTAGACAGGGAACAGAAGCGTACGTTCCCGCCAATCTATGCAGGCCACTCGATTGGCTTCATCTTACGTTGACTCGCAGCGATATGAGAGTCACCAGGATGAATCTAAGTATCAAGTTCGTCTCGGCGATGTAGCCAACTGTCCAGCTCTCATTTGAGCCCGTGTCTGATCTTTGCTTCGTTAACGGGGTTAGTTAACTAAGAAAGGTCTTCGTATTAGTATTTATTATCTGCATTTGTTCCGGGTTTTTACTGAGATAACCAGGGTGCATTTCAACCAATTTTAACCACCGCCCCATATCACAAGTGACTTGTTATTCTTGTTGTTGTTGTTGCTTCTTTGACCATGTTGAAACTTTTCGGTCTCGCCTCCTCGTCGCCGTCTGGGCCGAAACCCTCGTCTTCGGAGGCCGAGCGACGTGCCCTGCCAGCCTCATGGTATCGTTCCGAGGCCATGTACGAGCTTGAGCGCCGTGCCATCTTTTCCCGCCAATGGTTACTTCTCACACACATGCTCCGAGTTGCAAAGGCCGGTGACTATGTCTCCTTCAACATCGCTGGCTTTCCCTTCTTCGTCATTCGGGATCGCGATGGCAACGTCAATGCCTTTCACAACATCTGTCGCCATCGAGCCTACCCCATCATTGACCATGACAGTGGCACCGCTAGGACTTTGTTCTGCAAGTACCACGGCTGGTCGTACGGGCTGAAGGGCAACTTGGCCAAGGCACCACGTTTTGATACCGTCCCAACCTTCGAGAAGTCGGAAAACGGCCTGCTACCCATCCACACACACGTCGACAATCTAGGCTTTATATGGGTTAACCTCGAGGCGGGTGAAAAGCCGAGTATCGCTTGGCACGCAGATCTGGCCGCCGATGCCCAACCACGGTATGCTGTCCATAACCTCATGCGCGACTATCATTTTGATCACACCTGGACGATGGATGGTGATTATAACTGGAAGGCACTCGCCGACAACTACAACGAGTGCTACCACTGCCCGACAGGCCATCCTGGGGTCAATGCCGTGGCAGACCTCTCCCAATACTACGTTGAGACAGTCGGCGGGCAAATCCGACACTTCAATACCAACAAGGATGAAGAGGATAAGACTATGGCCGTTATAAGCACCTATCTATTTCCCAACTCGTCCATCACAGTAACGTACTTCACACCTCCCTTCCCTCCTTGGACAGACCCCGAGAAAAAAGGGATGTATGAGGGCCTGATGCTCACAAATATCTATACAACAGGCCTCATTTCTTCTACATTCAGCGCTGTATCCCTGTTTCTGCCTCGAAGACAAAAATGGAATACGACGTGTACAGACATAACAGCGCAGGCGACGAAGACTTTGACAGAATCAACCAGTTCTACAAGCAAGTTCTTCAGGAGGACAAGGACCTATGCAATGGTGCACAGAAGAACCTGAACAATCGCATCTTCATCAATGGACAGCTGCACCCGGAGAAAGAAAAAGTACGTTGAGAGAGCCCAAGAGACCGTGTGATCCCATATGACCCTCCTCAGTATCAACGAGACACGTCTGACTCGGCCTACTCATCAAGGGGCCACTCTATTTCCAGGATACGGTGCGCGAGCTTGTAATGAGCCACCGCGCGCAAGAGGAGAAGGAGAATGGGGGCAAGGAAATCTGGCCCGCGTCACCCAAGCCCACCCAGGCAATGAAGACGGCCAAAATGCTCGAGGAAGAACTGTTTTGTGCTGGTCTGGCGGCGGGCCCTTGCCAAGGCCCTTCGGAGTTGAGCCAGTTGGCGTGGTAGATTTCGTAAGGCGCAGTCTGTTCAAAGAGATTAAATTGCAGCTTTCAAAGACGAGAGATCTTTGACGTGACGCATGAAAATGAAATTGTTCCTGAGAGGTGCAACTACTTGGTTGCCTTTTACGCCCTAAATAAGTGCGGCGTAGCCTCCAGTCGTGGCAACGCCTCGGGCACAGAAGAAGCCTGAACTTAGTGTTCAGCGTATCCGTAAATTTGTTACAGAAGGAGGAGCCAAGTCGTCACCAATGTGCATGATTGCTACAGACGATAAGAAGTTCGGTTCGTTTCTGTCGTATTGAGATAATTCAACTTTTAAGTAAATTCGGGCAGCGTAATCTAATCAAAACAGCGCAGTGCTGAGGTTTGCTTTTTGACAAGTGTAGATAGTTCAATAGAGTAGTTGACGATGCTATTTCGTTGCTCTATCACGACATTATCGAACGGCTATCCAAGACAGGATTATCGTTTGTTGTTTACGACGCACGTCGACCGTACGGCTCAAACGGAAGTAGAGCAGAGACAACAGCAAGAAGAAAAAACAGGGCGGCACAAATGTACAACGGCGTCACTGTCGTCGTATCCGCAACAACGGCAATGACTGCTGACAAGAGCCCCATAGCTCGGTTGGCAGCGACTGCGATACCGTTACCTGTGGTGCGATGAGCCGACGGAAGGACCTCCGCGGTATAGGCGTAGAGAGTTCCATAGTAGACATTGATGCAAATAGCTATGGAAAGTGTGGTCTTAGAAATGATCTTGAACATATTGTGATAGAGCATGAGGAGGGTAGGGTGTCGAGACTTACAAATGGTACAACTTAAAGCAAGGTTCTGCTGCGCCGTGCTCACGGCAGTGTAGCCAAAGAAAAGGGCCATGGTCACAATTGCGCCTATCACCATCGTGTACCGGCGTCCGAGAATTTTGATTTCGGCAAGCCAACCTGCAATAAGAGGCCCGAAGATAGCGCAAAAGTTGACAATGGTGTAGTCTCGCCATGTTTCGTAAAAGGTAGGCGGATCAGACGCAATGCGACTGCTGATCACAGACCTATTTGCTCCTAATTGTTAGCACACACACCTCCTTGGAGCTATGTAGATAATCGCCCGTAATTGGAAGTGAATGGTTGATTATTGGACCAACTTACGGCAAGAACACGAAGAATAGAGGGTACGCCATGCCAATCATTGCCCATGAAAGCCAGATCAGGCTAGTAGAGATGGCTATCTTCCGCGTGACGAAGAGTCCGCGCAGATGGCTCAGAAACTGTCTACCGACTTTGTGGTGCGGCTTTCTCGCCGTGGATTCGACGTTGAGATGGCCACAAGCTTCCAGTTGCTGCGTGGTCAGCGAGCACGTTCTGTTGTATTTTGTTGCGAGGGCCTGCAAGTTGGCTACGAGTTCCTCGTCACGGCCGGCACTGAGGAGAAACTTTGGCGTTTCCTCCAGCCGAACGACCAGAACCCTCGCCGCAGACATGGTGAGGATTATGGCGCCGGAAGTGAACATAATAAGCCTCCAGGCCTTGTTGTTCTGCCACGTGCAGACTTCGGGGGGCGTTGTCGTCGTCGTCGTGTCGCAGCTCCAATCGTCTCGGGCTGCGTAGTAGGTTTTGGTCAGCACAATACTTCGCTACGGAGACCATTGCTCCTCCAGGATTTACTGTAGCCACTTACAGAAGAATCCCCAAGCAATGCCACCTTCTAACGTCTGCCCAAGTCCCCACCAGGCAGCCATGGCGGTGATGGTCCACTGCTTGTCGAACGGCAAGAACTCGAGAAACACGGCCGGGTCCAAGATGAGATTACCGCCCGCCCCAAAGCCGAGCAAGGCGACAAAGAGCCCCAGTGCGCCCCAGTTCGGCATGGCGCCGGCAACAAGCGTGGAAGCCCCGGCCATGAGCAGCGTGATGTTGAAGGCCATTCGGCGACCTATGATGTCGGCACCAAACCCCCAGAAGAGCGCACCAACCAAGAGGCCGGCGTACAGGGCCATAGTGAGGCCAGTAGGGTACCCGCCGCCGCCAATTTCGACAAAGGCCTGGGTGGCGATGATACCCTGTAGCATGGCAGCCATGGAGTCGACGGCGTACCCGAAGCCGTTGAGGAAGAAGAGCTTCAGGTGGAAAGGTGTCCAGCCGATTTCATTGATTGCCTACAAACAAGGTGAGATTGGGGGGTTTTATATTCTTGCACAACGTCACCGGTTTGTAGGGCGTGTCTTGGTTCGGAAAGCATACGTTGTTGACCAGAAATATCTTGTTGAGCATGACGGGACTCATCTTCTCGTCTCCAAGAAGGTCATTCCCGCTCTCATACATCGGCGAAGAAGAGGCAACAAGCATAGAGCCATTGTCATTTGCGGATTTCCCCTTCTTCGCGTAGGAGAGATCAAGAACAGGTTCGGGAGTCATGGTAAGGTTAGGAATAAAATGAGCCAGCCTCTGGTGAATAGCGAGAAAGCCAAGCGGAGGTTTCCCCCTGAGGGACATTTTATCTATTTGGAGTGCCAACGATTAGTCCTGGTGTGCATACATGTTGGCGAGGTTGGTGCCGAGAGGCCGAAGGACGCGCAGATAAGCAAGTCGTTGGTGTTATTCCCACGCAAGCCTAACCAAGGGCCTCAACGCAAATGGGTGGTTTAGTTTAGACATGCTTGTAACCGGTGGCTGGGACATCATGACCAAGGTTGAAAGATGCCACCATTGCCCGCTTGGCGCCGCACCTCGTCTGGCCATCTCATCCCGAACATTCACGCGCAGCCGTGTTTTGACTGTAACCTGAGGAGGGGGTACTTGAGAGGCTTGTAACAGTTACACAATCTTGCGCGGCCCTGAACTGATAGCGGATTTATGTCGGCTTCTTCTTCATGCACACATGCTGGGGGGTTTACTTCACCACGCGTCCCATCCCGACAGCCAATCGGCCATGGTTGATAGATAGTCTCCCCCCTGTTGGCGATATCCAAGTGAAGTTTGAAATTCTTATCTCCTCGCATTCGGGAGGTCAGAGATAAGGAACCGGGGCCAAGCTTCAGGTTGAACCTCGTCTGTCTTGCTATCGGCCTTAGTCCTAGCATCCACAAGTTCGGAAAACATGCTTCATTGTTGAAGCCCGGTAAGCTGCGCTAGCCGGGTAAATGGGCCTGATGCTTGCTTCATATCGGCACATAAGTAATTGCGCTGCTGAAACTAGCTTGGTTACTGACCCAAAAAGTTTACCAAATTATTACCGTTGAAATAGAGCATTGGCTAGAAAAGGGACAATGGCCGATTCTTCTAACGCTCACAAGACCAAAACCCCCTCTGGACATCGCGTACGATGCATCATCATTGGAGCTGGGTAAGTGAGCCCCCCTTTGTTTCATGAAATTTCATATCTATCCTTGCCGGCTAACTTCCGTTTTTCTACAAGCGTGTCTGGGATACTCATGGGTGAGCATTGTATTGTTCTCACATCTTGGTTGAGACATGCTGAATGGATACAGCGTACAAGCTGCGGACCTACCTGAAGGACTACGTAGATTTCCACATATACGAAAAGTCACCAGATCTCGGAGGGACTTGGTTTGAGAATAGGTACCCCGGTGGGTTCTCTCCGCTTAGCAAATCGACGAATAGCATCATGAGAATAGTAGAGCTAATCTGTCCCCAGGCTGCGCCTGCGATGTTTCTAGCCATGTTTATCAGTTCTCCTTCGCGCCAAACCCTGACTGGTCCCAGTTGTAAGGGAACCCCTTATGGCCAACACGCCGTCCTTCCTTTGCTGCGGTGTGGGGGAAAGGAAGGAGAAAAAAACTAACACGCCCAGCTTTGCTTCGTCGTCGGAAATACAGCATTACCTCAAGGCTGTCTGCCGCCAATTTGACCTGGAGAGTTACATCAGCTACAACTCCAAGGTGGCAGAGGCACAGTGGCAGGAAGACAAAGGCGTCTGGTCGGTCAAAGTTGAAGGCCTCGACGCCACGGAAGTACATCAGAGCGAGATCCTCGTGAATGCGGGCGGCATCTTGAACAACTTCAAAATGCCCGAAATTCCAGGCCTTTCGGATTTCGGCGGACCGATCGTCCATACTGCTGCGTGGGATGACAGTGTTGACTTGCTTGGCAAGCGGGTTGCCATTATCGGTGCCGGTGCAAGCGCTGTCCAGTTGCTTCCGGCCATACAGCCTCTGTGCAGGTCCATCGATGTTTACATACGAACGCCGTCGTGGATCTGCCCCCCAGTCGGGCTGCCACCAGGGAGCATCGAAAACCCATCTTACACAAACGCAGAGAAGCGCAGGTTCCGGGAGGATGCCGCATACTCGCTTACGATGCGAAAAGCCATGGAAACCGAGTTCAATAACATGTTCGCAGCGTTCTTCAAAGACAGCCTGGAGCAAAATGACATGCGTGCACAATACCAACACTACATGTCGAGTCTCATCCCGGATCTTGGTCTTCGGGCGCGACTTATTCCGTCGTTTGAAGCAGGATGTCGTCGCATCAACCCATCGGCGCCGTACCTCGCCGCGCTTCAGAAATCCAACGTTCACCCCATCTTCGATCGCATCTCCCGTATCAGAAAGGATGGGATTGTCCTTGCTTCCTCGGAAAGGCACCAGGAGGAAGGCGACACGCATACTGCCGATGTCCTCATCTCTGCGACCGGCTTCGACACAAGCTTTCGTCCAAGATTTCCCATCATCGGCCGGGGAGGAGTGGATTTGAGGGACCTGTGGAAGACTGAACCTGCCTCGTACATGGGAATCGGCGTAGCGGGATTTCCAAACTACATGACGTTTCTAGGGCCTAACACGCCCATCTCGAACGGAGGTCTGATGGGTGAGTTGATCGAAAAATATCTCGGCTTCAGCCTCTAGAATTCTCAGTATCCGGACTGTGCACAAAGAGAGAGTGACGTGGAGCTGACATGAGAGACGATGGCCTGTAGGTGTTCTCGAGGCAACGAGCGATTACTTCGTGCGCCTTCTCGCCGAGTTTTGTCGCAAAGACGTCAAGTCATTCGACGTGACGCAGACTGCACAAAACGACTTCTCCCAGCACACGTCGGAATACATGAAAGACATGGTGTGGTCTGGCTCCTGTCGTAGCTGGTGTATGTAACGCAGCCCAACTCCCCCTTCCATCCTACTCATCAAGACCACGCATCTAACGCCAAGGGGCGGCGGCGTTAGTCAAATCAGAGACCACGGGCCGTGTCTCGGCGCTGTGGCCAGGCAGTTCCCTCCAGTACATCCAGGTGCTTGCCGAAGACCGATTCCATGACTACGCATGGTCGTTCAAAGGCAACCGGTTCGCACATTGGAACAAGGGCTTTTCGTGGATCGAGAGGCCAGACCTCGACCCGTTGGGTGTCGCCATGGCCGAAGCGCGGAGGAGCATGAACACTCTGCCTTACGCCGGAGCAGATCTTAGCTTCTACCTCACCGAGGCAAAGCCGCTGCCCGTCGACACAGACGTAGACGATGAGAAACCTGCGGTGACGACCTTTTGGGGGTAGGTTTGGCGAGATCTTATCTACCGCCTCTCCCGATCTAGAAGACACTAGGTATTGAAAGCCACCACAGCCAAAGGAGGACGAGGACAGAATAGATATCTGGATAGTGAAATTGCAGCTACCTGGTATAATAATCAATGTCTACCCGCCCGCGTTGGGACTTAGCTTGCCATAGACTCCATCGCACAAGTCCAAAAAGAACAGTGGATGTAAATGTACAGTTCAACACCTCCTTCAGTATCGATTTATTACTGAAGTTGGCTGAGACAGCATTACGGGTTCTAAGGTACCTGAATATAATGAAAGTATCGATATTTACTGGATAAACCTATTTGTTGCTAATGCGGTTAGGTCCGTTTGCTGTTTAGCTAATTATATGCACGGGCCACAATGGGAATTCAGCCAGTGTGGCCCGTGCCTTGTTCGCCCTTGACCCACCCACACTCTATTCCCCATCTATTCCCCCCCTAACACCACACCACCCCTACACAGATCCGCAAGCATCGCATTCGCACCGCAATCCCTGATTCCTCAAAAACCGTTTCCCAAAGTTGACCGTGATCTGCTCGCCATGCCGAATGCTCCTTGAAGCCTCAATGGCGGACACCCAGTGGCCCGATACCCGGAGTGCTCGGACCCGGGCGGACGCCCGACAGGAGTGATTGAGCAGCCGGAAGTTGTTGCCAACATTTCCCATGTATATCTGGCAGACGGCGGTTTCTTCGCTGATGTCGGGCCGGGCCATCTCTATCACGAAGCTGCTGTTGGTGGGATACGTGCCGGCGGGGACAAGTTCGCCGCAAAGCTGCCCGATGACGTCGCCCTTCCGGTAAGATACGTTGCCTTCCTGCGCTTCCGTTGCCTGTAGACCGAGGCCTTGCCTCGCATAGAGCTTGATGCGAAGGCTCTTCGCTTGCAATCTCTCGCGGATACACGCGCATCGTGTGTCGGTGCAGAGGTCGCACTGCCGGTCTGCCGGCGGCACAGCCAGAGGATGCCCAGGCCATGACCAGTCAGCCAGCCATCCGGCAGGCTTCGGCCAACCTGGGTGGAGGCTTGGCTCGTAGATGTTCTCCTCACACCCGGGGAATGGTTGAAGGAGGGAGAGCAGGTTATCCTCATCTATGGCACTGCTCCAACTACGGAGTTCAGGATGTTCCTTCTCCCACCTGAAGTCCCCATCACACCTATTCCCCATGACCATGTCTTGGAATATGCTGCAGGCGTGGCAAATACGCTCCACAAAAGGCGTTTCCGTCAGTCGCGTGAACCTTTCCATCTCATTGCTCTTGAGGCTGAGGTAGTCGTTTGCTGATAAGCAGTACGGCTCCTCCGCCCTCAGCGGTATGAGCGATAAAAGCCCGACAAAACGACCACAGATGGATCGCCATAATCGACCTTGCTTGAGATGGTAGAAGAACCTCGGTCGTTCTGCTTGAGACCATCCGAACTTGTCCATGGTCTCTTTCAGTTGAGCGGGGTCGGCCCGGATCCGGCCCAGCTTATTGTTGTCGACGGTTTGGGCGATGTGATACTGGACAAGCCGAAGGATGAAGCTGTTGTAGTTTGACCTCCCAGTGAGGGTCGCAAGACTCTTGGAAAGCCTCAGGGCACGCTCAATGCCGGTGTCCTTGCCGTGCAAAAGGCCGCTCTCCGTGTCCAACGATCTCCTGCTGAACACAAGCGAGCAGAACTGACGGATGGCGGGGCCCCCTTGAACAGCAGCCACTCGTAAGAGCATCTTGGGGCCTGGTGGATCAATGGCTGAGCACGGGGGGAATCTGCACAGCTTGTCGTAGTTCATCAATTTGACCATCAGCTTTCCCACTTCTGAAGGCACCTCAGTCTTGGCGATAGGAACTATGCCCAAGCCTTTGATCTTTTTGGACGTTTCTGAAAGTCTTGACGAAGGCAACTGTCTTTTCGAGCCTGCTGCTCCTCCCGGGCTGCTCTGAATACATCTCGTCGACGGTAACGGCGTTCGCGGTACCACAGCACCAGTCTGTGCTTCATTCCCGATGCCAATAGTTTCAGACCGCTGTTTGGCACGGGGGGGGCAAGTCTGAAGACGGGTCGCACAAGATCGCAGGGAAACCAGAGTGGAGGAGCTGTTGCCACAGGGCTCCGATGGCTCGTCGTGCGGGTCCATGGAAATGGGAGGCGTAGGCTGTTGCGAAATTGTTGGAGGCGAGGCATACTTGCCAGCGGTAACAGGCGTAGGTATCGCTTGAATAGATTCGGTTAAATTCAAGGCTTCTTCTGCAGATGAGCGCTCACGGGTTGACCGGGTTGTTTCCCATTCTTCTGACGCCATGATACATGTAGTCTCTCTGGATGACCGGTACGAGGCTCTCAGCTTGGATGTTTTTTCAATGACAGTGTCCAAGGAGCCAAAGATAATTTCCAGCTGGGTATCCTCGTTGTTGAAATTCTTCGGAAGGTCATCCGGTGATTGGGAACCTGTCGGTCCGAGACTTTCAGGTCGGCCTCGGTCACATTCCAGCTTGAGCTTGACGGCGTTGAGCTGCTGGAGAAGTCCCCCAACAAGAATGATGAGATCATCCCATTCCCGAACGTCGCCAAGGTCTGGCGTTGTATCCATAATCCTGTCAAGCAAGATGCAACAAAGTTGTTGCTAAAAGATCGAAGTAAACCAAAGTGAAAGTAGAATCATTAGGGGTCTGATAAGGGGTGCGGGGTATTATGTTCCAAGGATGTGAATCACGTGGGCTTATCTGATTAAAGGATCTGTTGAATTAGAGGGTATAATGCATACAAAGGGCGCTACAGAGTGCCTTGGAGATAGAAATTATTAGCTACTACAGCTAGCTGCTTAGTAGTATAAGAGGGCCAACTGTAGGCTTAATCTTAAGTAGTAGGCTTTATATTTATAAAATGTATAGTAGGTTAATTATATATATATTTAGATGCATATATTTAATAAAAAAAGTTCTATCACACTAGTAAAAGTCTTATCCTACCTTAGCTATGTTCTTTAATAGAGAGGAATCTTATTTTTACTAATATTAGTAAAGTAGCTTCTGTATAATAAACTATAGACTTTATACTAAATTAACCTATACATATAAGGATTAAAAACCCCTCTTTAGAAGGAAAATTCCTTATATTCTATTAGCTAGTAGAGTAGCTTATTTCCATCTTGTAAAATACAGAGATAATACTATGCCTCTTACTTTAATATCTTAACTAATATAAAAGCTCTAATATGCATATAGAGCTTAGGGCTATATTTATAGTAGGTAATCCAGTAATTAATTAAAGCATAATAAAAAAGGTTTCTATAATTCAAATTCAACGAAGCGAGAATGCGGTGGTGATACTTTGCTGGCTACGCTTAAGGCAAAATTTGTGCAGCTTTGGTGGGACCGTATGTCTCCTTACAACTGCGTAGGTTTTTAGCGGCAAAATACGCGTTGAAAAAGCATCCTAGCAACTACCTCTACTGCAGGACAAAAGTTTGGTTAAGATAGGTTATGCTAGGTAGTATCTCTGCATTCATTCTTACAGTACCTAGCCAGCACTTGCACATTTCAGCTGAATACTGGGCTGATATTGAGATGCTTACTAATCGCGTCTGAAGCATCTAAGTCACTTCAGCCAATCACTAACATAACGTATAAGAAGGGCAGCAAACCTCAGAGCAACGTAAACACGCCAACAACATAGACTTGCACACTACAGTAACGTAAACCGTATTTTGCCTAGGATCCCTTGAACGATCTGGCTTTGATTAAGTCTCATTTGACATGCGAGCTAAGTTCGCCTACTTAGCGTATCAAGTAACACTAGAGAGACTGCAAAGCGTTACTATCCTTTCTGCTGAATATAATACTACTTCTAGGCCTAAGACGTAATAATTCCATCTTATGCTAACTTACAAACATACGCAAAAGCTATGTTCTCAGTTTTGTAACATGTGCGTGAAACTTCTTGCTCCCTTTTAAGTCAACTACTTGCAAATGCCCCGCTTTTCCGGAAGATCTGTCCACGCTACTAGGGAACGGGCTTCGGCACGGGATCTAGACAGCCAACTCAACCCCTAAAGGGAAATAGACGGGAAGCAATGAAACTGGGGAACCAGCGGGAACCAGGGACAGATAGAAGGCATAGTAGCCATCAGGCAGGATTTGGAGGACGAAAGGAAGGGCGATGTATGAAGTACATAGTCCTAGCCCACGGCTCTCCACGCCACATACCCTTCGGGAGGTCTGCGACAAGGGTTCCAACCTTGCCGCCATGGCGTTAAATACAACAACAACAACAACAAAAAATGCCCCGCTTGGTTTAAGGCTCCTTGTTGCCTATCAAATTCACAAACACAGACGCAGCTGTAAGGTGGAAGCCGCTCTATCAATTCCTGTAAATTATAGCAACAGCTCTTAAACTTTTTAACTGCATCGTCTCTCAGCAACTATTTATCTTTTAGGGTGACTATGGAAAGACGCTTGACAATGCGGCACTGATTGCGTGCTGCTTGAAGCATCATATAGAGTTTAGTGGGCATTGGAAACTCTTGTAGGCCTGACGTTAAAGTGACCAAATTCCAGCTACAAGGGAATTATCGCCGGAGCCTTCCAAATCCTTAATAAAACTAGCAACAACTACGTAAAATTGAAATTTCTAAAGTTACTCTTGTAGGCCTGACGTTAAAGTGACCAAATTCCAGCTACAAGGGAATTATCGCCGGAGCCTTCCAAATCCTTAATAAAACTAGCAACAACTACGTAAAATTGAAATTTCTAAAGTTACTCTTCGTGAATTATAGTTTACGCCAGATATAAGGTTGATAAGGTGAAATCTCTTAGCTAACTTGGAGGTTGCTAACTCTGTCTTAAGATCTCATAGGTACTGGTTTATTAAGTCTGTCGAATGCGTACAAACAAGTAGCTGTACCTATATTCTGCTTCAACGCTATGCATCTGTTCACCACTCAAAGCGCATTAGTGTAGATAATTAAAAATGTTAAGCATGATGCAGAATCTAGTAACAACACGATCCCTGGCTGTAGGTTAATCTCTTTTATGTCTGAATAATCCTAGGCTACTGAAGAATGAAATTGAGGGTTATCGAAATTTACACAACACTAGTCAACATTAGAGAGAGGAAGAGAGGAGGAAAGAGCGTACATTAATGTGCCGAACATACAGAGCCTCCCGTTCTACACTAAGTAGCACTTTAACTGCGGTAACTAAAACGCTATTGTTAGTTTGCTGTAGCCTAAAACTTTTCTGTAGCCGGGAATTTCCTTAAGAGACACCGTTAGATTATCAAAAAGGCCGCGTAATCCTGTTCGTGGCCTGGAAATAAAATTACTATAGATTCTAACTAAAATAAAGGTTTGCTTACGAAACAATTCTTTAATAGTGGGGCGCAACACGCCTTTGTTACCTTTTTCTGTCACCAGGGAATAGTATAGACGTGACAGTGTTTATGAATAGGTGTTTGCGCTCCATAGATTAGCATAGACTTCTCCCCTCTTTAGCAGATATAAACAAAGGCATAAACGCGTAATGGATTGCGTGTAATGGATTGCGCGGCCTTTTTGTCTATTTAGAGTAATGTGCTAGTAAATATCTCTGCGGATGCTTGAACCCCTCTCCTAGCCACTCCAGATTGCTGAGATAGCAAGTATAAATATCGCATATTTCCCTACCTTTTCTTTTAGCTCCGCCACCACCATTTCCTCCAGCATAAACTCACTAGTAGTAAACAAACCAACTTTTCACCAGACTAACACAAATGGATATTATATTCTTTTTTACATTGATTTTTACACTGTTAGAAATTCTTCTTATTACTGTCTACACTTACTCCATCCCTACCTATCTTACGTTGTTATATAACATATAATGCATAATTTGCTAAATTAGCACACAGGTTCACCCCAATCGCCTATGCTAAAGCATGGGATGGGTGTACTTGTATACAAGTAAAAGCTAATCCTACACTTAAAACTAAGGGCAGAGTTTCAACCAGCGATTTACAAACGTTGGCTTGTAGGCAGGCTTAGCCAGCTTTTGTAGCCGGACCCTGGTCAGTTCGTAAGTAAACCTAGTACTAAATCTTAGTTTCTTAGCTAAGGTACACTAATTATCTTACTAGGACATTTTAACCTTCTAGGTTAGGACAGGGATTGGTGTACCTCATATAAAGGTGCTAGGATATCAGGGGATAATATGTATAATGCATGCAAGTACTTTGGAGCAGTTGACTTGTGCTGCGTCAATACAGATTCAACTAGTACTGTTGCAACTGATCATTCATTTGGATGCGGCTGATGAGGGGAACGCGGGTAATGCTGTTATCTAGGTTATTACCAACCTAGACGTCGCGCCTGGAAAGTTCTATGTTACAGCTGATAAAGAAGGCAACAGATTGACTACATAGTTCTAGTAACCTAAGTATAGGATAAGTTAGTTGTTGTATTGCTTAGTGTAGTCTGCAAGTTCTACAGTAAATCTATGTAAATAGTTAGTAGTTATTTCTTGTAAGGCAACTTTAGCCTAAATATGTGTTTTAACTAAGTAATTGTATGCAGTTAGTTTTACTTAAGTAAGGGTGTTACTAGTTCTATTATACTCCCTTAAAGACTAGCTGTTATTGCATGTAGCGTTCTAGCAGAATACTAGGGTTGGTGCTAAGGGTTGCGCGCAAATACAGGAGGGCATAGTCTGTGCATTATTGCAGGCTAATTCTTGCAGATTATGCATAAAAAAACAAAGGATAAATATCGCCACCAACCTTCCTACTCTAGGCCCCATCTATAGTCTACCTCAACACCGTGGCCCTGCAGACCTCCCCCTCGGCCCGGGGCCCAGACGCCCTGGACTTCAAGCCTACGCGGTGGCTCCAGCCCGTCTCCAGAGGAGTGGACGAGGCGCCGCAGCTTATAACCCCGCAACGCGGCGCATTCCTTCCTTGGTTCGCCGGTCTCCGGGTGTGCCCGGGCCAAAAGATGTCCCAGGTAGAACTCGTCGCGGTCGTTACTTAGCTTTTCCGGAAATGCACCGCCGAGCCGGTCCCGAGAAAGGAACAGAGCATGGAGCAGGCGAGACAGAAGTTGTTAGACTTGATGCAGGATAGTCAACCGGCCGTGACGTTACAAATGAAGCGGCCCAAGGATGTGCATTTGAGGTGGACGAGGCGATAAGTTGGTGTTCCTCTGCAATGCCACATTGATAGTCTGGGTCTTACCGTCTCAGAGTCATCCTCGTCATTACAAGTGTCGGCAAGCATCATCACCTTGAGAGCAAATTCTCACCAAGAGGTCGGTTCATCGAGCGCATTAGTGAATGGATGTTCAGAGTTCATTACGGTGTATATGTCAGACCTGGATATTATATATCCGAGTCGTGCATTCATCCCCTGCTCAATTCCCTGTTGCAATAAGGGTTATTAGCAGCATAGCCACGAAACCTTGTTATGTTTCTTGTTTTAGGTTAGCTATGTGTCAACAACAACAACGCACTACTAGCTGAGTAGGCAATAGACTAATATGCACGTTATTGCTGGCTGCCAAGCTGCCGCCTGACAGCATGTAATGTTGTCAGGCCCATCCCAGTACACTTGTTACAACGATTGTCACACTACGCTTATGGGACAATATAGTCTTACACAAACATGATTGAGTCTGCTATGGATATGCCAGTATAAAGGGTCTTTCACTCACGTTATAGATAGTCGGGCTATTCCCTTAGTCTTTCGTTCTTTGTACTCATCGAAATACCCTATTAAACCTTTACCTGACAATCGCTGCCTAACAGCTTTGTTGCCCTGTATTGGAGTTTGATTAATCCTTGTGGGCCTTAGCCCACTCGGTGCGCCGAATACCAATCTACTCGGGCACAGGCAGCCGACAGCCGGCTGCCTGGCCCGACTAACATCAATTGCGACAATCGACACAGCCATTTTAGACTCAATTAATCCGCTATTATGTGGAGTACTTTTACTCTATGCTCTAGTGTGTTTTTAGTCGGCAAAAGCACAATAACCTAATTAGGATATTAGCACTAGCAATAGCGACAGCTAGCTTGTTAGAGTCGGCTTTCTATAGTAGTGTCTATTAGCAGAAGCTAAGGTAATAGTGCTATTAAATAGTGCTGTAAGTTAAACTAAAAGAATTAAGTCTTTAGAGGATATAGTAATTAGTTGTATACTTAATAAAAGACTAGTAATCTTAGTTACTAGTAAAGAGTGCTAAAAGTATCTAAGGGGATAATTATAAACTTAGTTGCTAAAGAGCTATAAAAGCCTATCCTTAAGTCTATTTAAGTTTATCTTATATATAAGTCTTATATATTTATTACTAAGGTTTTAGCTTATACTTAATTACTAGTAATTTAAGTATTATGTAAAGTAATTACTTAGAGTAAGGTGTATAAGCGCTTATATTGTAGTTAATTATACTTATATATAATTAGTTGCTTACTTCCTTATCTCTATATAATCTTATACTATAGTTCTTTTGCGCTAGAGAAGTGCACTCTAGTTTCTTATATCTACAGCATATAACTTATTTATAACTGCTAGATACCTTATAAAGGCATCGCTTAGTTCTATTATATTTAATAAGTTGTAATAAAAGACTAACTTTAAGATATTAATTTTAGTAATAATACTTAAGGATATAAAGATATTTATTTTAAATAAATAGATTACCTTTTATAGCTTTTTAGTAATTAACTTTACAATTATCTCTTTAAATACTTTTAGCACTCTTTACTAGTAACTAATATTATAAGCCTCTTATTAAGTATATAACTAATTACTATATCCTCTAAAGACCTAATCCTTTTAGTATAACTTATAGCACTGTTTCATAGCATTATTGCCTTAGCTTCTGCTAATAGATACTACTATAGAAAGCTAACTATAACAATCTAGTAAAATAATACGCTTAAGAAACTAGCCTTAAACTACTAAAGTAGATTGTTTGTATTGCTTTGCTTTTTAACATAGGCTACTATAATACTACTAGAAGCTAAGGATATAGCAATTATAAGTAGCTTAACTGCAGAATACTATCTTAAGATAAGGGATAAGTATAAGGCCCTATTAGAGAAGGTATTATAGTCGTAGGAGTAAGGTATAAGGATGATTTAACTAATTAATAGACTATTAACAAGTATTCCTATATCCTATCCGTCAATCTAGTCTTGCGCGTCTATTGCTAGAGTTTAGGAAGTGGACGTTTTACAAGAGGATATAGATTTGAACAGGACTGGCCCTCGAACAAGCTCCTCCTAGTCTTACACAACATACTCAGGGAGGCAGATCATGTCCTGGCCCCGAAAGAATGAAGTCAAAGCCCACGGCACTACCCTCCCCTCGGGAATTTTGATCCAAGGAGCACTGGCAGTCAACCAAGGCTGCGTCATCGACTGATAGAAGGCTGCGGATACATCGGCACTTGGTGTTGGTCTCTATGACGTTCTAAGCAAGCAAACCTTCCCTCAACCACATGGAACTGCTGCACCACTTATCAATCTCGCTGGCGCTCACACTCTCGTCACATGGTCTAAAACTACGGGGCAGTTGCCCTCTGTAGAAGGCGCAAGAAATAATCACCAAATACAATAATATTCACGTATACATGCCCTAACCTTCAGCTTCCAAACCAACAGCCCACCAACTGTTCACCCAGCGTTACCATGTAAAAGATTTTAACCAAGTAGGTCTAGTGTTTATCGGCACTATTTCTTTACGTCCTCCAAGTTAGCATAACTTCATGATTCATCTTCCCTAAGCGTCATTGACGGTGGTATTCTGGCCGAATACCAGGGTTGGGGTGCAGGGTTGCGCGCAAGAAGGGGAGGGCTGGTCCGTGCGTTTTGCCGATTGTTTTTTCAGCCGATTACCGTAGGGGGTTACCAAGACCCGTTCCCCCCCTCCGCAACCCTTTGTTCCCCTCACTTACTCACTAACCCTTAACCCCCTCCGCAACCCTTACCCCATGCATGCACGCGCAGTCGCCGCAAGACGCACGGACCAGGCATGGTCAGCCAACCGTCGTCGTCGCCTGGAACGTCAATCAACAATCCCCTATCTGTAACGGTCCAAGGCGTGTGTATTTGCAACAGGCTATGGCGACTACTACGAGTATCCTCAGATGAGGATTAGAAGGGAAGAACAACAAATCTCCGCCTCGCAGCGGCCTGATCAGGGCCATGCGGCCCATGCCGCACTGGCCATCGGATTGTCGGCATCGTGGATTCCGTGGTGGGCCTGACCCGGGGTCGCCCGTGGCCGCGATATCCAGCAAGGCCTCATACGGGCCCAGCCCGTTACAATACCCCCCTCCTCCCCTTCCGAAGGGGGCCGTGTTTCTCTTCGTACTCAGCTAGTGCTATTGTGTCCTGAAACTGGCTGAGTGGTTCCCACGTCGGCTTCGCCCAACCCGTCCATTTCACGAGGACCTTCCAACCCCTACCGTGCTTCTTCTTATCCAGTATCTCCTGGACCTCGTACTCCTGATCAGGTCCAGACACAAGGGCGGCGGGTTGTATATCGTCCTGTTCCTGCGATGGAAAAGGGTCGTTTCCGGCATGCCGCAGGAGGGACACGTGGAAGACGTTATGTATCCCAGGCGGCGTGTCTAACCTGCACGCGTGTGTTCCGACTGTCTCCTGAACCGTATACTTGGCGTTCACCCAGTCCAGTTTCTTTGAGGGCCTGTCTGATTTCACATTCGTTAACCTGAGCCAGACTTTGTCGCCCGGTTTGAACTGATCGGACGGCTGTCGCCTCGCGTTGGCGTACAGTTCTTGTCGCTCTTGAGCCGTGGCCATGGCGGCTTGGGCCCATTCCGTAGCGTCCTTCAATCTCTGCACAAATCCTTCAGCTTTCGCGATAGGGGTGCTGTCGTCCGTTCTCAATGGCTCGTCCACCCTGATCAGGTCGATGTCGTATCCGTGGGTGGCAAAGAACGGACTCATCCCTGTAGATGTCGCCGGTCGGTTGTTAATAGCCATCATTGCCACTAGGGACAATTCGTCCCAATCATCCTGAGCATACGAGCAGAAGGCCCGCAAGTAGGTCTCTACTACTTGGTTAGCTCTCTCCGTGGCTCCGTCAGTCTCCGGATGGTAGGCTGTAGAGAGTCTCTGTTTGATTCTGAGGAGCTGACACAGGCGCCTCCACGTCTGACTGACAAATTGTGTCCCTCGATCAGTCACTATTGCTCTGGGGGTTCCGTGGTGTCTGATCAAGGCAGTAGCAAGAGTGTTCGCTGTTGCTTCGGACGAAATTTCCCACATAGGCTCCAGTATAACGTTCTTAGACAGCCTGTCCGTAATAACCAAGAGGTTCTTGTTCTTCTTCCTCGTTGTAGGTAAGTCGGTAATAAAGTCGAGCGATATCTCTGCCCAAAATCGCTCGGGTATCGGTAACGGTTTAAGAAGCCCTCTGCGCTTCTCTCTCCAGACGTTGCCTCGTCCACAAACGTCGCAGTTGCGGGTGAATTGCCGGACGTCCTGAGACAGCCCTGGCCAGTGGAACGTCCGACTGATCAGGGACTTAAGCACATCTCTGCCCGGGTGCCCTGATAACACGGAGTCGTGAATGCTCTGAATCAGCCGCGTTCGCAAAGGCTCGTAATGCGGGACCCATATCCTGTCCCTCCAGCAAAGCCGGCGTTTTCCGTCGACTGTGCACTCCGACAGCATGATAGGGATTCCCCACGTAGAGGGCAGCTGTTTGGCTCCTTGCTGTACAGCGTCCCTGATCAAGTAGTACCGGTTGTTGTTCTCTAACCCAACGTCCCACAGGCTCTTCAAAGGGTCGTCTTCGAAGGGGTTCACTGGTGGCTCAGTCCATTTAGGAGACTCGTCGCTTCCTCCATCAGCGTCCCCGCTTGATACAAAACCGGCCCTGATGGTCGTCTTGGTCTGATCAGGGCACCTCGGCCCCAGGCTCAGTACTGCGGCGCGGTTTACGCGAAGGCTCTTCCGTCCTTCTTTCAACAGCTGTAACTCTCGTCCTTTCAACCTGTCGTCCTCTTCCCCTAGGGGCATATCCTGCTCCCTTCTCGACAGTGCGTCAGGGGTAACGGCTAGCTTCCCGGGCCTATACTGGATAGTGAAGTTGTACTTAGACAGTGTCTCTGCCCATCTAACTTGACGTTCGGTCAGTTGTCGCTTTGTAGTAAAGTACTTAAGGTTGAGGTGGTCTGTGACGATGGTGAATTCTCGGACGCTTCTGAGCTCTGCGTCCCAGTGCTCTAAGCACCGTATTATGGCAAGCAACTCCTTGTCGTGAATAGGGTAGTTGCATTCCGCGGGGAGATTCTTCTTCGAGAAGAACGCTACTGGACGTAGTAGACCCTCTTCATCGTACTGAGAGAGTGTACCTCCGATCACATATCCGGAGGAATCCGTCTCTAGTACGGTTTTTCGTTCTGGATCCCAGTGCGCTAGTACCGGCGCACTGATCAGACGGGCCTTTAGGTCCTCAAAGGCGTCCTGGCACTCTTCAGACCATACGAACGGGGTGTCCTTCTTCGTCAGGGCAGTGAGGGGTCGGGCGACGGCTGAGAATTGGGGTATGAACTGTCGGTAATAGTTGGCAAACCCCACAAAGGATCGGACTCCCCTTACTGATCGGGGCGTTTCCCATAGCTGTATAGCCTTGACTTTCTCAGGGTCGACTCTTAGACCCCTTCCTACCTCGACAATGAATCCGAGGTATTTCACGCTTTTTGCCTCGAAGTCGCATTTGTCGATATCGATCTGTAACCCTGCCTCCTGCAATCTGATCAGGACCTTCTTAACCTTGCTTCGGTGATCTGCGAGCGATCCGCTCGAGTAGATCAGAATGTCGTCGATATAGGCAGAACAGAACTCATCAAGGTAGTCCCTCAACGTGTGATTGATGTATCGCTGAAAGGTCGCCGGGGCCCCAGTTAACCCGAAGGGTGTGACCATCCATTCGTACAGGCCGTACCGGGTGCGGAATGCAGTCTTCCATTCCTCCCCTGCCTTTATCCTGATCTTATGGAAGGCTGCAATAACGTCTAGCTTTGTTAACCACTTGGCTTGTGATACCGCCCTCAGCGTCTCGCTGATCAGGGGGAGAGGGTATCGATCCTTCTTCGTGATTGCGTTCAGACCTCGGTAGTCAACACAGAATCTCAGGCCTCCGCCAGGCTTCTTCACGAAAAGTACGGGGGCGGAGGCCGAGGAGCTGCTAGCTCTAATGAACCCTTTGTCCAGCAGGTCGGTAAGGGTCTTCCGCAGCACTATCAGTTCCTCCCTGGACATACCGTATAGTGGTCCCCAGGGGGCTTGATGCTCTCGGCCGTTGTTGTCTTTTTCCAGGGGGATCTCGTGGTCTATCCCCTTCCTGTGCGGCGGAAGCTTCTCGGCCTGATTACGGTCAAAGACCGGAAGGAACTGGTGATAGTGTTTAGGGAGCTTGTCTCTTGGGTCCGTCTTCTTCTTAGGGGCCAAGGCTTTCTCGATATCCGCGATACTTGCGGCAAAAATTCTCATACCGGTACCTTCCGCCGGGTTTTCCCGTCTCTCGCGCCTGATCAGGGCCATGAACACTGATGCCGCCTGCTTCTGTAGAGGAAACCGGTGATCCTCCTGCCCGGGTTTCCTTCCTTGTACCGTGTGGTTTGCTACTCCAATATGCAGGGAGTTGGTTGCTGGGCGGACGACCACATCATCGTCTTTCATCCAGGATTGTCCAAGGATCACGTCGTCCTCCTGATCAGGGATGACGTAAAAGAACAATCGTCGTCTCTTGTACCCGTCGATGTCGATGCTGGCGTACGTGACGGTGTCTATAGCCCCAGGCACTGTGACGTTGACCTGTTCGAGGGCTCTCGGTGGTATGCTGATACGCGGCAAGCGGAGTTTCGTAGCGTAGGTGTCGCTGATTGTGGCGTAAGTGAGGCACCCGTTATCCACCAAGGCGTAGGTGTAATGGGTGTTATTGATTCCGATGTTAACATAAAAGGGCTCACTATCCATGTTCTTCCTAACACTCCGCCACTCCTTTCTTGCTTCTACCTCCTGGCGGCGCTTTTCGCCAGGAGTTACTCTTTTCCCGAGTCTTCTGAGGTCTGGTCAGACTCCGTCTCGCTCGATTCCTCCGAGCTACTCTCGGCAACAAGCTTAGTCTTGGACTTCTTGACTTTCGACTTCTTAGTCTTTGCCTTCGGAGGTTTCTCTTCTACGTCCTCACAGTGCCGAGCGAGGTGCCCTGGCCTCCTGCACCTATAGCACAGGAAGTCTTTGGTCCTTACGTCCCTCTTCTTCCCTCCCTGGTCAGGGGCCTTGGTCTTACTGACCTTGGTAGGCTCCCAGTCCATCTTGTCGTGAGGTGGTCTTGTAGGGGACTTAGGCTTTGCCTGACCAGGGGTAGACAGCCTTCGTCGCTGCCTCTCTTGGCGTTCCTGAGAGGACTGGTTGTCTAGGCGAGATCCGATCTTCATTAAGAGCCTGGTGTACTCGGGGTAAGATTCCGGGATATCAGCCACGCTGATCAGGTGGCTGCGTAGGGTCGCATTCAAGGCTCCTTCAAGGTAGTTGATTCTTACAACGTCAACCCATTCGCCTCCTCCGCTCTCGGCCAGTTCCTTCTCGAACTTAGGGAGGAAAACAGCAAAGCTCTCGTACTCTTTCTGGCGGAGCGTTCGTAGTCGGCTGAGTGCCCTGGCCTTGGCGTTTGGGTCTCCATAGCAACTTTCCAGGTAGCTCATGAACTGGTCGGGCGACTCTTCTCCGTTTGCTCCACCCTGAGCGTAGTACGCTGACGCCATTGCTTGAGCTGTACCATCCAGCCTGGCGTATATATATCCAAATATATCAGCGTCACAGTCAAAGGCTCTCCTATCTAGGCGGATCTTTCCTTTCATCTCCAAGAACCAACGTCGGAAGTTTTTACGGGTACCATCGAACTTCGGAGGGTCGGGTATCTGGTGTTTTCTTCGGAGCGCGGTTATCGGTTGAGCCTGATCAGGGGGGGTGGAGGTTGCAGTCGTTGTAGGGGTCTCGTTTGGGGTCGTTGTCGGGTGCCTAGGTGCGGCTAGGGCTTGCTGCAGCAGTCGAATCTGCTCTCCGTGGGCCTCTCGTTCGGCCGCTTGGGTGGTTCGCATCTCCTGTAGCTGGGCAGCCAGCTGACTGATCAGCTGCACCAGCTGCTGTGGATTCTCAGATGGTTCGGCATTCATATTGCCCTCCATGTCGATAGCTCCCGCAACACACTGTGTTCTCTGGGGCTCTTCCGGTCTATCCTTTGTCCCGCAACCACAACGTGGTTCTGTTGAGACTGGACGGGGTACTCCTGATCAGTCCTACTCTGATCGGGTCCACGGGTTCTGTAGCTATTTTGGTTGACGGTCCCTTTTTCAACTAAGCTACGAGGCTCTGTCCTCCAGCCTCCGCCAGACCGCTACTTCTAGAGAAAGGCTCCGACGTCCTTAATCGCGCAGACTCTGGCCGTCCTCACTAGACGAACCGACCGTCTAGTATAGAGGATCCTGGTGTTTGGGATCTGAGGATAATGTAACGGTCCAAGGCGTGTGTATTTGCAACAGGCTATGGCGACTACTACGAGTATCCTCAGATGAGGATTAGAAGGGAAGAACAACAAATCTCCGCCTCGCAGCGGCCTGATCAGGGCCATGCGGCCCATGCCGCACTGGCCATCGGATTGTCGGCATCGTGGATTCCGTGGTGGGCCTGACCCGGGGTCGCCCGTGGCCGCGATATCCAGCAAGGCCTCATACGGGCCCAGCCCGTTACACTATCCCTCCCCTAGATAGATAGATAGAATGGATAGAATAGATAAAGACATATAGGATAGTATTACACCTACATATCTGCATATATACGCACATGCATGCAGGTCCTAACTGCTAGGTTGTAAAGTATACTACTATCTAACAACTACGCAGATCTATATTAAGGATAGTCCTAACGTTAGAGCTGGCTTTTATTATGTAGTGTGTTTTAGTTTAGATTTAGAATCTTTTTTAGAAATGTAATAAAAGTACTAAAAAAGGAGATAATTGCAGCGCTTTGTTTGCGTTTCTATGAAAATAGAAAGCAAGATAGGGATTAATTTGTATTTCTATACATATAGAAAGTAAGTTAGAGGTTAGTTTGCATTTCTATAAGAATAGGAAGAAATATAAATACAAATACATCAAAACTTATACAAACACTATAATATCATTCAGTATTAATATAGAAAACTTTACATTAGTAAATTTAGTACCTAAAGGGTTAGTTAGTAAAGAAGGTATTCTCATACTAACTAATAGGTATCTTAGTAGATTAAGAATAAAGAATAAGAGATTAGAGGCCATTTAGCTTAGGGTTAGACTCTTAAGAAAGATTAACAAGGTAAGGTAGTAGTTAGTAAGGTAAAGACAGCCTATAAAATCCTGCAGTACATACAGTTAATCTAGGTAACAAACATGTTGAGATCTTGCGTCTTGCTGTTGTAGCTGGTGTCTTGCCTTGGCGTCGTCCATTGTTAATATTGATAGGCAGGGTCAACAAGGTCGCCAGGGACAGGCACGGATCGGACGGTAGAGGCCTTAGGAGCAAGGGACCAGACCAAGGACAGGACTACAGGGCCGGTCGGTCAGAGATCGGACTAAAGGTGGGATCGCCCGAGACAGGCCAGCAGCCTATAAAACCATGCAGGGCCTAAGGCCAAGATAACATTGCATACCTAACCCCAGCAGGGTCTTGGTAGTGTACTCGACACTCGCCATGGACTGCAGAGCTCGAAGGCCCGGGCCGGGCGAGGTCAACAAGGCCGCCGGAGCCGGCCAGGGATCAGACCAGAGTCCGGATCGTACGAGGCGACCTGGGCCGCCTCTGTTGCAGCCTCCCAGGGGAAGGAAGGCCCGAACCCCTCCCCCTTCCAGGGGTAAGTCATTTGACCTCACAGGGTGGGGAGAAGGGAAGGAGGGGGGTGATGGAGGGGGGGAAGCTGCGTTTATAACCCCCCCCCCCCCCCCCTTATTCCTTCCTAAAGGGAAGGTGCAGACAGCCTGTTCCATCCGTTTTCAAACAACTAAAAAGGGGATGATTTTCCTGCAGCCTATAAAACCGGATGAATCATCCCCCCTGATAAGGCTGCTGCACTGCCTGCCCAGCCTGCTTTGAGGCTGGTACTCATGAACCCGACGTTCAAAGTCGGCAGCGCATCGATCTCCCTCTGAAAACGCGGGCCCGTCATCTTCCAGGTCGACGGCGCCTCAGCGACGGCGCGCCATCCTAGGACTTGTACGAAGGCCACGGTACGCCAACCCGGAGGTTCGGGCCAAGGGCAGGATCGCTAGGCCAGGATCGGACCAGGGACAGGATCACAAGGCCGGCCGGTCACAGATCAGACCAAAGGAGGGATTGCACAGGGAGATACAATAACCCCTAGGGCCGCCCTAGCGTAAGTGCAGGGTTAGACCTCTAGATTAACGTAAGTTAAAGCACCTACTTTTTTACCTATTTACACCTATTCGTATAAAAAGTGCTACTTTTTACCTTCCTATTAGATAGCTAGCTTTAGTAGTTTAAAAAAACATAAAAGTACTACTAAGTTTAACTTTCCTAAAACATTATATATAAGTATAAAAATTAAGCGTTTATCTAGTTTTTATTAACCTAATCTACAATAAGTATAATTGATAAATTTAATGTAGTATTACTACAGCTACATTAAGGTTATAGTAAAGTTAGGCTTTGTTTTAATATTATTAATTTATTTAATAACTATGGGATAGAATATTAAAAGACTAGTAGTATTCGCTTTTAAAATATAGTAGACTAAGTAGAAGTAGTCTTATTCTTTTAAAGCCTTTCTATAAGTATTAAATTAGTAGAATAGAAAAGATATTATAGAATACTCTATTATATAATGTTAACTATAGCATAAAACTTAAGTAGTCTTTATAGTACTATCTATAAAGTATATTACATATACATATATATAATTAGAGAAGTAAGTAATAAGTCTAGTTTACTTTAATTAATAGTAAGATTAAAATACTAATAAAATGTATATAAGCCCTACTACTTTAATAGTTAGTACTATTATTTACATATAGGATTATATCTTATTTATAATCTAATAGCTAGTTTTATTAGAGATAGGGTTAAAAGTAGCACCTTTAGTCTATAGTCTAAATAGGGGGTTGAAATAGGGGGGGTAGGTAAAAGGTAGGTGCTTTAACTCAACCCTTGCAATTAGCTGCCTGCAATAAATAGACAGATTGTCCCTAGCAACAATACATACAATGCGTAACCAGTACATTATCTAGTATAAAAGCCTACCTACTCTCAACAAGGCTGCCCTCGTCAACCTCAAGCCACCATCGTGGGGCCAAGACAATCACAATCCACGATGTACTGCACGCTCTCAGATGGAGAGGCACGCCGATTGTGGAAGGGCTGACAACAAGGCCGCCAGAGCCGGCCAGGGATCGGACCAGGGGCAGGATTGCAAGGCCAGGATCGGACCAAGGCTAAGACCGCAAGGCCAGCCGGCCACGGATCGGATCAAAGGAGGGATCGCCCGAGGCAGGCCAGCAGGCGGCAAGGCCGGCCCCTTCTTCCGTGCCTGGCTCGGCCGCAGGTCCAGATCTCCGGATCCGATCAGAATTAAACGCGAAGCGCCTGTATCGGGGCCACAGAGACGTTTGCTACTGTGTGAAGAATCCAGCAAAAGAGGGCAGGCAGGGTTATAATAGGGATTTATATATTGCTAACTAAGGTAGGCCAAAGGCAGCCTATAAAACCCTGCAGCACGTACAGTTAATCCAGTCAACAAACATGTTGAGATCTTGCGCCTCGCCGTCGTGGCTGGTCTCTCGCCTTGGCGTCGTCTATTATCAACATTGCCAGGCAAGGTCAACAGGGTCGCCAGGGCCGGCCAAGGATCGGACGGCCGAGGCCTCTAGAGCAAGGGATCAGACTAAGGACAGGACTGCCAGGCCGGACAGCTACAGATCGGACCAAAGGAGGGATCGCCCGAGGCAGGCCAGCAGGCGGCAAGGCCGCCCTTGTTTCCATGCCTGGCTCAGCCGCAGGTCCAGATCTCCGGATCCAATCAGACTTAAACGCGAAGCGCCTGTATCAGGGCCACAAAGACGTTTGCTACCGTCTAAAGAATCCAGCAAAAGAGGACAGGCAGGGTTATTATAGGTATTTATTGATCACTCACTAAGGCGGGGCCGAAGGCAGCCGTTAAAATACTGCAGGGCTGAAGGCCGGAAACCCTAAGCAGAGATCCGACTGCTGGGCCCGGGCGAGGAGTGGGCCGCCTCGAATCGGACCAAAGTCCGGACTGCCCGCACAGAGCCGGCCACGGATCGGACCAGAGACCGGACTGCGCAGCGGAGGCCGGGCCCAGGAACAAGGCCGGCCGGCGAGGGCAGGCCCCAGGTGGCCTCCAACACCAGTCACAGAAGATCAGCTTCGGCTGAGAGGGCTGGCCTGTGTAGCTGAAGGAGGAAGGAAAAGAGGGGGTGAGGGAGGGGGTGTTGGCTGTTTTTCTATCCCCCTTTTTTTTATAGAAACCCCTCTGAAGGGAAGGTGCAGACGGCCCGTTCCTTCCCTTTCGAAACAACCAAGCAGGGGATTGTTTTCCTGCAGCCTATAAAACCTGACGAATTGACCCCCCTGATAAAGCCGTTGCACTGCCTGCCCAGCCTGCTTTGAGGCTGGTACTCATGGACCCGACGTTCAAAGTCGGCAGCGCATCGATCTCTCTCTGAAAACGCAGGCCCGTCACCTTCAAGGTCGACGGCGTCTCGGCGACGGCGCGCCATCCTCAGCCCCGCACGAAGGCCACCCTACGCCAACCCGGAGGTTCGGACCAAAGTCCGGACCGCCTGGGGGCCTCACAGGAGCCAGGGTTCGCATCAAGGGCAGGATCGCAAGGCCAGCCGGCCACAGACCAGACTAGAGGAGGGATCGCCCGCAGCAGGCCAGCAGGCGGCAAGGCCGTCCCTAGTTCGAAGCCCGGCTCTGCTGCAAGTCCAGACCCCCAGATCCAATTGTTATAGATCTCTCTCGCCAAGGCTATAAGGGCAGGAAGGCAATCCTTCCACCTTAGTTGTGTTGCAAATTATTAGAAGATAAACCCTAGAATAAGCGGCATGTAGAAGAGTAGACTGCCTATAGAGGACTAAGTCCTATCCTAGGTAAAGATGTCCTAATTCCTATTTGTAGTTACCTTATTGCTATCTACAATCTATAGTACTAGTGCCTACTAGGGCTAGTTATTAGCCCTAGGGTAGTATACTAACCTTAGTTAAGTTGTAGTAGGCTTACTCTATGTAAATGTAGTTTAGTAAAGGCTATAGGTTAAAGTAGCTCTATTATAGAACCCTAAACTAATAAACCTTAGAAACTCCTTTATAGTAAGTAAGTAAGGCTAGACTACTTAGGGCTAGCTACTAAGAAGGGAATTAGGGAGATTAATAGATATAATTAAAAGTACTTCTAGTAGTTACTATAGTAATAAAAGCAAAGCTATTTCAAGCTTATAGAAGCTATTATAAATTTTATACTTATAATCTTAGTTACTATAACGTTGTTTAAGAGGGATTAGTTTGCGTTTCTACAAAAATAGACCTGTAGGCTAAAGACGGAGTAATGTAGAAAAGAACAGAAGAACAACCTCTGCCTGCAGTAGATAGGGGAGGTAAGGTGTAGTCTAGCTAAACAAGGGGATAAGCAACATTTGCATAAGGTAGGGAAGAGTAATAGATTAGTAATCTATAAAGAAGACAGCAGCTAAAGAGACTATAAACCCTGCAAATGTAAGTAGTAAGGATAGAAGGAGGACTTTATCTTTTATACCCCCTTAAGTTACTTAGTAGGCCTACAGTAGTGTACAGCTTAACCCTTTCCCTATTCTTCTTACTTTTCATTTCTTCTTATTCTTATACCTTACAATATTGTAGATAGAAAACACTAGTATTTCTTACAATACTATAAATAACATAATTTAGCCTTCCTAGCTAGTAATACTATTTATTCTTTTTACTTAAAAATCTTTTATTTTCCTTTTTAAACTTATCTAGGTTTTTTTTCTTCTTATTCTTTACCTCCTCCCCCCTATCCCCTCTCTGCTTACTACACTATAAAGGCTGCTAGTCTCTCTAGCAACGCCAGACCCACTATGCAACATGGCATGTAAAGATAATTAAAGCAACTACCTACTTAATAAACATAGTCTTGTTTACTATGCCTACCTAACCCTTTATACTATAACCACCTGTGTTTTTCTAAAGAGAGCCTATGCTGAATAGGCTGATGTTTAGTAATTCAACACTGCAGACTAAGACGACAATGGGCGGAAGCAGCTGTACAAGCGGCAGAGGCAGTCCACCCTGTGCAGACGTCAACGCCAGTCTGTACCTCACCTTTGTAGAGCGGCCTCGGGTTGCTGTCTGCACGCACTGCAAGCAGGCGGTCCGACCGGACGGTGGCGTCGAGGGCCACTTCCGGCAGACTCACCAGCTCAAGGGAGCAACGCTCCGTGCAGTGGTCGACCTAGCCTGGGCGGCCGCCTATGACAGCCCTCTTGAGGACCCCCACACATGCGAACTACCACCGGACGGCAGCCTGCCACTTGAGCAGCTAACTGTGCTAGACGGATATGGATGCAGGCGGTGCGACTTCCGGACAAGCAGCCGGAAGCTAGTGAAGCTGCACGTACAGCAAGGGACACACAGCACAGGCAGGCCGGCAGTCGGCCCCAGGGCTACCAACAGCAAAGAAGCCGAGCCCATCGACTGGGGGGCAGTAAGGCTGCAGTCGCTATCGCAAGGCCGCTACGCACGGTACTGGATCGTCCGCGACCCCGGGACGAACGAGGGAGGGCCGCTGTCGCAGTCACCCCGGCAGGGGAGCAACGACGTATTCGCCGAGCGGCTGGCGAGACGGCAGGAGCTTATGACAGCCGAGGACGAGCACTGGGAGCGGACAGTCGTCGCCACCTCCGACGTCAACCGACAGTCGGCCTGGGTGAGGGAGATGGGTTGGGCCGTACACCTCGACGGGCGCAACCTGGTGGACCTGTACGAGGCCGGGAAGGCGCCCCTGTCGGCGGCAGCGCGGGACACGGTCCGGGACGAGGAGGGCCGGGAGGAGCAGCGACGGCTGGCCCTCCTGCAGGAGAGCTTCCGCCACGAGGTGGCCAGGTGCTCCCTCCGGCTCGACAAGGTGCCCCACGAGACAAAGAGGTGGCTGAAGAGCGTCGATCCGGCCAAGCCCCACGGACGGCCGTTCGCGCTCGAGCAAATGGAATCAACAGTCCGGAACTACCAGGCGGTGTGGGAGAGGTATCTCTGTTACTGCCTACGGGCGCATCAGCTAGGCCGGACAGAGGCACAACAGCAGCGCAGGATCCGCTTCACAGACGAGCAGTGGACGGCACTGGACGCAATGGCCGAGGCCCTCGCCGTAGCAGGCGACGCCAGTGCAAGCCGTCAAGGTCGGGGCAGCTGGTGCTACAGCCAGACACAGCCGACCAGGGCGAGTACCGAGAGCGAGGACGACGACAACAACGGTCACTACTACGACGACGACAGCGACAACGACAGCAGCTACGCAGCCGGCCGGCTTGCCACCAGCAGCAGGAGCAACACCCTCAGCATGGAGGGTCAACAAATCCTCCGCCGTGGGTCTGGGGCTGCCGGGGCCAGCCAAGCGGCCGACGGCGGCCGCCCAGAGCACAGCAGGGCGCTAGATCGACGGGTGTACCAGTTCTGCATTGTGTCCCTAAAGCAGAAGGTTGCCGTGGACACTTTTGCGAACCCGCTCATCCACTTCACCGCCGTGCTCGGGGTCATGAACCCGGCAAAGAGGAGTGGGGGGACGGCCGGCAGCGGTAGCGGAAGCGGTCAGAGCAGCGGGGTTGGGTGGAGCCCGGCATCCCGGTTCACCCAGCGGCTCGCGGGGCTCCTGTGGTGCGGGCGCATATTGATGCTGGAACACTTCTTCGAGAAGGAGGCAATCGACGGGGACCCCAACGAGATGAGCGCGGAGGTAGTGGACGGCTTTGTAGAGCAGTACCGGCACTGGCTCGCCGACGGGTCGCACACGCCCTTCAGCGCCATCATCCGCATGATGGCGTACGGCAAGGGCCACCGGAACAGGGAGGGCGGCACGCCTCGGGTGATGTGGGAGAAGAGCGGGCAGGCACTCCGCTACCTCGGGCAGCGGGTGGCCATCGACGACTTCCGACGGGCGGCGCAGCAGCCCAGGGCCGAGGCCGAGGCAACGCTGCACGAGCTCATGCGCGGGGGGTGGGCGGAGGCGGGCGGGCAGCTGGCGCTGGACGGCGTCGTCGACACGCTCGTGTTCGAAGGCGCCGGGCGGTCCTTCGCGACGCACGAGAAGAACGCCTGGCTCCGGCCGGGGCCCGGGACGCTGGCCGAGCTCTGCCGCGGCAGCATGTGGGACGCGAGGCTGCAGCAGTGGCGGCGCGACGGCGTGCTCGGCTGGCTGGCCAGGGCGCAGTCCTTCAAGCGGTCGCTTCTCGCGTCGGCCCACATATGGGGGGGCCAGCCCGGGCGGGGGCCGGAGATGACGACGATGCGGTACTGCGACACGCAGGACATGGCGCGGAACGTCTTCGTCTTCGACGGGCAGGTGATGCTCGTCACGGACCGGGACAAGAACCGGGCGATCCGGGGCCTCAGCCGGAAGGTGGCCCGTTTCCTGCCCGAGGCGGTCGGCAAGATGATGGTGGCCTACGTCGCCTGGCTGCTGCCCTTCGAGAGGCTCCTCCAGGCCGAGGCCGGCATACAGGGCCCGCCGGCCTCGCTCCACCCGTGGCTCTGGAAGGACGGGCGCCGGGGCCTGTGGGACACGACGGAGCTCAGCAAGGAGCTCGACGCGGCGACGTCGGCGGCGATAGGCGTCCGCCTCACGGTGTCGAGCTACCGGCACGTAGCCATCGAGCTGGGCAGGAGGATCCGCGGCCTCGTGGTGAAGCAGGCGGAGGTCGAGATGGCCGAGGAGGACGATGGGGCCGGGCCGGGCGCGGGCGGCGCAGGCGGCGGGACGACGGGAACAGACCCCCTGACGGGCGAGGTGCGGAGGAAGTCCCGGCTGGAGTTCGTATGGGACCTGCAGGCAACGCACGCCGGGGTCACGGCCAGGCGGCACTACGCCATCGACGTGCAGTTCCCCAACCAGCTGCAGCCGGAGATGGTGGCCAACTTCCGCGAGATCAGCCGGCTGTGGCACGCCTTCCTCGAGTTGCCGCCGCCGTCGGGAGGGCAGGGGGGGCAGCAGAGGCAAGCCGAGCGACAGGGACAGCTGGCCGCCGGCGACGCCGGCGCCACGTACCCAGTCGGCACACCAGCAGCACCTGCGTCGTTGTCCAGGAAGCGGAGGGCATCAGGCCAGCCGGCGGAGGCAGCAGCACCGGCCAACCCCATAGCCACCCCCACGAGGCCGGCCACCAGCCGAGAGCAGCAGGCCACGCACTCGGGCCGCCGGAAGCGAGCCGCCAACGACGCCATGCTGGCACGGAGAAGCGCGCCGGAGGAGGCGGAGCTGGACAGGCGGCTCGAGGCCGGGCTGCGCGTGCTCTTCGGGGACGAGGCGGGCTGGAGGACGGCGGAGCAGCACGAGGCGGCGCGCAGGGTCATGTCGCTGCGGCAGGGCGACGTCCTCATCGTGGTGCTGCCGACGGGGGCAGGCAAAAGCGCGCTCTTCCAGCTGCCGGCGGTGCGGGAGGTGCACGGCGGGGTCAGCATCGTGGTCGTGCCGTTCGCGGCGCTCCTCAACAGCCTCGTCGAGGGGGCCAGGACAGCCGGGGTCGACGTGCTCCACTGGCAGCCGAGGGCGGTGACAGGCCGGCGGGAGGGGGAACGGGTGGCGTCGATCGTGTTCGTCAGCGCGGAGCACTCCCAGTTCGCCGAGTTCCTGTCCTACGGCGAAGGACTCCGGGCGCGCAGGGTGCTCAAGCGCATCTTCGTGGACGAGTGTCACACGATGCTCCTCGACGGCGGGTACCGCCCCCAGCTGGCGGAGGTCAAGGGCCTCTACCGGTTCGGGGTGCCGATGATCCTGCTGACGGCAACGCTGCCGGTCCGGATGGAGGCGTGGTTCCGGCGGCTGATGCTGGCGGAGGACGCAACGACGGTGCGGGCCAGCACGGCGCGGGTCAACATCCGATACCGCGTAGCAGGGGTGGTGCCCGGGGGGTTCCCCGCGATCATGACGGCGGTCGTGGACGAGGTCGGGCGACTCGGGCGGCAGATGGCAGCAGGTCAGAAGGGGGTGGTCTACTGCCGGTCCAAGGCCAAATGCAAGCAGGTGGCGACGGCGATCGGATGCGCGGCGTACCACGGGTCCCTGAGCGCGGAGGGGCGATGGGAGGCGCTCGAGGCGTGGTCCAAGGGGCGGTCCGGAAGCCGGTGGATGGCAGCAACAACGGGACTCGGGTCGGGGGTAGACATCCGGGGCGTGGTGGCGGTGATCCACGCAGAGGCGCCGTACGGGCTCGTGGACTTCGCGCAGCAGACGGGGCGAGGGGGCCGGGACAAGGGCGAGACGGTGGAGTCGGTGATCTTCCGGGACGGAGAGAGGGGGCCGCAGCGGGACGCGTTCGCGGCGGACGTGAACCAGGTGGACCAGCAGGGGATGCAGGCGCTCATGGAGACGGAGGGGTGCCGGCGGGCGGTACTCGGGGAGTTTATGGACGGAGACGGCAGAGACTGCCGGCAGCTCGGGGCGGAGGCATGCGACCACTGCCAGGGGGTTGCGGAAGAAGAGGCAGGCAGCAGCGGGGACGGGGACGGGGAGGAGGTTAGGGTTAGCCGGGCAGCACAGGACACCAAGGCAAGGCAGGCGTTGTCGAAGGGCCTGCAGGAGTGGCTGAGGGAGGTGGAGGGCGGATGCGCAGTGTGTTACATGGCGTGGTGCAACGGGAAGAGGATTGAGTGGAAGCGTGGTCGGTTCCAGGGACACAAGACAGGATGCTGCCCGCGGCTGGAGGGCGGGCGATTCCTCCGGTGGCGGGCGAAGGTGCGGTTCGAGCGGTTTGCGTGCTGCTGGCTGTGCGGGCTCCCGCAGACGGTGTGCGAGGAGGGGTGGGCGGGAAGGGGGGCGGGGGAGGGTCAGGGCAGGAGGGGAGCCGGAGGGGGGCAGGGGCGGGGGCGGGACACGGGGGCCGGGGCCGGGGCCGGGGCCGGGGCCGGGCCCGGGGCTGGGGGCGGGGCTGGGGGCGGGTGCCGGTGGATGGACGCGGTGCTGCCGGCGATCCAGTGGACGAGCCAATTCAGCGCGGCGCAGCGGTGGCTGTTTGAGGCGTTCGAGGTGGACGCGGGCGACGAGGAGGAATTCACAGGGTGGCTGGGGCGGTCACGGCATGTGGACGGGGAGGAGACGTCAACGAACGCGCTGGCGGCGTGGGAGGTGCTGGTGCAGCGGCACTGCCTCGGTAGGGATAGGGGGGCTTAGGGTTAGGGTTAGGGTAGGACCTAAGGAGGGTTAGGGAGCAGGGTTAGGGTTAATTGACATGGTTAACAGACATGGTTAAGAGACAAAGGCCTTCTCTTTAGACAGTCAGGCGTAGCCGCAAGAAGGAGAAGACATAGTAGGAGGGAAGGGAGGCGCAGACAGTGTAAATGGATATCACACGGCTTTCTGCACTGTGCACGGGTAGGGGACGGCAGTCGAGGGTTAGGGTTAACGTAGACGACGTAGACAAGGCAGAACGGTGGCTTAGGCGGCTACGGGGAGGGTCCCAATAAGCGTCGGAACGGCAGACGACTGTTGCAACGTGGTAGGAACCCAGGAACCCAGGAACCCAGGCGTCTAGCCAGCCCCCGCTAAGCTTGTGAGTTGTTGGAAGAGTAGGTTCGTCGACGCGTGAGTAAGGATTGTGGAAGGTGGAAGGTGGATGGCGGGGTTGTAGGGGTTCGTCGACGCGTGAGTAAGGATTGTGTTTAGGGTTTAGGGTTAGGGTTAGGGTTAGGGTTAGGGTTAGGGTTAGGGTTAGGGTTAGGGTTAGGGTTAGGGTTAGGGTTAGGGTTAGGGTTAGGGTTAGGGTTAGGGTTAGGGTTAGGGTTA